>NC_133621.1:18083367-18383367 GCF_048593235.1 Sminthopsis crassicaudata | reverse complement strand
ACTCTCTTGATGATTGGCTGTGTGTGTGACCTCAGAGGCCCTTTATAAGCCCACTGCAGACAGCAGTTGCTCTCTTTAACCTGGCTCCCTAACCTGGGTAGTTGAGCCAATCAGATGGATAGCCCAGAGAGGTAAGGAGTTTGGTAGTGAACACATGGGTCTTCAGACCAGGTGTTCACTAGGAACCATCAAGTCAGGGCATTATGTGAGCAGGTATAATAAAGGCTTTTAAGATTGCACGTGGCTGTTCTTGAGTGCGGTACCAGTTATTAAACTATAGATTCAAGAGATCGTGGCCAGACACCTTTGAAGGCCTCAGAGGAGGCAAGCCAGGTAGAGTTCACACTGCAAAGGTCAGTGGTCAAAGGTACTCTGTTGGGTCTAGGACAGACTAGTAATAGTAACTTCCAGGAGGGCATGTTACATGGGGGGAAGGAGGGGAAAAGTTGGAACAAAAGGTTTTGCAAGGATCAATGTTGAAATACCCAAGCATATGTTTTGTTAATAGTGGTCCTCAAACTTTTTAAATAGGGGGCCAGTTCACTGTCCCTCAGACTGTTGGAGGGCCAGATTATAGTAAAAACAAAAGCTCACACTCTGTCTCTGTCCCTCAGCCCATTTTCCATAACCCAGCAGGCCGCATAAACATCCTCAGTGGGCCACATTGGCCTACCGGCTGTAGTTTGAGAACTCCTAGTTTTGTATATAAAAAGCTATAATAAAAAATAAAATAAAATAAGGTGACTCAATCTTTAATGTCAAAAAAATGATATTTTATTGGGTGTAATAAGGTATAAGAAAGGTATAAGAACTGACAGAATTAATGAAGTGAGCCAAATCAGGAAAAACAATACAAGTCATCATTACACCAATGTAAACAGTCTATGGTGGCCCAGTGGATAGAGTGATAAGTGATAATCAGATAAGATGATGTGAGACTGGAAAAGGTATAGAAACAAGAGAGGGTCGAATAAATTAGAGAAACCACAAACAAGTCATTTTGACTGCAAGATTAAGAACAGTCTTTCTCTTCAAAAAAGAGAAGATTGCCCTCCTCTTGTCCCAAATAGAGAATCAATAAAGCACTAAAATATGATATGGGAGATTAAAAGAACTCTCCCATTGCCTAAGGTTCTAACTACCTTATTTGGTCAGTACCAGGATAATGTTTGTTTTCTTTTCAGGAGGAATGTGAACCATAGTGTGGTGGTAGGAGTCTGGAAGGACTTTATAGGAGAGGTGGGATTTCACCAGACTGTCACTGTTTTCCTATTATTCCAAATTCAGTTTCCTTTAGGGGAACACAAACCAGAGTTTCATATGCCTATATGTCTTAGATTCTGTGAGAAAAAGATTTCACTAGAATGCCAGGGTGTTTATTTGTAGATGATCCCAAATTCCCTTCCCTTTCCTTCCCTTCCAATGGGATTCTAAACCTTGGAATGATGAGAGCCAGAAGGACTTTGGGACTCTAGTAGAAAACTTATATTCACCAGAGAGGAGTAGAAGAGGGAAGGAGGAAGGGGAGAGAATTGTGTTGATTATTTTGGGGATTCTGTGAATTCTTTGAATATGTTCCATAATCATTTTTGGGCTCCTATGAGATCTACATTTTCTGTAAGGTAAAATAAAGGTCTGTACTTGATTGACGATGCATTTGTTATCTTAAATGTTTATATAGGACCTGGTTACCCTGTTACCCACATTGCTGAAACACAAGCTGTACATACATAGCTTTGTTCAGAAATTTCCCAGGGTCACCTCACTATCATTATATAATAAAGAAAAGCAAGATTAATATTTTTTGGAGTAGCCTCCAGGATAAAACTTGTTCCATGTAAGGTATGTAAGGTATTTTACCTTACATGGTACTTACAAATACCTTACTTGAGGATAACGGTAGTCACAAAAACTTCAGTGAATCCCTATCATCTCCAGGATCAAATATAAAATTTTCTGGTGTTCAAAGTCAAACAAAAACTTAGTCCCCTCCTACCTCTCTAGTCTTCTTACACCTTGACACATATACCTGTGATACATCGCACTGTTCTTGAACAGGTTCCTCCCTGGGGACATTTTCACTGGTTGTCCCTCTGGGCTAGAATTTTCTGGCTTCTTTCAAGTACCAGAAAAAGATCTAAGTTTCTAGGGGAAAGACTTTCATAACCCCCCTTAATCCTAAAGCTTTTCCCATGGAATTTATCTGCAATATTTTTTCCATAACCCCTCACAACTGACAGTATCAAAGGCTTTGGTCAGATCTACAAGTGTTTATACAGACCTCTGCTCCGTTTCTTTTTGCAGGTGTAGGGGCAATAAAGGGGACTCTAGACCAAGAAAACTTGCCAGTCTTAAAGACCGAATTACTACCCTGAGATGAGAGTATCACATTGATTTCCTTTAAAGATGAGCATCAGGGGCAGCTAGGTGGTTGTAGTGGATGGACTACCAGCCCTGAAGTCAGGACGATCTGAGTTCAAATCTAATCTCAGACACTTAATACTTCCTAGCTGTGTGACCCTGGGCAAGTCACTTAACCCCAATTGCTTTAGCACAAAAAAACAAACAAACAAACAAAAAACCAAAACCCTGAGCATTAGGGAAAAAAGTAAATTCCACTTCTAATACTTGCTCATGTCCCTTTGAGCAAGTAACTTTTCTTTTCTGGAGCTCAACTTCCCATCTGGAAAATGAGAGGGGAGGAGTTGGAGTATATGACTTCTGAGGTCCCTTCCAGTTCTCAATCTATGAAATGAATGTGATTCTCCCATCTGGTTACATGTGTTCAATCTGCAGCCATTAATCATTCCCTTTTCTGGAATTCTTGGTTTCCATAGGCAGAACCCTTTTCTATTTGAGTGACTCCTATAATTCTGTGAAAGACCCAAAGAGCTCCACCAAAGATTCCACAAAACATTAGAATCAGCAGGGGGGATCCACTTAGAAAAACGCTGACTACCAACTTGAAGAAAGAAAATAGGGTGACAACAGCCCAAAAGAAGAAATTCAAGAGCGCCCACGGTCTTCTGCCGAGCTTAACCCGCTCCCCCGGAAAGGCCCCCTTCTCATAGTAGAGCTCCTGCAGAGCATCCTTCTCCTGATACTGCCGCTGGAGCCACTGGCCGATTTCCTGCTCCTCCTGCGGGATCTCCTCCAAAGGAATTCTCCTAAAGCACATGTCCGCTTTGTACTTCTCCCTCTGCAAGAGCCCCAGCAAAGTTGGGTAGCGACAGCCTCGGAAATTGAGCGTGATGTCATAGACCGCGGCAGCTCGGCCCCGCAGGCACCGCACGGCGACCGCGAAGCCCTTGGTCCTGGGCAGCAGGTGGTACTTGAGCAGGGGCAGTCCCTTGGATCTGGCCACCTCCATACTGACGCGGTGCTTTTCCGGCGTGAAGCGAGTCCCTTCACAGAACACGGCAAAGCCAAAGTGCTCCGGGAAGTCGGCCAGACGGCGCAGGCTTTTCACGAGCCCCGCCTCGTCTTTCTCCCACTTCCTCTCGCAGAACACGCTTTCCAGAAAGTACGACCCCCAGCCGATCACAGGCACCCGGAGTATCTCTTTTTTGGCTATCACCTTGAAAGTCCCCAGCATCCCATAGCGATCATATAAGGTCCAGAGACAGAAAAGGTCGATCTCAAAGGTGTGATTAAAGATGACGATGGCGCTCTCCTTCCCCATCTGGCGCAGGGACTCCGGCTGCGTGAACAAGGTGCATTCGGAGCCCGACCACCACGCCACCAGCATGACCAGATGGCTGTAGAGGGTGTAGCCGAGGCGGCTGTTGACTTTGCGGTAGAACGTCCTATTGAGAGGCCAGAAAACCAGCGAGAGCAGCTGGAGGAAGTTGGTGACCAGGCCGCTGAAGAAGAAGACCAAGCCGAAGACCAGGAAGGTGAGGGCTGAGACCCCAGGGAGTGCGAGCGCGTCCATGCTGCCGCCCGGAGCTTTGGCTCTTGGCTCGGCGCGGGCGACCCAAGTCAGCAGGGACAGCTCCCGAGAGGCAGCTGCTGCAGGATCCTCAGCCCCGCCTGGAGGCCTCTGAGGTTCCGGCTGGCCGGGAGCTGTCCGCTCAGGTACCCCGGCCTTGGCTGCAGGGGCTGCTTCCACCTGCAGAGAGGGGCAGGGAGGGAGAGGGTTCTGGGAGGGCGAGACCGAGCCTGCCGGAATTATCACTTCCAGGACAGCTTTGGGGGCGGAGTGGGGCGCTCCCACACAAGTACCGCCAACGGCAAGTCCTGGATGCTCAGGCCTCCACATGTACTCCCGGCTCTTCTGAAGAATGCATTTTCTCGACACTGTCCTTTGCCCCACTCCTCCTCCTCCTCTTTCTTTCCCTTTCCCCTTCTTACCTTTATTCTTCACCTGCTCTCACATATAATTCCGGTAACAAAGGATGGACCACCACTACTCCCTTCTCCCCCACCCAGTCCTTTTCTCACCTCTCTCTGGGCAGAGAGTTGGAATTGCAGCCCAAGTCCAAGGACTCCACCTTGCTGCCTTCTACAAAGGGGACTGTGGGAAGGGATAAATCATTTCTGCCTTTTGAGGGAATCTGAGGCAATAACGAATGATCAAATGAAGGAGCCAGCAGGGAATGGGAAGCGCACCCACTGTAGAGTCAGGAGTCATGGTTTCAAATTGTGCTTCCTTCATGACTTTGCGCTGATCCCTTCCCTTCTCTGGGCATCATTTCTATCTCAAAAATGAAGGGGGTGGACTAGATCTCTTGAGATCTCCTCTATAGCTGGGGTTCCATGATCTCAAGGTGCTGGCAACTGGGGGCCTGAGAAAGGATGCGGCAAACTAAGGCCTTCATTTGATGGAGATGTCCTGCCATCTCTCCTCAGGACTAGAAATACTAGACCAGATGCTCCTGGGAGTAGAGGCTATTAGGGTGGCAGTGGGGGAGGGTAATGGAGGGACTGCATGGGACTCCCCAAGTTACAGATACTCTTGGGAACTGTTTAAAGCAGAAGGTGGAAAGGGAGAAGGATCCCAAAACAACAACAATGAGGCATCAAGGGGATATATCTGAATCATCAAGGAAAACTGAATGTGTGGCCAAATGGAGCAAAAGGAGCAAAGACTCAGATCAGCATTGGGTTATCTTATGGAGCAACAGGATTGTCTCTTATACAAGAACAGCTGTCAAGCCACATCTCTGATGCAAGAGTGCCAGCAGATATTTAGGTATTCCTCCTTACAGGGGGATATAGGCTTAGGTTGAGCCAGCTCTCAGGTGCAGGGTTCATTATTGGTCAGCTGAATAGCTCAGACTGTCCCTTTCAAATGCAGGACATAACCTGAAGGACTTCAGAATTTTTTTTATCACTTTTAAAAGACCTAGCAGAAAATAGTGAACATTGTGGCTTAATACTTTTTGGAGGGTTTATGGCAGAGAAAACCTGGATAAATTGGATCTTTAGCAGAAGAAGTGCCAGTGGAGAACTATAAACATAAAGCCAAAATTTCCTTGATTTTCATGCATTACTCTTATTTTTATTCCCCATCCTCTTTTAATTTTAACGTTCTTATAATAAATATGAAGATAAATAAAAAGAATTCTTTTTGGGTTTGTGACCATTTCTTTAAAATTTTAGAAGTAGCTGTTTTAACTTCACTGTTTTCCTCAGAGTTTGAACCCTGACCTTGTCTATCACCCTAGAGGTATGGTAGGGTTATTTATATTTCACTTATATTTTAAGCAACCTATTTCTTGGCCATTCACTTCAGGTGAATCTCTGAGCTGCTACCAGGGTCCCCAACAATAGTCACCTCAAATGTTCTTACTCCTGTGGTCCTTCTGGGGGCTCCAAGCTTTAATTCACCCTTCTGCCTAGAGATTCTGCCCTCCTCCCAGAATTTCTGCTTGCTCAGAACTCCCAGGCTTGTGCCCTTCTGTGACTATACTCATCACCCTGTGCTCCCTTTTCCTCTCAATACAGTCTGGGGCTGCATTTGGTCAGTATACCTGGACCTCGTGTTCAGGACCAGCCAGCCAGGGAAAGTCCCTGCAATCTTGCCCTGATCAGTTGCCTGACGCCCACAATGTCTGTGGGGTGAGAGTTACTGAAACTGAGGACAGTTGTTCCCATAGCTTAATTCGTTCATCCACATGTGCCCAGAACAATCTGTACTTCAACTGTGACAGCCCCCCCCCCCCCCCATCTCCCTGTGAGATCAGGCTTCCTTGGCAGACTCCAGTTCCCTTAGACCAGACAATTGCTGGACTTTGACTTTTCATGATTTCTGCCACTCTGAGTTCCCTTCAAAGCATCACTTAAAAATATTTGGGAGGGGGCAGCTAGGTGGCACAGTGGATAGAGCACCAGCCCTGAAGTGGGGAGGACCGGAGTTCAAATCTGGTCTCAGACACTTAACACTTCCTAGCTGTGTGATCCTGGGCAAGTCACTTAACCCCAGCCTCAGGGGGAAAAAAAAAACTATTTGGGGAGGGGGGTTAGGAGAATCAGGTAATTTCTTGCCTTCTGCCATCTTCCCAGAATCCCTCAGTGCATTGAAATATTGAAGACAATTTTTTTGTCCCATGATGTTACCTTTCAGGGTCTTTGTGAATTCGTCACCCAGAATTTAAGCACTTTCTTCTCTGCAGATTTGGTAAGTCTGCCTACAGGAGGATAAAATGAGGGAGGAAGTTTTTTCTGTTTGCCCAGTTCTGGAACAGAAACAAGTGAGGCTTCAGAAGCAAGAGTCTTGAATGAACCTGAGAATCCTCTAGGGAGTAGCCAGGCCATAGCACTCAGCACATATAGAGTACCTGGTACAGAACTTGAAGCATGAGAACCTGACTTCAAATACTAATTCTGACTTTCCCTAGCTCTGTAACCTCAGGCACATCCAAATTCTAAAAATTTTACTGAAAATAAACCAAATCAGAGAAATCAATGGCAGTTTGTGAGTTAAGAAACACTTAGAAAGGGCCAAGAAATGTTAGCACTGCTGTTTGTTCAGACTTGTACAACTCTTCTTGACCTCATTTGGGGTTTTCTTGGCAGAGATACTGCAGTGGTTTGCCATTTTCTCCTCCAGCTGAGTTTTACAGATAAAGAAACTGAGATGAACAGACTTAAGTGACTTGCCCAGGTCACAGAATAAATATCTAAAGCCAGATATAAACTCAACAAGACACCAGGTCTAGCACTCTACCCACCTCACCACCCAGCTGTCCCTTTCACAGTGGTGGAAAAAATATTAAAGAGGCAATTTACTAATCAACTATCCTACCCATAGCCCAATAATCCTGAATTTAGACAGTGCTATACCATTTGTGTCCTGGATATTTAAAAATTAACCCTCTTTTGACTTTTGAGTTAGTGAAATGTTGATATAGAAGCCTATTTTCCAAGGATCTTATTTGTCACATACTTTTTGACAAGTCATTTTAACCTACTTATTTTACTTCCCTAGCTCTAGGTTAACATTGATATGAGAAATACTCTCCCTAATCTTAGATGTTTCTAGAGATCTTCAAAAGAGAATTACTATACAAATTGCTTTGGGAAACTGCCCATACCTCTCTCCAAAGCTCTTTTGTTTTTGATTAAAACATCAGATACCACCTTTCAGCTTCTGATGGTCTCCATCCCAAGAAAGAGGCATCGATAGTGACTCAGAATGTCTTCAGGCAGAGGCAGCAGTAATAGCAACGTAACAGAGAGGCAGGTGGGAACGGGCTTGAGGCTCTGTCGGGCTCAGGGTAGGTTGGCAGGAAAAATAGCAAGGTGCACATTGTTAACATTTGTAACCCCAAACCTTAAAATTCAGCTAGTTCCTTGGGTTTTCTTTCATATCATCTGCACTCTGAGTTAACTAGCTCCCTTAACTTCAAGCCATGAAAGTTAAGACTGATTGCCAGGGAGCAACATACACATTTTAAAAAGTGTTGGGACAGTAGCCATTCATGTGTAATTCAAGGGATATAGGACAAAGCCATCAGCTCTCCTTGCCTCTTCCAGGTTTGCTGAGTTACCTGCTGTTACCTTCAGGGCTCTAAGCTTAATGTCCGAACACATGATGGGCGCTGAGAAGAATGTGCTAGATGCAACCTAAGTATCAGTCAGGTCTGAAGAGTTAAAAGGAAAGAGGAGCAATTCAAAAGATAGACATGACCCAAGGAAGTCTCTAGTGATTTAGAGTGGCTGAAGAGGGTACTCATTGGAGGATTTTCTAGAGGCAAAGGGGCTGTCATAGAGGTCATCCATATAAATCAAGTGATTTTTCAATTTATTCCTATTGTCTCATTCTCATTATTATTATTTGCTGAGGCAATTAGGGTTAAGTGACTTACCCAGGGTCACACAGCTAGGAAGTGTTAGGTGTCAGAGGCTAGATTTGAACTCAGGTCCTCCTGATTTCAGGGCTGGTGCTCTATCTACTGAGCTACCTAACTGCCCTTCATTATTTTTTCAATCGATGTTAAGTAGAATCATACACCACCATTATGTCAGTATTCTTTCATATTAAACTTTTTATGGACCATTGCAAAGGTGGATAAAAATGCTTGTTTTAATTGAATAAATCTCTTAGGATGTGAATTCTATGCTCATCTGTATGTCTCCTGAAAGCATCCTCAGTACAGCTCTACTAATGGATACCTTATCCTAGTCCCACACTTGGTCTCCTCTGGTGATACTTTGGATTTTGAAAGGTTTTTCCTTTCATGTAACTTGGAGATTATAAACATTTGGCCTGACAAGTTATGAAACTTTTTGTTATGAATTATAAAATACAGATCTAAGACTTTAGATCAGTGGTCCTGAAACTTTTTAAATAGGAGGCCAGTTCACTGTCCCTCAAACTGTTGGAGGGCTGGACTATAGTAAAAACAAAAACTCACACTTTTATCTCCACCCCTCAGCCCATTTGCTGTAACCCGGCAGGCTGCATAAACACCCTCAGCGGGCTGCATCTGGCTCTTGGACCGTAGTTTGAGAAGCCCTGCTTTAGATTGGAAGTTCACATTACTTAATTGATGTCTGCTTACTTTAGTGCTAAACTGTGGCAGAAGATAGATATTATCTCCTTTAAAATATACACTTCTATTTAAAAAAAAATTTTTTTTCAGAATCCTGGGTCAGATGGAATAGTTAATCTTTTTCTAAATTCCAGTAGGCAGACTGAATACCTGAACACCAGAATGATATAGTTTAAATTTCTTGGGTTGTGAAAATAAGATTTCATTAAAATTAATACTACCTTAACTACCTGGGGTTAATATAATGTTATTTCTAGTTTTATGAATTTTATGTTTATTTATAAAATATAAGTTTATATTAATTTTAGTAGTATATTGTAAAGATGTCTAAATTTTGCAAATTCTTTCCTAATTATAATACTGTCTTTCTAGACAACCAATTTCATCCATGTAATTTCAACAAGCAACATTTGAAAATTTTCAGTTATTTGGGCAACAATATCCAAGCATTTTTAACAGTTAAGATTTATTTTCAGATTGTGTATTATAGCTTTTGCCTGCCAAAATTATTCATCCACTCTAAACTGCAGGTATAATAACTGAATTTTGAACATCATTTTGTTGATTGAACTGGTAAATGGGTAATTTAAAGTGGAATTGGCCAATTTGTGGACACTGATTCAAACTTAGAAAGGCACATTTTCTTCGAATAATCCTGTTTTCCCATCTGTAAGAATGAAGGTGTCCCTTCTAGTTCTGGGAATCTGTGATTCTATAATGTCAGGTCAAAAATTGCAAAATTTAGCCTCTGACATCATGGTGTGTACATTTTTTAAAGCACCTATACTTGTTTCGAGAGCTGGGCTTGGAATCAGATCTCGATTCCTTCCTGCCTCACATATTTACTAGATATGTGACCCTGGACAAATTTCTGAAGCCTCAGTTTTCTCTCTCTACGAGGAGGATAATAGAGCTGCGTGGGTTCCAGACACGGGTCATGGTATTATCTCTGAAAGAATTCAGCCTCAGACAGGTTCCAGCCCAAACCTAGGCATTAAGATTTATGCCCACAGGAGGCCAAGCTCCTTGAAGGAGTTAGCAGCCTAGCAAAGCAGGACAAGGATTTTTATAGAGAAAAAGATACTTATTAAATGCCAACATGGACATCTGATTTTAGATTTGAGATAAGAGGTTTACTCACAGGGGGAGGTTCTGAATCCTGGTTGGAACTTTGTAGTTACCCAAAACGCATTCAGAAAAACCCACTGAAGGGTGGAGTATTAATGATATTATGGCAATTAATGATATGAGGCTGCCTTCATCAAGAATTCACCCAAAGGACCACAAAGAATAATGTGTAGGTCACTCCCTTCTGTTATCGGAGGCCCAGGATCCTGCTTAGCACCTTGCTGGCGCTTTCTCATTGGCCTCTTTCTATGGCATGTTTAACTCCCATGATGGTGTGGTCACAGAATATGCTGATCTGCTTTGTTGCTCCAGTGAAGCTAATGAGTAAGCATTTCTGTGGGGCTTGGGGTTGGGGGCAACAATTAGAATTAGAGTTTAATAACATTTTCACTCTTTTTGTTTGCATTTTGTTTTCCTGCTCGTTTACTTTCTTTTTTGGTTTGATTTCTCTTGGGCAACAAGATAACTGTATAGATATGTTTATACATATTGGATTTAACACATATTTTAACATATTTAACTTATGTTGGATTGCTTGCCATCTAAGGGAGGGGGTGGGGGGAAGGAGAAAATCTGAACCACAAGACTATGCAAGGCTCAATGTTGTCAAATTATCTATGCGTGTGTTTTGGAAATAAAAAGCTTAAAAAATAAAAATAAAGATCCTAACCCCCCCCAAAAAATTAGAGATTAAATGAGAAGATGCATGAAGTTTGATTATTGTTGGGTGTTTCAAGTAATATCAGTCCATTAAAGGTGTGAACTAGGTGTGAACACAGCCTAGACAACTCTGTCTGAGTCAAGTAAGCCTAGGATTTGGATGAAAGGATGCATAGGAAACATATTGGTACTGGCTGAGGAAACTTGATCAGGCCCCATGGGTCATTTAGATTGGCTTCTGGCTGGATGGAGGCACGGATCTGAGGGAGAAAAGGGAGCTTGTGGGCAAGGGTTGAATAGAGGGGGAGGGTCCTCACTTCTCCCTCTGCACTACTGCACCTGGTGGTCTCAGAAGCTCCCATGGCTTCATCTCCACTCAACAACTCTCAGACCTTCTCGTCCAGCCCTGGCTCCCTTCTCCAATGTTCCCGCCGTCCCCGAGGTCTCGTTTCCTGTCCCTCCTCCTGTGGAGAACCGCCGGTGCTCCGAGTCCACCCAGGAGGCCTCTCAGACCCGAGGTCCGTTACTCGGGCAGCGTCTCCGGCAGGTGCCGCCCTCCTGAGCCTCATCACCGCTCACCTGCGTCAGGACCACCTCCCCTCAGCGTCAAAGTGCAGACCGGACCACGTTCTCCAGACTCCAAAGGCTCCAATGGAGAGTGCTGGGCCGGTGTCCCAAGCCCTTCAAAACCTGCCCCCCCTTTCCAGCCTTCTTACACTTTACCACTCCCCCCATTCGTGGCCCCCACCCAGGGATCCCGGCCTCGGACCTCACCGCGACCCTGTCTCCCGACTCCAGGCATTCCCCCGGCTGCCCCCACGCACTGTCTCTGCTCCCCTCTGAGTCCCAGATAAAATGTCCCCTTACGAGGAAGCCCTTCCTGATTCCCCTCAGGTCTACGGTCTCTCCTCCCCTCCCCCCGGCCCCGCTATTTCCCCCGTAAGTCCGCTCCCGCGCTTCTTCAGAGAGCGCGCCCGGAGGACCGGGCCGGCACACAGTAGGTGCTCACGGAATGTTCTGGGGGGGGGGGGGGAGAGACAGAGACACACAGGGACAGAGGCAGAGAGGAGAGAGAGGCAGGGAGGAAGAGAGAGAGAAACAGGCTGAGAAGAGAGAAAGAGACAAAGACACAGAGAAACGGAGGAGAGAGAAGAGAAACAGAGACGAGAGACAAAGACAGAAGTCAGAGAGAGATGGAGGCAGAGAGAGACAGGGACAGAGAGACACAGAAAAGAGACAGAAAAACAGAACAGAGACAAGGACAGAGAAGAGACAGAGACAATGAAAAATAGGAGAGACTGAGAGAAGAGAGAAAAAGAAGAGAACAAGAGACCGGGACAAAGCGCGCGTGCGCAAGCCGGGAGGCCTTCCAGGCCGGGGCCGAGGTAGAAGAACGAGGAGAAGGAACGGGAACATTTCCACGATTAGGTCGGCCGGGAGCAGCAACTGGAAAAGGGGAGAAGTGGGGGAGGCACGGTGACGCCAACGCGTAGCTGCGTGTACGTCGCCGCAGTGGGCGGGCCCGCGAGCCGCGCGCCCCGTGCCCCGCCCGGCTCGCTCTCTCCCCGCCCCGCTCCGCCCCGCCCCGTCCCGTCCCGTCCCGCTGGCCCTGCCCGGCCCCTCCTGGTTCTGGCCGCTGCTGCCGCGATCTTCTTCTCTGACCAGGCCCCGCGGACGTGGAGCGAAGAGGCGGCAGGTGAGCGAGAGAGCCCGGGGAGGGGAGGGAGAAGGAAGGTTCGGAGCAGTCCGTACTCCACCGGCTTCTTAGCCCAGAGACCCCATTAGTGATCAGGCCGGCGCCGCCCCGGGAGCTGCCCGGCTACGGAGGCAGCCCCGCCCCCTCGGCTGGTTCGCCCTCCTGCCCCGCCTGTCCCTCCCGCCCCCTCCCTTCCGAGCCTGCGCAGAGAGGCGGAGCCTGCCGCCCCGCCCCTCGCTCCCGCTTCCCTTTCCCGTCGCTCCCCGCGCGGCCCCTTCTTTCCGAGCCTGCGCAGATAAGGCAAAGCATCCAGACCCCTCCCCTTTGCCGTGAGGCTGCTAGAGCCTGGGGTAGGTGGGTGCTCAGAAGCTAGGCCGGGGGTGGGGGTAGAGAAGCTTGGCATTGGGATGGCACGGGATGAAGCGGGGTGGCGTGAGATAGGGTGGGACGGGACGGGGCGGTCGGGGGAGGCCCGGGGAGGATGCCTGGAGCGTTTTGTAACCAGACACTCGGGCCTTGGGCCGGAGCCCCGCCCGGGAGCACGCGGCCTTGGCCAGTCATGCGGGGTCCCGAAGCTCCCGGGACTCTTCCAGCTCTAGGTCTAGGCCAGCACTTTAAAAAAATAATAATAATTAAGTAGTCAGCTTCCGGGGCCCGGCCCGCCAGGGAGGTTACTTCGAGCCTCTAACCCTGCTTGGAGACCCAGGTGTGTGAGCTCAGGGAGGCCGAGGAGACGAGGGGGTATCCGGAGCTGGCTGGACCGGGCCCTCGGTCAGCCCGGGCCGTGTGCTGGAGGAGCGCTGTGGGCGCCTCTGGCCCTGCAGGTGGGAGGGAGGAGGGGCGGCTCGTCGCTTTCCCCGGAGAGCGGGTGTATTTCCCTGCGCTGTGGGATGACGCCCCTCAGTCCCTGCGCTCCGCAGGGCGCTGTTACTTGGGATTTGTGCCCCAGCTGCGCCTGTGCGGGCCTCGTACTGTCGGGCCGGGCCCCTCTCGCGGGCGGCTTGGAGTGCCCGGCAAGCTAAGGTTGTAGAGACAGTCTGTCCCGGTGTGGAACTTACCGCATCCGGGAGCAACTTGGAATGACCGGAAACGACCCCTCCCCGCAGGGATGACAGGCACCCTGGTAGTCCTGGCGGGGCCTGGGGAGAGGAGCGGGCTGGGGGGGGCGTGTGGCTGTGGAAGGTCTGCGGGTTCCTCCGCTCTGGCTTATCAGGGGCGGGGGCTTGAGGATCCTCCAGAACTTGGGAAAGCTGTTATTGGGCCCCAGGTCTGGAGGCCTTTGTAGAGTAAACGTGAAGTTCGGAAGCTTCCTCGGGAAGCCCGACCCCGCTCGGGCCAGGCTAGGTGAGGAGCGGTTCAGGGAAGTTGCCCTTCCTGGGGATTCCTGGCTGCTTTTCCGGCTCAGGTTCGCCAGGGCCTGCACTTCTGCGGCCTCGGCCCGGGGCCTCTTTGGGCGCTCAGGAAACTGTGGCTGCCCAGGAGCAGGCCGGAGCAGGAACCTTGTACTCCGAAAGCCCCTCCTGTTCTGACGGTTGTGCCATCTGGTGTTTCTCTAGATTGCAGTCGTTCTCGGGGGCTTCTGGAGGCAGCCTGGGCTTCAGCTCAGTCAGTAATCCCCAATCCAGCCAGAAGTTAAAAGTCCAGATCCTCCCTGTTCTCCTTCAAGTCCTGTCTCCTTCACTTGGGGCCCGGCTAGCTTTGGTAGAGGCCTCTCTCCTTGATTCCCCGAGAGTCCAAGTGTCTCCAGCTCCCTCTGCATCCAGACAGGAATAAACCAGAGCCCTGCTCCTGACACCCTCCCAGAGAATGGGCCTGTGGCAGCCCCTTAAAAGTGTGCTCTCTGAAAGGTGTGAACTCTGAACTAGGGAACTGCTAAGCACCATGTAAATCAGGTAATGAACCTTGTAAGAATCCTAACAGCCGCTAAAAGCAGTTCGCCCTGGGGACTCTGGGCCCGCTTGTCCCTCTCGTGCTGGGTAACCGGGCATCTTCCCCGCTTAGAATCTGTGTCTCCATGTTTAGGGTTAATGATACTTGTCGTAGCTCCCTCGAAGGATTATTGTGAGGGTCAAAAGAGGGAATGTGTGTGTGTATCAGTAATATATAACTTATAATATATGTAATAGAATATATTATATGTAATATGTTACATTGTAGACCATAGTACAAAGTATATGTGCATATATATAAATATGTGTAAAATATGTTTATATATACACATTCAGATCTGTTGAATTCAATGAACTCTTATTAAGCACTGTGCTAAACGTTGGGGATACAAGAAAAAGAGAATGCCTCCCCCTCAGGGAGCTTACAGTGGGGGGGGGTAGCCCACAAAGGGCCCACATACACCGTAACATTCTGCAAACTATATCAGCGGTGTAAATGCCCGTCATCTTGATTTAAGCTGAAGGGACCTCAGAGCTCATCAGATCCGGCCCCCTCGTTCATCCAGGAGGTCCTCTCACCTCAAATCTAGCAGGGAGAGGAGGCTTCAGGGTACTTAGTCTAATTTTGACATTTTAGAGATGGAAATACTGAGGCCCAGAGAAATTAAAGAGACTAACAAGAGCCCCACAGCCTTCTGGGGGGCTCCCGATTTTTAGTCCATGCTCCGATGGCTCCCCAGGAAAAATGTTTGGTTTGGCCCTGTCATGGACTCTTAGCTCCATCATCCTGGGCAGATGTCAGTTCTGCTCCTCTGAGGCCAGATTTGGGCCATTAGTTGGGGAGGACTCTGCAGGCCGGGAACTGGGGTCCAGGGATCAACCTGTCCACAGCCACACCCCTAGGGGGAGAAGGGAGGGAGTCAGTAAGCTCGGTTGTGTTCCTGGGCTGCCCTCTGGGGATCCAAGTAAAGGGAGGAGCAGCCCCCTGTCCCGAGGGGCTCCCCTTCTAATAGGGCAGAGCCTGTGAAGGGCATCAGAGGGCAGAGCTTTGCAGCTGGGGAGTCCCTGAAAGGCCCAGAGAAGGCAGTGTGTGAGCCCCGCCAAGGAACAAGTGCGAGGGGCAAAATATCCAGGGCTGGCCTGGAAAGGATTGAGGGACAGCTCATTTTACAGATAAGGAAACTGAGGCAGGCAGGCTCTGTGACTTGCCCAGAGTCCCACAGTTAGAAGGAAAGGAGAGATGGAGCAGCCTGTTCCAGTCCTGCAGTGCAAGGAGGAGAACTTTGGTACTGAATAGAGTAGTTTCTGTTTGAAAGTAGTAAGGAGCCCCGAGGTTGCCTGGAGCAGGGCAGTGCCATGGTCAGCGCCTTGGCAGCTGAGTAGAGTGGGTGGTTGGGAGAAGCTTGAGGCAGGGAGACTATCAGAAGGTTATCGCTGTCATTAAGGTGAGGAGGGGACCTTTATAGGAGACTCTATGAAGGCAGAGGGTGCCAGTTCTGACAGTGATGGGGAAGGATTTGGGGGAAAGAGCCAGTTTAGACTTGTTAAGTAGAGACCCAGAGGGACATCCAGCTCAGAATGTCCAGTGGCTGGTTCGTGATGGAGTTCTGGAGAGTCTAGGACTATTTGTATTTACTATCTGGGAATCATCTGCCAATAGAAATGGTCATGAAATCTACGGGAGCTGAGAGAGGACAGTGGGACCCAGGACGGAGCTCTGGGGGATCGGTCCGAGTGGCAGTGATACGAGCTGGCCCAGAAGGAAAGACCCAGTGGCATTAGAATTGTAGTCCAGAGTGACAGGGCGGTCAGTTGTTAGAAGGCAGGCAGAGCTCTGCATCCAGCCGGCTCTTGTGTGTGTCCTAGAAACTTAAAAGTTTTGACACCTCCTTCTGTTCTGTAGAGCAGTGGTCTTCCCAGACTGAAAAGAAGTCCGGAATGGGAGGCGAAGGAAGTTGTGTGCCATCTTGCGGAATTTGGATAAGAGGAACTTCATGTTCACAGAAGGCCAGAGGGCCCCATGTCCAGTCTTTGAGTTGGAAGGAGGTGGTGTTAGGTCACATGAAAGGAAATACGACTTTCTGTAGCAGGCAGAAGGATCTGTGGGAGTGATTAGTATGCAGAATGAAGTGATCTTAATGTCCCATGGCTAGAACTATAAAATGCTATTCTTAAAAATTAAAAATGCCCAGCAACATGCATAATTGCAAATAGTTTCTAGAAAAGAGCTCCATTTTCCTGAGTAGAACTAATTAGATATCATACTAGGTACCTTTTTTGTCTCCAGCAAGAGAAATTGGAACATTTAATTGAGACTTTCTCCTTACCTTCAACAAACAAATATTAACTAAGGGGCAACACGGTGTTTTAGGTTTAAATCCCAGCTCAAGACAGTTAACTCAGATCACTTGAACTCTGTCTGCCTCAGCTGCCTCATCTGTAAAATGGAGGCTGGCTGACTTAATGGCCTCCAATATCTCTTCCAGCTTTAATCCTGTGACCTAAATTGCATCTTTTGTTTGGGTGAGAGTAAAAATATCTGAATTTCTGTCCTCCAGGAGCTTACCTTTTATTAGGGGGAGAGGAAGAAGAGGATGAATGATATTTGGATGTAGAGTATGACTCTTTATGTCCCAACTTAAGATTTGCAAGACACTTTTCATGCATAATTTCTTTTGATCCTCATAAAAAATTCTCCTAAAAGAGCTGTTAGTGTAGGTTTTATTATCCCCATTTTACAGAAGAGGAATCAGAGGCAGAGAGTGGGCCATACAAGCCAGTTTGCAAGCCAGTTTGCTCCTGAGGCAGGATTTAAATCCCAGTCTTTTCCTGACTTCAAATCTTTGTCTCTGCATTACAACATCCAGCCATAGAAATAGAGCAAAGGAGATCTCCAATAAAGTGTTCTAGGGAAATTGGAGGAAGGAGAGAATAGCATAATAAGAAGGGAATTCTCTGTTTCCTAAGGCAGTCCACTTTAGACAGCTCTGATTGTTAGCATGTTTTATCTGACATCAACACTGAATTTGGATTGACTTCCCTCTAAGATGGCGGCTTCAAGGGAACTTGGGACCCCTGGCAATTCGGCAGCGGGAAATGGGCACCGGAGTCACCTGGGCATCCCTGAAGCGGTGTTTGTGGAAGATGTCGATGCATTTATGAAACAGCCCGGAAATGAGTCTGTGGATATTGTGCTCAAGAAATTGGATGAGCAGTATCAGAAATATAAGTTTATGGAACTTAACCTTGCCCAGAAGAAAAGGAGGCTAAAAAGTCAGATCCCTGAAATCCGACAGACATTGCACATTTTAAAATACATGCAGAAAAAGAAAGACTCTCCTAAGCCGCTGGAGACCAGATTCTTGTTGGCTGACAACCTGTACTGCAAAGCTTCCGTTCCTCCCACGGATAAAGTCTGTCTGTGGTTGGGCGCCAACGTGATGCTCGAGTACGATATCGATGAAGCGCGCCTGCTCCTGGAGAAGAACCACTCCGTGGCCACCAGCAACCTCGAGTCCCTTGAGGAAGACCTGGACTTTCTGCGAGATCAATTCACCACCACAGAAGTCAATATGGCCCGAGTGTACAATTGGGATGTGAAGAGAAGAAATAGGGAGGAGCCCCCCAAAGCCGTAGTGGCTTAGTGCTTCCATCCTTCGCCTGGAGCTCAGCCTTTCCCACGGGCTTGACCTTTGGAGTTCTGAATTTTGACTTGGGAATAATTGCTTTTTAAACAAAAAGGACATTAACATTGAAGGCACCAATGAGCACACATCTCATTTATGAAGCTAAAATTCAGTCTCATTTATATGTCACAAAATTTGATCAACCAAGGACATGCAGGATTTGGACTTGATTATGCTTCCAGTAGTTATATTCCACATCTTTGACCAAATTAAAGCTGAAATTTGCCTTCAGCCAACCTGCAAGGGTGAAAAACTAGCTCCTGGATGCTCAAGAAGACTTTTCTTCTGTATTGTTTACCTTTGACATGTAGAGAAAGGGAAAATGTACAGTTCCCATTTTACAAATATTGTTTTGTTCTTTGTTAAACAAGTCTGTTGTAAGTTTGGTGGTTCACAAGTTAATTTTTTTTCTTTCATGTAAATTTAGTTAGTTACTAGTCAATCTTCTGAATGTTTTGCACATTTTTGTGAAAAAAAAAATCTGTCTTTATAGCTAAGAAGTGGAATATAATTGAACAGCAACAAGGCTTGTCGAGACTGCACATCCTTTGCCCAACTTGTTTCCAGACTTTCTTGTTAATTAAAAAGAAAATTGAGTGGCTATTGCTCCCATCTAGTAATTAAGTAATACATTGGAAAATCTCTTGGCTTAAGCTAGGGTGAATAACCTAACCGTTCACAAGAACATCTTAAGAGGGGAAACTCATTTCGATGTTAATTTCTTTAAAAGGAAGGATGTGTAGATGTCCTGAATTAAACAGCTATAGTGAAAAAATAGTTTGTGCCTCTGCTGCTGAGTGATGCAGAGTTGCTAGAAATAGAAATGTATTCTTCTGCTTTCAAGTAGTAAATGATGCATTTGTAAAACTTGTATGCTTTTATTTCATATTATTAAAACAGTGAAATTAAACTTGTGGCAAAATGCTTTTTAAAGGTCCCCTTCCCTTCCCCAAAATCAAAACCCCAATGCCACTGAATTGCTTCTTTGTAACTTCTGGGAATTGCTGAGAGTTTTGCCCTCTGAGTCAGGGAGAAGGAAGCAGTCTTATTCTTCTCCCAGGACAGTATCATGTTCCCCCAAGCTTTTTCAGCTCCGGTCTACATATTCCTGGTCCTCTGGCCCAGCCTCTTACAGCCTGATCTTGAGGCCCTTTGCCCCGTGGTGGCCTCCTTTGTATGCCCTGGCTGATCTTCCCAAAATGAGGTCTCCAATGCGAACTTGTGGCCTGAGCAGGACAGAAGCCAGTGGGCCTGTTATCTCCGATATCTGGAGCAGGCCTTCGGTTACACAGTGACCTCGAATCTGCTTTTTTAGCTCCTAGAAACGTGAGCCATCTGTGGAGAGGGACAGACAGACACCTGCTCCCCAGGCTAAGCTAGGGAATGTTGGGGGGAGGAGGGAGCTTGTAAGATGCACTTTAATTTTAATCAGCATCGTTACAATTTTTTCTATTACTTTCATAAATTCAGTCGAGCCCTGATTTGTGATGTTTGCCCATTTCCAAGGTGTTTATACTGAGAGCAGCCATGAGAGCTGGGGCTGGGCAAGTTAACATTGTCAGTGTAGTCTTTATTAAGCACCTACTATGTGTCAGGCAGCGTGCTGCTACTGGGGAAATGGGAGTAGAGAATGAAAGTAGCTTATGCCCTAATGGGGGAGAAAACAAAGCCAAAATAAAAGATATAACTGAAGGAAATAAAAACAGATGAAATACAAGGAGAGGAGCACATAGGTACTCTGAGGCACAGGGCAGGAGGGCAGGTAAGCAGAGCAAGGGAAGAAGGGGGACAACTTCCAAGAGCTAGTGCTTTGAGATCTGGAGAAAAACTGGGGAAGGACTGAGATTCATGAACCAAGGAGGCCTGTGGGAGGCATGTAGACAAGGCACGGAGATGAGAGATGGACCTCAGAGGAACAGAGAAAACCTGTGTGGGGACCTGCTAATGTGAGGTGGGCAAGATTGTCCACAGGGCCTGAGCAGAGGAAGCAGAGGAAGAAGGCAGAGTTTATGGTCTCAGTGGAGCAGGGGAATCGTGTTGGCTGCCTTGGGTGAGAGGGCCTGGCCAAGATGGGAGCTGTATGAGCAGAGATGGGCAGGAAGGTAGAGATAGATGGAAGGGGAGGGATAATGCTGAGAAGGCTGGGGGGGGGGGGTACCCTTGATAAATGTGGAGGGAGAAGCAAAGAGCACTAGTGCATGTGGGACATTTTATGTAGAAGTAAAGCTTGGGAGAGAAGCCTTATCAGTGAATGGTGGTTGGGCCCAAAGGCCCAGTTTAAACTTTCCATGGCACTAAGCAAGAGAGAGAAGGCTGGGCAAGGGGAGAAGGCCCTGATGTCTGGAAATCAAGGTGGAGGACTTCGGTCTGTGAGGCTGGAGGGAGACATGGGAGGGGCATCCAGGGGGAACAGGTCTTCATTGTACTCAGAGAGGGTTTGAAAAGGGCAGGGAATCCGATGTTTTCAGAGCATTCACACCTTAGAAATGGGCAAAGGCTACAAATCAGGCCTTGAGTCATGGTCTGTTGTCTAACCTTGATATTGCAGATTAAAGAAAAATAGTTCCCGGGTACATTTCCCTCCAGCACAGCCTGGAAGAAGTGGGCTCTGCCTCTGACAGAGGGCTCTGGGCTGGGCTCTGCTGACAGCCACATTGAAGAATCCCAGAAGGAAGATCCTTTGTCCAGGGATCACTGCTCCATCCCAGGGATTAGTCCCATTCCCATTTGGATCCCTTCCCTTGGGGTGCACCCTGAAGATTGCTTGTGGGGTCATTACACACCAGCCAGCACTGATTAAATGCCTGCTGTGTGCCCACTGGGTCCTCTGCTAAAACACAAAGGGGGGCCCTGCCCTTCAGGTGTTCACGGTGGGACGGGGCGAGGCACATGCAAACTTAGCTCTGTTCCCACAGGATAAATTCAGAAGCAGGACTGGGGAGCCCTTTGTGCCAGGGGTGGGATCTCAGTTGAACCACAGAGGGAGACAGGCAGAGAAAGTGCCTGGCAGTCTATGCTGGGGGCTTAATGGTAGGAACGGGAATTGGGCAGGAAGGCCTGCCAGCCTCCCAGGCCACCTCAGGCACGTTTTATTTTCCCTCTTTAGTTTTTGTACATATTTTATCCTTCCTCCTAGAGTGGAGACCTCCTGAGAGTTATCCGAGTCCTATCTCTTGGTAGCTCCACCAGGCCTAGCGTAGGCAGCCTAGGTAGGCCCTTCAGGGGTCTACCTAGCATGGTGCTTTAGGCATTGTGCATTTTGGAAGAGATTTATTTGTAGCCTCCAAAGCAAGAAGGAATTTAGGATGGTCAAGGACACCCCGCCAGTGGTCAGTGACCATATGCACCCTTCCAACTGGTATCTGGAGGAGGTGGGGGCAGGCTCACTCCCTGTGGTGAAGGGGAGGGGCACTCTGCCAATGTGGAGCGTGAGCCGTGGGCAGCAAGCGAGCAAGACTCTGGTGGGGAGGACCCAGGATCCCCGAGCTGAAGCTGGAAGATCCTCTGAAGCCATCTGATCTGTTCATCCTACAGGGAAGGAAACTGAGGGGAAGTAGGGCAGGTGGGTGGTGCGGGGGCCGGACCTCACAGAAAATGGGACCTTGGAGGAGAGATGCCGAGGCAGAAGGGACAATTTGTCTTGTCCTTGTCAGGGACTACGAGGCGAATGGGAGGCAAAAGTCGGGCCAGAAGGGAAGCTTGTGTTCCCTGGGGCTTCTCCTCCCTGGGGAAGTTTGGGGAGGGAAGATCTTGAGTTCCGTTTTGAGCATGTGGAGTTTGGGAAATCCTTGGGGAGATCCAAAAGGGAGCTGGTGATATAAGGATGGAGCTCTCTGGGGGTTAGTGTTGAATACATAGGCCTGAAGGTCATCTCAGTAGAGATAAGTGAGTCTATGGAAGCTGACAAGACCAGCAAGCAGCAGCAAGCACGAGATGGTGGGGAATGGGGTGTCCAGGGAGTTAGGGGTGCCCAGGGTAGTCAAGAACTAGCGCCTCAGGCAGCAGGGCTTCTCAGTCACCTCGCAGAAGGCTACCTGTCCTCCAGCTCTCCCCTGTGGCTCCCCTGTCACATGCCCAGCAGCTAAACCCTGTAAAAGCATCGCGGCATGGGCCCATTGGTGAATTAGGGAGGGTGTCTAACGCAAGGTGGGATGGGTGGGTGAACATTGCAGTGGCGAGGCAGGCCCTGAGAAGGGCTTGGGACTTGGTCAGGTGTCCAAGATGCAAGGGCCCCCCACTGGATTCTGGGCCATGGCTGATCATCTTTTTTTTTTTTTTTTTTTTTTTTTTTAATTAATTTTATAATTATAACATTTTTTTTGACAGTACATATGCATAGGTAATTTTTTTTTTTTTTTTACAACATTATCCCTTGTACTCCCTTCTGTTCCAAATTTTTCCCCTCATTCCCTCCACCCCCTCCCCTAGGTGGCAGGCATTCCCATACATATTAAATATCTTATAGTATATCCTATGTACTATATATGTGCAGAACCGAATTTCGTTGTTGTTGTTGCAAAGGAAGAATTGTATTCGGAAAGTAAAAATATTCTGGGAAGAAAAACAAAAACAAACAAACAAATAAAAAAATTCTAACAGTTTTCACTTATTTCCCAGTGTTCCTTCTCTGGGTGTAGCTGATTCTGTCCATCATTGATCAATTGGAATTGGATTAGCTCTTCTCTATGTTGAAGATATCCACGTCCATCAGAATCCATACTCATACAGTATTGTTGTTGAAATGTATAATGATTCCCCTAGTTTTCATTTTACTCAGCATCAGTTGATTTAAGTCTCTCCAGGCCTCTCTGTATTCCTCCTGCTGGTCATTTCTTACAGAGCAATAATATTCCATAACCTTCATATACCATAATTTACCCAACCATTCTCCAATGGATGGACATCCGTTCATTTTCCAGTTTTAGCCACTACGAAAAGGGCTGCCACAAACATTTTGGCACATACAGGTCCCTTTCCCTTCTTTAGTATTTCTTTGGGATATAAGCCCAGTGGTAGCACTGCTGGGTCAAAGGGTATGCACATTTTGATAACTTTTGGGGCATAGTTCCAAATTGCTCTCCAGAATGGTTGGATTCTTTCACAACTCCACCAACAATTCATCAGTGTCCCTGTTTTCCCACATTCCCTCCAACATTCATCATTATTTGTTCCTGTCATCTTAGCCAATCTGACAGGTGTGTAGTGGTATCTCAGAGTTGTCTTAATTTGCATTTCTCTGATCAGTAGTGATTTGGAACACTCTTTCATATGAGTGGAAATAGTTTCAATTTCATCATCTGAGAATTGTCTGTTCATATCCTTTGACCATTTTTCAATTGGAGAATGGCTTGATTTCTTATAAATTAAAGTCAATTCTCTGTATATTTTGGAGATGAGGCCTTTATCAAAACCTTTAACTGTAAAAATGTTTTCCCAATTTGTTACTTCCCTTCTAATCTTGTTTGCATTAGTATTGTTTGTGCAGAAACTTTTTAATTTGATGTAATCAAAATCTTCTATTTTGTGATCAATAATGATCTCTAGTTCTCCTTTGGACACAAATTCCTTCCTCCTTCACAAGTCTGAGAGTAAACTATCCTGTGTTCCTCTAATTTATTTATGATTTCGTTCTTTATGCCTAAATCATGGACCCATTTTGATCTGATCTTAGTATGTGGTGTTAAATGTGGGTCCATATGGCTGATCATCTTGACTTTTGTCTCACCATGGACTTCGATGTCTTAGGAAGAGAGAAACTGCCTCATTTAAATCCAACTCATGTGCAAGTCCAGATATGACTCTAATATCACTGGTCCTCTTCAAAAAGAAATCATAGCTGGACAAGAGAAGGTCTAGGGACACATGGGGTTAATGGGAACCAGCCCAAGAGACCGAACGGGCCATACAGATGGGAGAATCTGGAAAGCAGGCTCAGGGAGACCCAGTAAGGAGAGAATGGAGAGAACAGTGTCAGGGAGACCCAGCAAGGGGAGAATGGGGAGTATCTGGGAAGAGCAGGGTCAGAGGAGGACATCAGGAAGAGTCAGTGTCAGGGAGAAAAAAGTCACAGAAAACAAGGCTGAGTCTTGAGACCAAGCCATTGGACCTGACAGGTCTGACTTTGGTAGGAGCAGTTTTCACTGAATGATGGGTTAGGAGCCAGACTGCAGAGGGTTTAGGAGAAAGGCAGAAGAATGTGGAAGAACCAAGGAAAGAGAGAAGAGGGTAGGATCAAGGAACCACCTTTTAAAGATGAGGGAGACATGGACAGATTTATAGGCTTCAGGGAAGGAACCAATTAGGAGGCATCAAAGGTGGAAACGGGGAGCTAGTGGGTGACCTGTTAGACAAGGGGGAAGGGAACGGCGGCCGGAGTTTGTGTAGGTGGATCGGCTCTAGCTGGAGTGAAGTAGGGGATGGTGGGAGATGTCTGGAGGAGGGGAAGTGCTTGGCAGTAGCCTCCTGTTTTGTTTTGTTGTGCGAAGTGTGAGGCAAAGTCTTTGGCTAAGAAGGGAGTGGACTTGAGGAGAGACCAGAAGTAGATAGTACGAGTGAACTGCTTAGGGAGGAACAGACTGTTTGCAGCTAGGGACAGCGAGGTGGTGGAGTGGACAGAGCATTAGACCTGGAGTCAGGAAGACCCTGAGTTCAGATTCTGCCTCAGACACTTTCTACCTGTGTGACCCTGGGCAGTTCCTTTCACCCTGTTTGCCTCAGTTTACTCATCTGTAAAGTGAGTTGGAGAAGGAAATGGCTAACTAGTATCTGCCTAGAAAATCCCAAATCGGTTCACGAAGAGTGGAAAATGACTGAACAGCAACAGTGATTAATAAGGAATCTTAATCACAAGACCAGATTTCTCTTGATCACCGCACTCAAGAACTCCTACCAAGTTTGCATTGAACTCCTGACCCCATACTGGAATCTACTGTACCATCCCCAGTTCTCCATGTTCTTTATAGCGGTACCAAAAGGTGCTTTATCAAATGCTTGTTAAAATCTAAGCAAATAATAGAACATCCCCCCGATCTTCCAGGTTAGTAACCTGGTAAAAAAGGAAAGAATCTCAGTTTAACCCGATCTGCGCTGGATGAAGCCGTGCTGCATTTGGAGTGATTTCTGCTTCCTTTTCTCAATGTTTATTGACCAATTTTTTAAAGATCTTTTCCATTATTTCCCCAGAAACTGAAGTCAAGCTCACTAACCGGCAGTTTGAAGGCCTTTCTTCTCCCTCTCTTCCCCTCCCTTTCCCTCTCTCTTTTCCCCCTCCTCTTTCTTCTCTCACCTCTCCTGCCTTTCTCTCTCCTTCCCTTCTCCTCTCCTCTTTCAATCAAAAGGCTAATCCTGGTACTCCCTTCTTCATAGAGTTGTCATGAAGAGAAGAGACTGCAAAACTAAATATGTGCTAAGTATGAAGGGACAGTCAATCAACCCTTCAACAGCTAGCTGCTTATTAAGTGCCAGATGCCTTGTGCTTGGCTCGGAGATACTCTCATGGGCCCTACGTTCTAGAGGCAGCTGAGTGGTGTAGTGGAGAGAGGCCTAGATCTGGGGTCAGGAAGGCCTGAGGTCAAATCTAGCCTCAGATGCTGAAAAAGAAATATGTCTACCTCAGTTTACTCATCCTTAAATTAGGGATAATAATAGTCTCTCCTTCCCAGCCCCTTGTGATACTGTTTATGAAGCAGTTTGCAAACCTAAAAGTGCTCTAAAAATGCTATCATTCTATTGGCAGAGACAACCAGTTTGTATATGAAAATCTACATGCAACCAAAAAACAAAATAAACACAAGGCAGAAAGGAAAGGGGTTGGAATATCAGTTTGAGAAACAAGGAAGGGGAGCAGTGTGGGTTGAGGTTGTAAAGGTAGCCAGGACCAGGTCTTAAAGGGCTTTAAAAGTCAAACCCTGGAGAGACTCACTTAGTGGGAACCAGCCCAGGAGACTGAACAGGCCATACAGGTGGGAGAATGGGGAGAGCAGGGTCAGGGAGACCCAGCGAAGGGAGAATGGGGAGAGCAGGGTCAGTGTGACCCAGCAAGGGAGAATGGGGATGCTAAGTGAAATAAGCCGAACCAGGAGACCATTGTACATGGCAACAGCAAGATCTACAATGATCGATTCTGATGGACAGGACTTTTCAACAATGAGATGAGCCAGGCCAGCTCCAGTGGTCTTGTGAGAGAAAGCCATGTACACCCAGAGAGAGGACTGTGGACACTGAATGTGGATGACACAGCCTTTTCACGCTTGTTGCTGTTATGTGCTTGCATTTTGTTTTCTTATTTTTTGCCTTTTTAATCTGATTTTCTTGTGCAGCATGATATTTGTGAAAATATGTATAGAAGAACTGCACATGTTTGACATATTTTGGATCACTTGCCATATAGGGGAAAGGATAAGAGGGAGGGAAGAAATTGGAATACAAGGTTTTGTAAGTGAATATTGAAAATTATCCATGTATATAAATAGATTAGAGGAACAGAGGATAGTCTGCCTCTCAGACCTGTGGAGGAGGAAGGAATTTATGACCAGAGGAGAACTAGAGATCATTATTGATCACAAAATAGAACTTTTTGATTACATCAAACTAAAAAGTTTCTGCACAAACAATACTAATGCAAACAAGATTAGAAGGGAAGTAACAAATTGGGAAAACATTTTTACAGTTAAAGGTTCTGATAAAGGTCTCATTTCCAAAATATATAGAGAACTGACCCTAATTTATATGAAATCAAACCATTCTCCAATTGATAAATGGTCAAAGGATATGAACAGACAATTCTCAGATGATGAAATTGAAACAATTTCCACTCATATGAAAGAGTGTTCCAAATCACTATTGATCAGAGAAATGCAAATTAAGACAACTCTGAGATACCACTACACACCTGTCAGATTGGCTAAGATGACAGGAACAAATAATGATGAATGTTGGAGGGGATGTGGGAAAACTGGGACACTGATACATTGTTGGTGGAGTTGTGAAAGAATCCAACCATTCTGGAGAGCAATCTGGAATTATGCCCCAAAAGTGATCAAACTGTGCATCCCCTTTGATCCAGCAGCGCTACTACTGGGCTTATATTCCAAAGAAATACTAAAGAAGGGAAAGGGACCTGTATGTGCCAAAATGTTTGTGGCAGCTCTTTTTGTTGTAGCTAGAAACTGGAAACTGAATGGATGTCCATCCATTGGAGAATGGTTGGGTAAATTGTGGTATATGAAGGTTATGGAATATTATTGTTGTATAAGAAATGACCAACAGGAGGAATACAGAGAGGCCTGGAGAGACTTACATCAACTGATGCTGAGTGAAATGAGCAGAACCAGAAGATCACTGTACATTCAATGCTGTATGAAGATGTATTCTGATGGAAGTGGAAATCTTCAACATAAAGAAAAGCCAACTCACTTCCAGTGGATCAATGATGGACAGAAACAACTACACCCAGAGAAGGAACACTGGGAAGCGAATGTAAATTGTTAGCACTACTGTCTATCTACCCAGGTTATATGTACCTTTGGAATCTAATACTTAATGTGCAACAAGAAAATGGTATTTACACACATATATTGTATCTAGGTTATACTGTAACACATGTAAATTGTATGGGACAGCCTGTCATCGGGGGGAGGGAGTTAAGGGAGGGAGGGGATAATTTGGAAAAATGAATACAAGGGATAATGTTATAAAAAAAAATTACTCATGCATATGTACTGTCAAAAAAAATTTTATAAATAAAATTAAAAAAAAAAGAAAATTATCCATGTATATATTTTGAAAATGCTTTAATTAAAAAAAAAAAATGAAACAAAAGTAGTTTAGATTTTATTCTAGAGGTAGGAGGGGCCTTGGGCCAGATCGGCACATAAAGCCTCTGGCAAGTGGGAGGTGGGAGGTGGGAAGAGAGTCTCTTGTAATAGTTCAGGTGAAAGGGGATGAGACCTGATCTAAGGTGACAGCGGACAGGAGGGTGATGGAGGTAGGGAGAGGGAGGAGCGGAGGGGGGCCCAGGAGTAGAAGAAACAGGGAAATGTGGAAGATGGGGGGGTTGGGAGGAAAGTTCTGTTTGGAGCACCTGTCACTCAGTTTGGATTTCACAAGAAACTGCTGGTGATTCATGACTGTTGTTCAGCTGGGTCTGGCTCTTTGGAAGCTCATTTGGGGTGCTCTTGGCAGAGACACTAGGTAGTTTGCTATTTCCTTCTTCATTTTACACATGAAGAAACTGAGCCAAGCGGGGTGAAGCAACTGGCCCAGGGTCACACCGCGGGGGAGTGTCTGAGGCCCGATCTGACCTGACACCATCCAGGGGCTCTCTGTGGGCAGGGTATGGCACAGACTAGAGATGTTAACTAAACCCATGGCAAGTGATGTGTATAAGGGGGAAGAGAGCCTTGGAGAGAGGCCCAACAGATAGCGGCTGCTAGAGGGAGGATTATTTAGCAAAGGAGACTGAGAAAGGCAACCCCGAGAGAATATTGGGTAAGGAAGGGCAGTCAGCCATATTGGATGCCTTCAAGAGGGCAAGAGGAGACCTATAAAAAGTTTGCAGATTGGGCAATGAAGATAACATTGGTAACATTGGAGAAAACTTTGTTTTTCAAAAATGGCATTGAACTGAGGCAACAAAGGACCACTATATTCATGTCTTCTGTCCTGAGCAGATGTCAACTTTTTAAATTTATTTTTTATTTTTTAGCAAATTGTCCAAAGATGAAAGTGACCTTATCTGCCCTTGATACTTCGGAGTCTTTTTTCAAGCCTTTAGTAATCATAGAACTTGCCCGAGATGTCAAAGAAGAGACCAGGAGGTGGTTGGAGAAAAAAATTAGTGATAAAAAGAAAAATGGAGGTGAGTAAACAAGTTTTAGTTTCAATCTGAATTGCTAAAAAATACTTTGGGAAGTGTGTTTTTTTCCAGTTACTGTTAATGGCCTTTTAAAGTTCTACTTATAAATAGATGCAGTACTTAAAATGGACTTGATTCATCCCATAGTTGTTGATTTCTTCTAAGAAGTGTAAAAATCAGCTCTCCATCTAACAGGCAAGAGGACAAATATGGGAAAAGTGAACTATGAGGAGGAGTCCTTCTATCAGATGAATGGATTTTTTCTTAGCTATTTATCTTGAATGTACTCAATTTTTTGCACGTCATCATGACATATACCAAGATAATGCCCGATACGGTGTCAAGGTTTCTGTAATTTAATGCTGGCAACATTTTTCTTCATGTTTGTGAATTGAGCCACTTTGGAGTAAATTGATTTATTGACTTTCAGAATGGTGACAATTAAATCATCAGGGAGAGACAGTACCAGGAAAGTTGTCACAAGGCAGTATGTGATTAATTGTAAGTTTAATTATTTAGCCAATGATTGATAGATGAATTCAGAGGAAGGAAAGCAGTAAGAAACAAGTCAGATTTGGACTTGAAGATGCTGAAGATGCTGAAGGATGCTGGGAATACTGAGGTTTCTGGCTCGTTGGTCATTGTGCCAAACTGTCCTCCACAGAATTAGAGCAGTTCCCGACTCCACCAGGAAGTGCTGGTATCTTAGTTTTTCCACGTTACTTTCAGACAGTCGTTAAGGATTTATTACACACCTGCTATGTGCCAGGCACTGTGCTATACTCCGGGGTACAGTCCCCGCCCTCAGGGAGGTCACATCTGGCCCTTTATTTTCCTACCTCTCCAGTCTTGCCTTTTACTCCCTTCCCAGCAATCCTGGCTTCCCCTTGCACATCCTACCTGTCTTCTATTTCCCAACTCTCTGTCTCCTCGCTCACCTCCACCTCTTGGCTATGCTGGTTTCCTTCAAGTCTTATCTCAAACCCCACCCTCTACGAGAGGAGCCTAAATGCCAGTGCTTTCCCTGATGATTGCCCCCTGGGTCGGGCTCTATCTCGTAGGTACCTAATGGCTTGCATGGGGTCTCTGTGGTTAGTGGTTAGACTCTGAGGTGGAACGGGCCCTAGCCCTAGTAGAATGCAGGGCTCAAAGGAAGCACTTAATACTTTGGTCACTGATAAGGAGAAATATAGGGGCAGGCTCTCCAGGGAATAGAGTGAGGTGAACAAGTTCCTAGTAAATTCAACATAGAAATGTAAATCCCAAACTGTAATGAGCTACACTAATTTGCTAAAAATCTTAGTAGAGCATATGCCTTTTCAAGTGAATAATCTGGCTAGTCATTGATACAACTGAACACTCAAGTCAAAGTTTATTTATAATGTTGATAATACTGAGTTGATCATATAAATAAGAAGAAAATCTTTCTATTTTCTACAACAACCAAGTAATAAAAATATTCTCTAAATTGAGATTGAATTTAACTGCTAGTACATTTGGCTGAAGGCTCTGTTTAGATAGTGATAACAGTGGATTAAAAAAAAAAAAAAAAAAGATAATTCTGACCCTCAACTAATTGGTTTGGGCCATTTATTGCCCCCAAACTTTATTCCAGGTATTATGATTTCAAGGTTTACGTGAAAGTTTTTTGCATAAACTAAAGAAGGCATAATTAATATATGTAAATGAAAGGGCCCAGAGAAATCGGTGGGTAAGTGATGGATGACTGGTTCTTAGTCTGTTGTCAATGCTAGGCAGCTTGTGGTGGGGAGAGCGTTGGCGTTGGAGATAGGATGATGTAGCTTGAAGTCCTGCTCTGACACGTGCCAGTGGGGTGACCATGGCGCAAGTCATAGTCCGTGAAGACTTCAGGCTTCTATCTGAGATTCTGAGTGACAGAGCAGTTACCTCTCTGCCTTGGTAAAGAGACTTTCCAAGTTGGGAATCCCTTATACCTGTGAAATCACAGGGTGTCTGGATCAAAAATCAAACAAGGTAAAAAAAAAAAAAAAAGCCATTTGGATTATCAAAATTCAGAAAATAAACTATTCTCTCCCCCCCCCCAATAAGTATTGCAACTGTCTTTTTATTTGTGCAGATCATCAAAATCCTGTCCTGCTGAATGGTCCTGCTACAAATCTTCCATAAAAAAGTTTTTTGTAAGGATTCCTGTCTTTCATATATGTTTATAAGCTTCCCCCCCCCCCTGAAAAAAACCTATTCATTTGAAAAACTGACACTTCGTTAGGAAGAGGCAAGAGAAAGCCTGAATCTGTCTTGTTGGAGGCGGCGCTAGGGGACGGAGCATTGGTCCTAGGTGTTGGGCAGCCCCTCTGTTTCCCAGCTCTGAGAAATTGGGGGAAGACACTGCACCTTGAGGAGCCCTTGGCTCAGTTTTGCTAATATTTGGAATAGATTCTCTCTTGTTGAATAACTGAGGTAGAATATGTAGCAGCTCAGTGGTTCCTAAGCCAGGACACTCCTAGCTACTGTTGTAGGGTCCTCTTGCCTAGATGACCTCGGGGGAGACCCATGATTCTCACTGCTCAGGGGAGGCCAGAAGCAGGAGATGAAGCCTGGTCTCTCCTGGTTTCCACTGTCCTGTTGGACTGCCCCCCCTCCCCACAATTCACTCTTTGTAGGCCAGGAAGCACCAATGGAGTTAGAAATAAAAATGGCTTTTCTTTGTGTCACACTCCCCTGCGTCACCCGCAGCTCTGTGAAGTAGGGCCCATTAAACCCATGTCCAGATGACAAAATGGAGGCTGAGAAAAGTTTGCCCACTTTGTAGCTCCTGCGCCTAGCACCCAACTTGTTTATTGTTTAATTGGTAAAGTGGCTTGTTCACGTGTCCAAGGGCATTTCTTGCATTTGATGGCCCATACAATGGATTCCAACATGCTAGGGCTTGGTTGTTTTTTGCTGTGGGATTTGTTTTTTGGATTTTTTTTTAACTTTTTAATTCATTTTCCTTTTTATCTGATTTCTTTTATCAGAGATTTGCTTATTTGAAAGTCTGGTGTAGGTAGGAAAAAAGGTAAATGTCTCTCTCTCTTTTTTTTTCTAAGGAAAAAAAAACACATTTCCTTTTTTTACTGTCATTTGACTTGTCTGCTTTTTATTTGAAGGTGCCCAGTTGCTGATAAGACCCTTGATTGAGAAGTGTGAAGAACAAACCTTGGAGAGTCAGAATGTGTATCTCATTGGCGCCTCTACAATCAGGTTGCTGCTCGGAGCAGAATCGGTGGGGTTGGTGAAGGAATGCAATGATAACACCATGAGAGTGTTCACCTATGAGACCAGGCAGAACTTCAAAGGCTTCAGTGGTGAGTTCCCCAAGTCCTAGCGGAAGATACTTGTAACCTGGGCAATATGGCGGATGGGTACGTCAGGTGGGGATTGCACCCTGGGAAGAGTGTTGTATTTGTAGGGCATGAAAAGCACAGATCATAAATCTCAGGGGTCTGAAAGGGGTCTCAGGAGCCGGCTCCCAGGAGGGGAAGGCCTTTGTCCTAAGTCGCACAAGGAGTAATCATCTAAAGTGGAATTTGAACTCAGGTTCAGTGACTCCTCTGGTCATTGGGCCATGCCACTTGTTAATGACTTCAGTTTTCCTGCTCTCCTGTAACGTCTGGGATATTCTACTTGCTTATTTGTTTTTTCAGTTTGAATCCTAATTGAGTTTCTTTTTGGGGTTATTGTTTCAGGGTTCTAAAGTAACTGGGACAGTATCACTAAATGGGGTTATTGTTTCAGGGTTCTAAAGTAACAGACAGTATCACTGAATTTTACCTTTGAACTTTTTGAACTTTTTAAAGTGGGTTTTTTTTTTTTCTGTTTTAGATGACAATGATGATTTCCTCACGATGGCTGAGTGTCAGTTTATTATCAAGCATGAACTTGAAAATCTTAGAGCAAGAGATGAAAAGATGATCCCTGGATACCCCCAGGCCAAGCTCTATCCAGGAAAATCTATCCGTAAGTTGTTCAGTTACTTAAATGTCACATTTTTCAGTACTTTTGAGAACAGAGAATCCAAAGGGAAGCTTCCTACTGGTGTAGCCAAAGAGTCTTCTTACTTAACATAGTTTCTTTGAACTATGAATGATTATCTTTTGGTTCCTGTTTTTATTTTGAATTTTTATTTTTAAAGCAGCCCATTTGCTTGGATGAGGTTCTGCTTTTGAATCCAGAATTTTCTGAGTTCTCAGAGTGTGCCAGATAATGTATACCTACCTTAGATTTTAGTACGGACACAAATTGTGGGTAACATACCAGTCCGCCAGCCATTCCCCAGGTGATTATGGTACCCAAATGCTGTGCTGGAAGTTATGATCAGGGATCCCAAGAGTAGCACGTGGGTAGGAGGGCTTCACGGTGACAAAGCCCTTCACCTAAAGGACGTACCTTCCCTCGGGAAGTTGGCTGTCTAGCTACAGAACACGCTTATACATGAAGAAAGACTGAGTGCTTACACAACTGCACCTGAGATTAATAGGAAGCTTGCCTTTATAAAGCAACTTTTAAATGAAGATGCCAGTTTTCTCTTTCAGAGAGATCTCTGTTAAGTAGCAGGCAGGTCATCAGCCATTATTTCTGGGCATTTACCCTAAAGAGTGGCTGTTCATTTGTTTGTAACTGTGTGTCAGATGAAAATAGCATTTAAGTTGTCCGACCTGGGCATTTCAGGCCTGCTCCATTCTCCTGCACAGATGAGTCTTCTTAGGCCCATGGCAGTCTCTAGCCCCCGCCCCCCAAGTGCGCCCCATCTCATCTGCTCTTGGAAGCTAAACAAGGTCGGGCGTGGTTAGTACTTGGATGGGAGACATCCTTTATCCTGTTTAAGGGAGGGAAAAAGCATCGCATGATGTGGCAGCTGAGGAGCAGAGGGGACCTCTCTTAGGTTATGAGCCCACCTTAAGCAAAGACCCCCAGAGGCTTCCAGCCCAGTGCTGGGAGATGTGGCAGAAGTGGGTCTGTACCAGGAGGGAACTGCAGCAGTTGTAGACAAAGACAGCTCTGGTTGACTGGAGAGCATCAGAGGCTGACCCGAGTCACTCCTTTTAGAAGAGGGCCCTGCGGTTCCCAGGGAGCCCAGACATTGTTATTCCCACTTCATACCCAGGAGGCTGCAGAGCTGGGACAGAGGAGGCCTGGTGGCCAGTGAGGTCCTGGAGGTGAGAGGAGTCTGAGTCAGGACAAGTCACCTCCTCAGGCTTCCCCTCCTTAAATGAGGGGATCAGGTAGCGTCCAGCTTCCACTCCACGGGCTTGTTACCCATGAGCCCAGCTAGGTCTATGCTACCCCTCCTTGGGGTAAAAACAGTCACTCATGATCAAGAAGACAGTGTTGGTGCAGTCAGTTGGTCAGTGCCAAGCCCAGAACCACGATGGCGGCCTTGGGAAGGACCCCGACATTGTGGCCGCTTGGGGGTTGGGACAGATCTGGAGCCATCCACCCTGGTGGGCAGACCCTCAACTCCGCCCCTCCCCATCCTGTAGCTTGTCTGGCTTCTTCCATACATCCAGACAAAATCTCACCTGCGCTCCTCTTCTTTAGTCCCTTCTGGGGTCCTCTCTAGGATGGGCTAGGATGGGGTCCTCGAGGGCTGGCTGCCCACCTGCTTGTCCCAGGCAGTGGGGAGGGAGCAGAGCCACATTCATTCTTCTTTATGGGAAAAGACTTATTCTATATTAGGGCCTGATGGAAACCAGATCAGGTTGCTGGGTGATAAAAAGGGGGCAAGGTCTCTAGAGAAACGAGTCCCCTGTGGCTCTTACCTGATGCAGGGTGAAGAGGAGAGAGGCTGAGAACTAGGCCAGAGCCCCCAGGGTGCCCCACGGCTCAGACCTTCATTGGCAGTGGCCAGGACAAACAGCTCAGGGGTTTCCCCTTCTTTCCTTCTCTCTTGGCACAAGACATTCTCAACTGGCCCTGAAAACAGGAAGGGACAGGAGCAGCCTGGAAGGGAAGATTTGCTTTAGATTGGGGATGGTAAAACATGGTGGACGACTGCCTCCAAGTGCTCAGGGAGCCCTCGGGCCAAGGGGGCCTGTCTGGGCCAGGGGTAGGTGGGCTGCTCTGCTCATGTCCTCCCATGTTTCTCCTTCCTTTCTCAGTGAGGAGATTACTCACTTCTGGCCTCGTGACCCAGTTCTTCCCCCTGCATGACAACGAAGCTCTGAAAAAGCTCGAGAGCACGTGGTACAACCGATTCAAGCTGAAGTACCAGCCTTTGGGTATGTCTGAGGGCCGGTGCCCCCTGCGGTCCCTACAGGGCACCCTTCTCCTAGGAAGGCCTCTTGGTGGCAGTTGTGTTTGGGGACCCACCTGGCTCTCTGGGGGGGGGGGACTGTGAAGAGAGCCAGGAGGTGAGGGGTTGCCCAGCAAGAAGCAGCTTCCCTTGGGCCACTTGGATCCAGGTTTGTGAGGAAGCAGAAGGGCCCCTCTCCCACCCCTCAGTGTTTGGGAAGGGTGGCCACAGTGAGAGGGGGGAAGAGGTCAAGCAGACTCCTCTTTCTCTTGCTTCCCTTTTGTCAGCCAGGGAGAATAACATTGGGGTTGGTAGGACAGAACAAAAAAGGTCAGCAGGGACCTGAGACCCAAGGTAAAGAGGGGAAGACTAAGAAAACAACTAATGGATACAGAGGAAGGTTAGAGGGGAAGACCCCAGAACTTGGGGGGGGGTGGCTGAATCTGCTTGGGAAGTGGAGCTGAAACTGAACCAGGGATCCAAAGAGTCAGAGAACAGGGCAGTCAGGGAGGGGAGCCAGGGCAGAAGTGGGGCTCATTCTGTTATCTCATTCTGCATTCTGAGAAGTTCCCCTCACTATCAGAAAGTCAGTCTCATGGTTCATCATCAGTCCTGTGGAATCATCGTGAGTCTTTCACAGTTGTTTGCCTGTCCCACATTGCTGATTGGATAAATTGTTTTCCGGATTCTATTTACTTCCCTTAATGTCAGTTCATACACGTCTCCCCAGCTATCTTCTTAACCCGATTTTTACTGCGCACTCTCATTCCATCACATTCATGAACCATCTTTTCAGATTGTTCACGCATTCACTGATAGATGGGCCTCTCCTCAGATTACCCCTCTTTGAAACCTCAAAAAGTAGCTACTCGTATCCTTAATTATATTTTGTTTTGCCTAGGACTACTTCCGGCCTTAATCTGCCTTCCCTTTGGTTTCCTCTTCTCCTTCTTGCCTTTCCCTTCCATCTCCCTGTTGAATGAAGTGCACCTCTCTAGGTAACTGTTTTCTTCCTTCCTTTGATGAGTTCAAAGAAGAATACGGCTCTAGTGTCACCAGCTCCCCTCATGCCCTCTTCCTTGTTTACACAGATGCTTCCTTACACACCTTGATGACATGAGGTAATTTCCCTTTGTCTCCTTCCTCTCCTTCCCTCTGCTCAGGGTATTTCGCATTCCCTCCTTTTCTATTCTTCTTTTATGATTATTAAGACAGAACAATTCCCAGCTCTTATCTGTCCCTCCATGACTCCTGCAGGGGTTAGAGGGAACACATGTATCATCTCCCACATTGAATGTTAGTAATTTATCCTTGTTTAGCCCCTTATGGTTGTTTATTCCTCTATCCCTTTTGAGATTTGCACTTCCAGACTTTTCTGAACTCTGATCTTTTGATCAAGAATTCTGGGAAATCCTTTATTTCATTAAAAATCTATTTTTCCTCCTATATTGCTGAGTATTGATGAGTAGGTTATTCTTGACTTGTAAGTTCATATCTTTTGCCTTTTGAAATACTGAAAAATCCAAGCTCTCTGCTCCTTTAAAGTGCTGGCTGCTAATTTGTGTAATTCTTATTGTGGCTCCTCAATCCCTGGAGATGATCTCATTATTTGCTTGCAGAAAATTTTCTTTGACGTAGAAATTCTGGATTTGGGCTCAACATTGTTGAAAGGTTTTATTTTGGAGTTTCTTTCAAGAAGTGACTGGTGGGTTCTCTCTGGCTCCATGTTGCCTTTTGGTTCTAAGAATTGTAGACAGTTTTCTCAAGATTTCTTAAGCTATATATTCTAGGCTCTTTTTTTGGTCATGACGTTTATCTTGTCCAATGATTCTTAAATTTATTCTCCTTACTCTCCAAGTAAATTTTGTATTTTGTTTTTTGTTTCTTTGTTATAAGACTCCTTACATTTTCTTTAAATTTCTTAGGTTTTTTGATTTTGTTTTAATACTTTTTGTTGCCTTTGTGGAGTTATTGACTACTCTTTGGTTCATTCTGATGTTCAGGGAGTTTGTTGCTTGGGCAAGTTTTTTGTTTTTTGGTTTTTTTAAAAATCTCTTGTGCTATAATAATTAATTCATTTTCCAATTCTTTCTTCTATAACTCTAATTTCTTTTTCAATATTTTCCACTAGCACTTCCATTTTGTTTATAGAAACATTTGTACATTCTCTTAAAAACTTTTGCTTCATCTTCTCTAGGAATTCTAGCTAAATTTGTCCCAAGATATGTTTTTTTATTTTTTTTAAGCTTTGTTTATAGATGTTTTGGAGTCATTCTTTTCATTTGAAACTTTTTATTGTGGAATTCTTTCTTTTGTTTGCTTGCTTATTCTCCTAGCCTATTTCCTGACTTCAGACTGGATATTAGGACCAAACTCTGTGCTCCCAAAGGGGTCTGATTGCTGCCCATCTCTACCTCCCAGTTTGAGCTCTTCAGGCTCCTAAAGTTTGGGTTTGGGCCTAGTTAACAGTAGCTGCTGGAGTCAGCCACTAGCGACCACCTGGAAAGCCTTGTTGGTTTAGAACAGCAGAGATCCAGACTCCTCTTTGGTGGGATCTGCTCTGGTTGTTCTTTGCAGGCTTTGGGCTGACCTGGAGCTTGCATCTGAGACCACGTCATGCTCCTGGTGTCCAGGAATAGCTCCTGTCAAGGCCTGAATGAAGATGGCCATGCTCGGTGCTCTGGGCCCCCTATGACAGCTGTGTGGAAAAAGCCGTGGGAGTCAGAGGGTATGAGGTTGGGGGAAATGAAAACCCCCGTTCCTCTTTACAGTGGTAAAGGGAAGAGTGGTACAAGTGGGAACCCTGGCCCCGTCCCGGGATCCTGGAGAAGCTCATCTTGCCAGTTGCAGGCTGAACGTGCCCCTCAAGAACCCAGCTCCTGCAAGGAAAGGGGACTTGATAATTTAGAATTAGAATTATCCTGCCCTCCTTTTTACAGATAGGGGTCTGCGGCTTCCCTTCCCATAGCAGGGGAGCTTAGGAGCTGTGGTGAGAGCCTGCCCTGGGCTCCTGGCCCTCTGCTCTCCCCCCTTGGTCAGGATCTCACTATAATGAATGAATGTCCCCCGACTCCAGAGAGTGCAGGGCAAACCTGGGGCCGGGGATTTGGACCAGGTGCTGCCTGAGATCTGGTCACCATGGGGTGCTCTAATGGGGTTCAGGCCTTGTCCCCCTGAGGGTGAGTGGTGGGCCTCCATTTTTAGCCAGTGATTTCAGAGGTGGGGAGCACCCAGCCTTCCTTGTGGCTCTCTGACAGGAGCCTCGGAAGCAGGTGGGGGTGTGGTCCCAGGTTCTCGGGGGGGCTCATGGAACCTGCTCTCTCCTCCCCCAGCATCCCGAGAGCGAAGGTGCTCTGGGTGAGGTAAAGGGCCGCCTAAGGCCTGAGCGGGGGGGCTGCCCCACCCCCCAGCATGCCGGGCTCAGATCCCTCTGTTGTTTCCCACCCCACAGACGACATCCGCATGTATTTCGGGGAAACCATCGCCCTTTACTTTGCCTTCTTGGAGTACTTCACCTTCGCCTTGATCCCCATGGCGCTCATTGGCCTGCCTTACTACGTGTTTGACTGGGAGGACTACGACAAGTACGTGATCTTTGCCTCCTTCAACCTGATCTGGTCCACCGTGATCTTGGAGGTGTGGAAGCGCGGCTGCGCGCTGATGACCTACCGCTGGGGGACGCTGCTGATGAAGAGGCAGTTCGAGGAGCCTCGGCCCGGCTTCCACGGCGTCCTGGGCGTCAACCCCGTCACTGGCCGGGAGGAGCCCCTCTACTCGAGCTTCAAGAGGCAGCTGCGCATCTACCTGGTCTCGCTGCCCTTTGTCTGCCTCTGCCTCTACTTCTCCCTCTACGTCATGATGGTCTACTTTGACCTGGAAGCCTGGGCCCAGGACCTGCACCGCGACAGCAGCGTCCCCGAGCTGACCAACATGCTGCTCTTCGTGCCCAGCATCATCTACGCCATCGTCATCGAGATCATGAACCGGCTCTACCGCTTCGCCGCCGAGTTCCTGACCTCCTGGGGTGAGAGCCGCCTCTGTCCTGGGTCATTGTACAGAAAGCCGGACTTCCCTGCGGTCGTTCTGGGGGCAGCCGGCTCAGGGACACCTCGGTCCTTGGGTTCTTTGGCTTTCCAAGAAAAGTGTGGATCAGCCAAAACCTTGTGGGAGGCTGCTGGGAATCCCGTAAAGATGTTTCTGACTGGAGTGGGGATCCAGGGCAGCGTCCCTTTATTGTTTTCCTCGGTACCCTCAGCCCCTTAGAAGTATCCCGAGCTCCCTGGATGCTGCCCACTTTCCCCAGGATGGGAAGGTTCAAATGTGGGAGCCTTAGTTTTGGCCCTTTGAACCCCGGGGCTCAGGGCCGGCTCTCGCAGGGGCCCTGGTGGGAGAGCTCTGAGTGAGCACCGTGCCCCCGCCAATGACAGCATTCCTTTTTGCTCCGACTTGCTCAGATTGCTTTTGGAGACAATTCATTACTCAGCCCCTTAATTTATGGAGACTGTACCACCTTAGATATCCTTTCTTATCTCACCATCCAAGCCAATATCACCCCTATTTTCTTTCATTCCCCCCCCTTATCTAAGTGTTTATCTAGTGGTAAGGGAAGGAAGGCTGCACAGTCAGGTCTTTAATGGCTGATGAGAGGCCAGTGCTTGACACGGCGCCGTTAGCCCAGGTGACATTTGTCTGATGTTGTTATTAACTGAATGTTGCTTCTTGTCTGAGGGAGAAATGTGACCATTTCTGATTGCAATTTCAGAGAATCACAGGCTGGAATCTGCCTATCAAAATCACCTCGTCCTCAAGGTGTTGGTGGTAAGTATGGCGGGTTTTTTCTTTGCAATGTTTATTTTGTTTTATTATTTTTGCTGAGGCATTTGGGGTTAGGTGACTTGCCCAGGGTCACGCAGCCAGGAAGAGTTAAGTATCTGAGGCCGGTTCTCCTAACTTCAAGAACCACGTTCTATCCATCGTACTCTTGAACTGCCCCGGAGCTTGGTTTTCTTTATGACAAAAACTCATAACTCCTAGAAATGAATTACAAAGACTTGTTTCCAGTGTATATTGGGGCTGTGTTCTTAATTAAGTTAGGAAAGTAAATAGAATATGAGAAAATACAAATAGGAATGAAATTTGCTGCTAATTTTCAATTATCTAGAAACAATTTATTACAGTTATAGCTTAGCCATAGTCTTAGTTTTCTCATTGGTGACCCCAGAGCCATCGGTTCCTTACTACTTCAACAAGGAAAGAGTTTTGTTATTAAAAACAAAACAAAACAAAACAAAACTAAAAAAAACCCCTATTTACACATAAAAGTTTTAAATCCCCAACTTATGAGTAAGTTTTGTAACAACAATAAGAAAGTCTGCTTTTTGAAATTTGGAACATACTTTCCCATAGAAATAACATGTTAAAAAAAAAAAAGAATAGTTCCCAGGGTAGTCCACAAAAGCTTATTTAACCCACTACCTAATTATGTTTTGTATATTTGCAATAAAAAAAATAGTACAAGACAATATTGTTACAGTACTCACTAATGGTTTAATTAAACAGACAAAACAACAAAATTAAATAAAAATCTTTTCGATTTATCTGGAAAGTTAAGATTTAAGGAAATCTAGTTTAAAAAGATGAGGAAGTAGATAGAAATTTTTATGGCTTTTCTCAGGGCTTTCAACATTGTTTTTCATTAATGTAACTAATTTCATTTAAGATTTAGGGTTTTTTAATGCTTGGTTCACACATATTGCTGCTCTTTCATTTATGCTACATGATTAAGGGCACTTAATTTTTTTTTTTTTTGACTAACAAAGGGAAGGTGGGAAAGAAAAGCCAGGAGAGAGAGAAAGAGAAAGACAGAGAGAGACAGACAGACAGACAGACAGAGATGCTTCCCTAAGGTAACTGAGTTAGGAAAAAAGGGCATAGAAAATACAGGAGAAAGAAAGGAGACCTCTGTGTTAGAAAGAGATAGCGTTGCATGGAATTAACTGAGCTGTATCTGGTGAAAGACACGGTGTGTTCCCAGGAGTCACAGGAAGGATGTTCTTCCTGCCTGCCGCCACGTAGTGCCCTCGGCACAGCGCCCAGGGACAGGGCAGTATGGCACACGGCTTGGCCCATAAGTGCTGCCACCCTGAGGAAGGTGGGCCTTGTAACTTGCTGTCAGTGTAAGGTATTCATAGATCAGAGAGCGCCATTCTGGGTGGGTGGGTTTCAGGGATCTGTCCTATTCCTGTCCTTCATCATCCTAGACAATCAAAAATTGTTAGCACATTTATACCTCATTTGTTTGGAATTCAGCCATGATGGCGGCCTTCGTTGTCTGGGAAACAGTTAAAGAAAGCAAAAGCCACACCTGAAACATACCTGGCCAGTAAAAACGGCTGGCACAAAGTCCATGCTTTAAAGCACATTCAAGTCCTCCCTTGCCTCATTATTCTTACTTTTTATGTCTTCATACAGCCTCAGAAGCAGGAGCCCCGAGTGGGCTGGCAGACTGACCGTTAGGGAGCAGATGAGAGATTAATAGAGGAGTCCTGGGGGGCCGGTCAGTGAAGGACCAAGGGGCTCCAGGGCAGCCTCTTCTGTAGCTGAGCCATCCAGAAAGGTTAAGTTACAGCTGGTCTTCTCTGCCTGAGACAGCAGGACATTTAGGAAAGACCTCTACCCGCTGCTGGCCAGAGGCTGGCAGAAGGGCCTGTGCTTGAGGAGCCAGGAGTCAGGAGCTCTCTTCTCTAGACTCCTGGCCCTGGCCTGGCCCTCGCAAGCAGGCCTGGGCCTACAGGCCTTGGCAGGCCCTGCCTCAGCTTAGCTGGGCCGCACCTCTCGAGATGCCCTTCCTGGCCCTCCCATGTTGCCCCCTGCCCCTCTGTTCCCCTCCTTTCTGGTCTCCCTCCTTATGACTGGGTCGGGAAGCAGCAGCAGGCCTCCCCTGGGTCCCAGTCAGGAGGCTCAGTTGCCAGTGAAGTTGTTGACATCACCTTCAGTGAGAGAAGACAGAGAGATGGGTCAGAAAGGATAGAAGGAGATAGAAAAAGGGGGAAAGGAAAAACAGGTGAGGAGAGGAGGATTCTGGGAAAGTAGAGGGGGAGGGAGGTAAATTTCAGGCTCTCCAGATTTCTCCCATAACAGAACAAATTTGCACCTTTGAGAGAACATAGACTGGGAAAAAGCCAAGAAGATTTGGGGCAGAGCTGGGGTCCTCCGACCCAACCCAGGAAGATCTGAAGAAAGACCTGGGGCTGGGGATTAACCCATGTGAAGTACAAACACTCCGGGCTAGCACTATAGAAAGACGAAGCGGGATCTCCTGGACAAACTGAGGGTGGTTGGAGCCTCAGGACCACTGAGACATTTACCTTGGAGGAGTCGGGGTCTGAGGCTGGGAAGACTCAGGGAACCTCAGCTGATTGGGAACACCAGGCTCAGCTGTACTGCTGAGACATGACCCCGGGGGAGAAGGAGCCAGCACACCGGGAGTGCAGACTAGGGGGGCAGGGATGCACTGGCTGCCAGCACTCAGCAGGAGGGGGGAGCTCTTGGTTTGGGGTTCCAGGTCAGACGGAAAAGCTGAAGGGAACCTTGAGGCACCATCACCCACCTCAGAATTAGAGTGCTTATACTAATACTTCTTATTAAAAAAAAATGAACCAGCAAAGAAGAAAGACCCCCCACCATGGAAACATATTATGGGAACAGGGAAGACCGGGATTCATCTTCAGAGAATACTGAAGTAAAAAAAGCTTCTACTCAAAGAGTAACGTAAAATGGCTCCCTGCCCAGAGAGAATTTATAGAACTCAAAAAAGAATTTAAAAATCAAATGAGAGACATTGAAGAAATACTAAAGAAAAAAATAAAAACCATCCAAGAAAACCAAGATTATGGGGAAAAAAATTAACCAATTAGAACAGGAGTCTCAAAGATAAAAATAACTCTTTGAAAATTAGAATTGGGCAAGGGGAAGCCAGTAAAGTTATGAGAGACAGAAATAACAAAACAGATTATAAAGAATGAAAAAAATAGAACAGAATATGAAAGATCTTATAAGAAAATCTGGAGATCTGGAGAACAGATCAAAAAGAGAAAATGTAAGAATAATTGGATTGCCTGAAAGTTGTGACCAAAAAAAGGACCTTGAGACAGTAACGCAAGAAATAATCCAAGAAAATTGTCCTGGAGTGATAGAACATGAGGGGAAAGTAGAAACAGAAAAAAAATCCACCAATCACTACCTCAGCAAGATCCTTAGTGGAAAACACATAGGAATATTATTGCCAAATTTCAGAAACCCCAGATCAAAGAGAAAATTTTACAAGACACAAGAAAAAAAAAATTTAAACTCTTGGGGCTACAATTAGAATTGTACAGGACTTGCTAGCAACCATAATAAAAGATCATATGTCCTGGAATCATAACTACTGACAATCAAAAGAAGGGTCTACAGCCGAAAATATATCCAGCAAAATTATAATAGTGAATGAGAAAAAATGGACATTCAACAAACTTGAAGATTTTTAGGACTTTCTATCAATCAAACCCAAACTTAATAGAAAATTTAATATGTAAGAGCCAATATCCAATTTCAAGGAACTCCATATGAAAAAAGTTATTTTTTTTTTACATGGGAAATTTACAGCATATGTTTAAGATTGACATCAACAATAGGCTAGTTCAAAAGAAAGACTGAGGTAAAAGTAGTAATTATGTCATACAAATGAAGTACAGAGGAGGAATAGATAAAGAGGCATTGGGCGGGAGGGCTCGTAGTTCTGAAAATCTACTTACATCAGGAATAGGTTTAATAAGCAACACTACATATATACTCTGAAGGGTATAGCACTCTTCAAAATCTGTAAAGAAATAAGAGGGATGGAGAAGTGAAAAGCGAGGGAAGAAACAAGGGAGGGATCCATTGGTGGGGAGAGGTCAAATAATAGCAAAGCAAGTTAAAGAGCAGAATTAAAGCAAAGAGTCGGCAGGGATAGGAAGTGTGTGTGTGTATGTGTGTGCATACATATGTATATATAAAATATCCTTTCTTGACTATAGTCTGCTTACAGGGACTGGAGGATGAAAGAGTAAAAAAAGAATAAAGTAAAAAGTGTGCAGAGGAGAACAAAACATTTTACAAGGAAGTAAAGAAAAGATGGATTCTCATAATTTCTACTGATTTTATATATATATACACATACACACACACACACACACACATATATATATATATATATATATATATATATATATATACTTTCTTGATCTGGTATTTGTTGTTATATTCTGCTGAGCACATGGCAGGCAATGTTCTCTTTTGAATTTTCTGTTTTTAAAAATAAAATACATTTAAAAAACAGGTAGGGAAGGTTAGATTGTTTTTTAAAACTCCTTATTTTTAAAAAAGTGCTTTTATTTTTTAAAATATAGTTAACATTTTCCCTTTTGAGTTTTTGAGAATGCTTTTAATTAACTTTTTAATTTAACTCTGAATTTTTTTTTCTTTTGGCAGTTCAACTTTCTAAATTGTTTCGCATCACTCTTCTACATTGCCTTTGTGATGAAAGACATGAAACTTTTGCGACAGGTGAGTGTGAAAAACAGTATGATTTTTTAAAATGAGATTTTGGCCAAATAGCTCTTCTAGAGAACCAGCCTTGTGCATGGCCTGGGTTCAAGTTCTCCCTCTCACTTCCCAGTGCAATCCTTTGGGAGCTACGGTGAAGGAGATTGCTTCCATACCGGAAGTTTCACAGACCTTTGAAAGCAGAGATCTAGATGTTAAGGTGCATCTGTTCAGCCCCTGCTTACAAACAAGAGGCAAGAGGAAGGGGAAGGAAGCTTTTTTGGTAGTAGGCCTTGGTTTCCTTTGTCAGCTGAAACTCAGATCAGATTAGGGTCAGAGGAAGACTCTTGAAGGATCCTCAGGGTCCCCCAAGGAGTCTTCCAAAGTGGAGCTCGTGGGTGGCTGTCTCTCTGTGCCTTCTGTCCTTCTCATCGCTTGTGGTCAGAGTCCAAGCGGGAGCTGAGACTAGGACAGGAGGACAGGAGCACCTGTTAGTGAGCACAAGGAAGCCCACCTCTCCCCATACTGCGTGTCACCACCAGCCAGGGCCCACGACTTGTCAAGGCCCATTTCTAATAAAACTAGATATTTAGTGGGCTGTTATGGCCAATTCACTTCACCTGAAGGGAACAGAAAACTGAGGAGAGGCTTTTGCTTCTTAGAGATTGCTTATTAAATTTAGGCCTTTTCTCAAATAACAGGTTGTACTTTTCCCCATTTGTGTGATGTCTTTAGATTGATTTTTAGGGGAAAATTTGTTAAAGCCCAAGCTCCCTGATAGGTAAATAGGGGGTTGGGGACTAACCAGAAACTTTAGAATTTTGTACAGAGGCAAATTATGAAAACTTTGAAGGAAAAGTTATATTTCATTTTGATGATGGTTCAGCTTAAGAGGTGGGGGTTAAATTCTCTGCACTGTAGCCCATGAACTTCTGTCACTGGACTTCTTTTCCTGATTACTAATAGCAGTTAGTCATTTTTAATTAGCTTCTATAAAAGGGCATCTACCAGGTGATGTTAGGATTTTAGGAACAACACCCTCCTCCCAAAAAAAGAAAATCTCTGACATGGTCTTCCATCAGTACCTATACCTCCCCATCAGTGGGAAAGGAGCATTAGCATGGAGTATATGAAGGCGAGTCTTTTTTTAAAATAGTATTTTATCTTTCCAATTACATAGAAAAATACTTTTCAGCATTCATTTTTTTTTCATAAGATTTTGCGTGCCAAATTTTTCTCCCTCCTTCCTTCCCCTCCCCAAGATAAGCCATCAGATAAAGGTTACACACTTACGGGCAAATCTTTTTCTGAAGTTCTCAAAGTGTCCCCCTTGGACTCGGCAGAGATTTTCTTCTAGGCTCTCTGCAGAGTCATGAGACAGCCTTTCTTTAGTGGGCCTACTGTGCCCTTAGTTCCCATGAAGTCACTGCCATTCAGGGCCGACTACTACTAGGGTGCCAGTGGAAGGGTCCTCTCTGTTCTTGTAACTGATTTTATTCTCAGCCCCTGTGTTAATGTAAGTGAAATGCCTGTTGTTGATCCATTCAACAGAGATGTTCTCACTTGATAAAGAAATCTGGGCTAAATAGAGTGGGGGGATTGATGGATTGATTGAATTGAGCTCCATCTTTATACACATTAGAAAGAAAACAAGTTGCTCTCAGTAGTGTGTTGACTGAGCAAATACTCCCCATGCTCCCTTGCAATATTCACATAGTTCAGGTGGGGAGACCAGTGAAAAATGATCCCCGAGGTCCATCCCAGCACCAAAATGATAAACCTGTCATCCCTTTTTTTTTTTTTACCACACTTAGTTTTATAGATTGCCAAAGTGGGAAACAATAAAGCACATCCCATTCTGTTCCCCTCTTTCCCACTCGCTGTTCCCCTCTCGAAGCCTGTTTGGGTCTGTCAGTTTTCATTTTTTCTAATGTAGGAGAGACCTCTAAGGAATAAGCCATTTTCTTGGGAGAGTTCAGGAGTGGCTGTGGGCACATCCTCCGGGGGATCCCCTTCCTTCCTTACGTGTGCAGAAGGTTTTGTCTCTGTGAGGTCATCTCTGAGTCTTGCCCAAAGTGGGGACATCTTTGTGCCTCTCTGAGAACTCTTCTGAGCCAGAGCCAGGTGATCGATCGCTCCCCTTGGCCAAGAGATAGGTGATGATGTCATATCTTGCTCTGGACCTTGTTGTGTTGCATATTCCTGTAATATCCTGTAATAATTCCGGTAATAGAGAAACGATTAATTAAAGGATCAGAAATTCCGCCCATGTGGTGAGCTGCCTCTGCCCTGGCACAGCCCTGGCCCAGCGAGCTGGATGAAGGGACACTAGTGACCCCGAGCAGCTCCCAGACCAAGCCCTGCATGTTTCCGGCGGCAGATGCTTGTCACCCGTTCCCTCGTTACAAATGTGCCGTCGTTTGTACCTTGCTCAGCTCTTGGGCTTTGTGTTTCTGTAGAGCCTGGCTACGCTGCTGATTACTTCTCAGATTCTGAACCAAATCGTAGAAACCCTTCTTCCTTACTGGCTCCAAAGAAAGTACGGCTTGCGGGTGAAGAAGAAGGTGCAGGCTTTAAAAGCAGATGTGGACGTGACTCTGTACGAACAAATCATCCTGGAAAAAGAAAAGGGGACCTACTTGGTGAGTCTGAATGGGGGTCACCTGTTGGCCCAGCTGAGCTTTCCTGGGGCTGAAACCTGTTAAGAGCCTTATACCAATACATTGTAATGGGCGGTAGCGCTGAAATGACCGTTTCTCAGGGGTCCCCTGAAAGCACTCATTTAACACTTAAAAGTTACTGATCCAGTGGGCAGAGCTCTAGGCCTGGAGTCAGGAAAACTCCTCTTCCTGAGTTCAAATCCAGCCACAGGCACTTCCTAGCCATGTGACCCTGAGGAAGTCACCTCACCCTACTTACCTCAGTTTCCTCATCTGTAAAATGAGCTGGAGAAAGAAATGTCAAACCTCTCATAGTCTTTGCTAAGAAGAATCAGACGTTGCTGAACAACTATAAAAGCAGATACTGAAATTCTAAAAATGTTGCAGATCTTGATGGAGTCGGGCCTATTACCTCTAAAGGTAGAGCCAGGCCAGTGGCCCTAGAAAAAGCAGCAGCAAATGAAAGAAGTCTCTAATGGACAGGTGAAGAGCAGGGGGCGGAGATCTGGGAGCTTTCTTGACAGCTTACATGTAACCTCCAGAAAACAAACTTCCACTTAATGGATTAGAAATAAAATATTTGAGTTGGGATGTCTTTGAAAAGCCTACCTTAGTACTGATGCCTCCTGTCATTAGGCTGGCTTGTGGTCAAAAATTGTCCTTCCATTCTCTCTTCATTTTTATGTGTGATGAAATAATCAACACACAATTATCAGTCTACATAGAGTCGAGTTGGGTTAAGGGTGACTTGATGGTTAGCCTAACTGCCAGTCAGCCAATAAACATTTATGAAACACCTTCTGTGTGCTAAGAATGCAGATACCGTTATGGGTAAAACATTTCTACTTTGAGTTCATGAGCTAGGTTACTTCTGTGTGCTTAAGCAGAGTTTCAGAAAGTCCAAAAATAACCCTTAACCTGGGTCGGAGTTTCTGATAAGCTTTTCATATCCCATTGGACAGGTTTCAGCCAGCTCAATAACTTTTGAACTAGGAGAAAAGACCCTTGCTTCTCCTCCTTTAAGTAATAATAAAAAGGAATAAAAAATAAAAAATTCTCCCAATAATATGAAAAAAGGTATTCCCTGTCATCAAAGGACCTGGAGGGAGCTCTTCGCCACCCTCCCAGACAGGCCAGAGGGCACTGAGTAGGTGTGAGTTCTTTCCCAGGTAAAGAAGAGGTATTTATGATGATAAAGTCCAGAGTGGGGCAGCTGGAGAGGAAAGGAAGATACTTCTGCCATGCTTAGGGGAAAAGCAATCCAACAAAAGGATAATGAGCTTCTCCTCTACACAAGACTCATTTAGCCCCAACCTCACGGTGACCAGATCTAATGACCTTTTCTCAGTGATTCGGTTTTTCGCATGTGGTCCTTATATTGGTGGCATCTCTCCATTTCCCTAAAAAGAATTCCCCAAGGTTGACTTGACTCTGCGTGCTAAGAGCATACCCAGGCCACTGTGATTTCTAGGAATGGATGTTCTGCTTAAATTTTAAAATGGGTCTAAGTCTATCTCTGTATATAATAAAGAGTAGCCTAAAGGCTTTAATAACTTTGAGGACTTTTGAGGAGGGGGAGGGAGAAAGGGAAGGAAGGAGAAGGGAGGGGAGGAAAGGGAAGGGGACAGACAGAGACAGAGAGATGGAGACAAACTCAGAGAGAAGAGAGACAGAGACAGACAACAGAGAGACAAAGAGGAAAAACAAAGAGAGACAGAGACAGAGAGACACTGTGGAGAGGTATATGTACACACCCTCCCCTTTGACCACCCCTGCACCTATATGTCAACTCTGAACAGGTGGAGGTGTGTATTTGTGCCCATTTGTGAATAAAGATATTTTGTGGTCCACAACATTTTCTTGAAAGCCAACCATCCTGCATCCACTTGGACAATGCCCACAGAGGGGATACACAGCACTGATCGGGTCTCTTGGGAGGCGGCAGCCGGGGCTGGAGCCTATAGAATCCCACAGCCTGGGCTCCTTCTTCCTGGGCTGAGGCGCTGTCCTAGGTGCTGGGCAGTCGCTGCCCTGGGGAGCTGACCTTGCCTTTCTGTACAGAGTGACCCTGAAGCTGACCTAGCGGCCCCCTGCAGAAATTCTTGTGGGTCTCCTTGGCAGGTTGTGTCTGCCCTCTCTGGCTTGGAGGCTGGCTCCTCCAAAGTGGAGACGATGCCATTTATTTATCCTTCTTTGAGGTTTATTGTGTAGAAGCTTTTTTAAAAGACTAAAGGTTAATTATTAACTGAACTTTAAAAAGACTTCTTCTGTTTTTATAATCTCTTACTTCCCCCCATCCTCCACCCCCAGTGAACCTTCCTAATTAACCCAGCTTTGTAGCTCTTTCAGTGATTCTTCTCTTTTCAAACCTTCGTTCTTAAGAGGGCATCTTCCCCTCTGAACCATTTGAAATCGTTTTGAACAGCACTTAACACTGTGCCTTTCACAGAAATGAGAGGCAATGTGCCAAGTCAAGATTCCCAACCCAGTTACAAAAGAATTTCCTCAATTTCCCTTTAGTCTTCTTCTCTCTCCCCAACATTTCCCCACCCTGACTCTTCTCTTTTTCCATTTTTTGCCTCCTTTTGTTTTCTGGCTTCCTGAACTTACAGAAAGGATGTCATTGCAGGTAGGAGGTAGGGCACATGAGACCAGAATTTAATGAATTAATTTTTAAATTGTGGGGAAATCCGAGAAAATAGCAGTAATCCTGAATTATTTACTTCCTCTTTGAAATGAATGTCTTTAAAAAAAAAAAGTCTTTTCATTTTTGATTCTGGAGGTAGTTTTTTCAGGCTTAAATTTGCTTTTGTTGCTCAATTCAAACAAATTGTTGGAGATAGGGGAACTGGGAGACTGTACCATAGCCTATCAGTGGAGACATATGCCATGAATATTAGGAATTTTTTGTTTTTTGTGAGCTGTCCGTGACAGTGAAATGTGCTGATTTCTTTGTGGTGCCTTTCTTTTTCAGGGCACCTTTGATGATTACTTGGAGCTGTTCTTACAGTTTGGATACGTGAGTCTTTTCTCATGTGTCTATCCATTAGCAGCTGTCTTTGCCGTTCTGAACAACTTTTCCGAAATTAATTCAGATGCCTTAAAAATGTGCAAGGTCTTCAAGCGGCCATTTGCAGAGCCTTCAGCAAGTATTGGTGTCTGGCAGGTAATCTGGCTTTTTTCTTTTGACCTTTCTGGTTTTGTTTAAAGAGCAAAGATCGAGGGGATCTGGATTCTAATCCTGGGGTTACTTCTCAGCTTGTCGAGTGGTCCTCATTAAATCTCGTCCCTTCTCTGGGCCTCCGTTTTCCTATCTATCAAATGAGGGGATTGACATAGGTTCCTTCTGGTCCTGTGTTCACAGCTGGCACATCTGCAGTCTGCTTATGATTCTGTCCAAGGCTCTTAATGATAGGAATATTGTCTGAGAGGCCGTATTTCCCAGCAGCTTCAGTTTGCGGGCCTTTTCCCACACCAGCCCCTCAGGTGGTAGCTGTGGGCCCCTCCCAAGACGAGGAAATGGAAGTGAGCAGAGGTGGGGGTGAGCCCAGGACCACTGAACTGCTAGATGGATGAAATTGCAGGGACATCAAGGAAGTGCTCAAGCTGGACCCATGAAGGAATGCATTTGTGTCTTTGGGGATCTCTTTTAAAGCTTTGTCTGCCACGTGACAGACCAGGCTGGACCCAGGTCTTGAGAGTCCAGGCCCAAGGCACACTTTCTCAGGAGTACAGAGGGGGCCGCCAGCATCCGGAGACCCTCCCTACTGTGCCATTCTAGAGAGGGGCCCCCAAAGGGCATGAATACAGGCCTACCTCTTATGTCTCTTGTTCTCTTCCTCTCCTTCTTCCCCAATATGGAGCATCATCTACAGCTGCTGTTTTTTGCTCTGTTGGCTGCCCTGGTCTTTTTTCTTTTGAGAGGCAATTGGGTTAAATGCCCAGAATAATAAACTGATGAATATTTAAATAATTTTCAGTTTTAGTTTCTAAGACAGTAAATAGCAATATAGCCCACATAAACAAAATGTTTTGTAATTTTTAATAAATGTAATAAAATTTTTAAAAGTTTTTAAGAATGTAAGAGGTCTAATGACCTAGAAAAAATAACAACAAAATTCATATGGAAGAATAAAAGGTCGAGAATTGCAAAGGAACTAATGAAAAAAAACTCAGAGGAAGGTGGTCTAAGTGTACCTGATCTAAAGCTATATTATATAGCAGCAGTCACCAAAACCATTTGGTATTGGCTAAGAAATAGACCGGTAGATCAGTGAAACACATTAGATACAAAGGACAAAAAAGGGTACATATATAGCAACCTAATCTTTGACAAACCCAAAGATACCAACATTAGGGACAAAAATTCATTATTCGGAAGAAACTGTTGGGAAAACTGGAAATTAGTATGGCAGAAATTAGATATGGATCCACACTTAACACCATATACCAAGATAAGATCAAAATGGGTCCATGATTTAGGCATAAAGAATGAGATCATAAATAGATTAGAGGAACAGAGAATAGTCTGCCTCTCAGACCTGTGGAGGAGGAAGGAATTTATGACCAGAGGAGAACTAGAGATCATTATTGATCACAAAATAGAAGATTTTGATTACATCAAACTAAAAAGTTTCTGTACAAACAATACTAATGCAAACAAGATTAGAAGGGAAGTAACAAATTGGGAAAATATTTTTAAAAGGAAAGGTTCTGACAAAGGTCTCATTTCCAAAATATATAGAGAACTGACTCTAATTTATAAGAAATCAAACCATTCTCCAATTGATAAATGGTCAAAGGATATGAACAGACAATTCTCAGATGATGAAATTGAAACTATTTCCACTCATATGAAAGAGTGTTCCAAATCACTACTGATCAGAGAAATGCAAATTAAGACCACTCAGAGATACCACTACACACCTGTCAGATTGGCTAAACTGACAGGAACAAATAATGATGAATGTTGGAGGGGATGTGGGAAAACGGGGACACTAATACATTGTTGGTGGAATTGTGAAAGAATCCAGCCATTCTGGAGAGCAATCTGGAATTATGCCCAAAAAGCTATCAAACTGTGCATACCCTTTGACCCAGCAGTGCTACTACTGGGCTTATATCCCAAAGAAATACTAAAGAGTGGAAAGAGACATATATGTGCCAAAATGTTTGTGGCAGCTCTTTTTGTTGTAGCTAGAAACTGGAGGATGAATGGATGTCCATCAGTTGGAGAATGGTTGGGTAAATTGTGGTATATGAAGGTTATGGAATATTATTGCTCAGTAAGAAATGACCAGCAGGAGGAATACAGAGAGGCCTGGAGAGACTTACATCAACTGATGCTGAGTGAAACGAGCAGAACCAGAAGATCACTGTACACTTCAACAACAATGCTGTATGAGGATGGATTCTGATGGAAGTGGAAATCTTCAACATAAAGAAGATCCAACTCACTTCCAGTTGATCAATGATGGACAGAAATAATTACACCCAGAGAAGGAACACTGGGAAGTGAATGTAAATTGTTAGCACTACTGTCTACCTACCCAGGTTACTTATACCTTCGGAATCTAATACTTAATGTGCAGCAAGAAAATGGGATTTACACACATATATTGTATCTAGTTATACTGTAACACATGTAAAATGTATGGGATTACCTGCCATCGGGGGGAGGGAGTGGAGGGAGGGAGGGGATAATTTGGAAAAATGAATAAAAAAATAAAATTTAAAAAAATAAAATAAAATAAAAATATATCAAGGTTAAAAAAAAAAGAATGTAAGGTCTAAAAAGTTTGATAATTGCTAATATAGGAAAACAGCATTGAAAACAATTTAATTTTTGGAACTCAGGAAAAAAATTTGCTGTAGTTCCTCTCTTCATCCTTCAGTCCCAGTGTGACAGTAAGCAAAGATGGAGGAGGGGGCAGAACAAACTGAGACACTTGCTAATCACACAGCTTTTTTTTTTCTTTCTAGTTGGCTTTTGAGACCATGAGTGTCATCTCAGTAGTTACCAACTGTGCCCTGATTGGAATGTCTCCACAATTAAATGCAGTTTTTCCACATTCAAAAACGGACCTCATCTTGATCGTGGTGGCAGTGGAGGTAAGCAAAAATTCTCACTGCATCAGTGATGTTGGTTATTTAGAACAAGGTGGTGATGATGTCCCGACGATGAAGGAATCTTCCTGCCTGCAAAAGTGCAGGGACACAGTTAAAGGACTTGAGGAAAGTAGGTCTGTGGTCCCTTTGTAGTAACTTTAAAAAAATCACTAAATTAAAGGGAGAAACAAAGATGGGCCTTGCTACTAGAGGAGAGATCAAAGTTCAATGAAACAGATTCTTTGTATGTGTGGAAATGTGTGCATTTGTGTGTGTATATAAACATATGAGCATGTGTGAGTCTATTCTAAGGGAAAAGCATTTCTAATTTCAGAGTAAAACATACCTAATGATGTGATTTGATAAATTTATTCTCTCTCCAGCAAACAAGTATTGAATAAATGCTTTTTTGATCATTTATTTTTCAGTTCTCACTTGTTACAGATAAGGACTTTATTTCCATGCTTTATTTTTATCCAAAACATTTCTTTTTTCTTTGGGCCATACTCCTTTCAAGCCCTAGGCCTTGGTGACTTTTTAGCCTGCCATTAATGTTCTAGCCTCATTTTGAAAAGAGTTTCTCGTCGGATTTGACTGTTCCTCTTCCATATTTCTTGTTTTAAACGTTGAAGTTTGTATTACCACGCAGATCCCAGCATTCTTTGCCTGCTCTTTGGTGCCTGATAGTCATTATGGGTTTCCCACATGTATGTATCTCCCTGATGATTTTGACCCCGTCATCAGGGAGATCTGTGTTAAAGGGACCATTTGGTTCGGGCAGACCTTGGCTTGACCGGGCCAATCAAGTCCCCATCTGCACTTCAGAGCAAAGTGGCTGGTGAGGTGGAAGTGGCCAGGTTCGGAAAGAAGGGCAAAGCTTTAATGCTTTAGCAGGTGTTTCCTGACAGAACTGGTGGCTAACAGGGGGACAGGGGGACCTTGTACGACAAAGGACCCAGAGCAAGGAGTGCTAACTCTGCTAATTGTGGAGGCCCTGGTCCTTCCGTTTACACCGGACAGCCTTGGGTGCTGACGTCCATCGCTTACTCTCCAGATTGACGAGGTAAATGTGGGCCTCCGTCCAGCTCTGCCTCTACAGGGTAATTCTCCAGGGTCCGTGCATTCCTTCATTCAGACGGGCTGCTCCCAGGGACAAGGTCTTTTGCTGGAGTCCATCCACCCCCATCAGAAGAGTAGAGGGATGAACTTCATAAGAAACATTTGGTGGGCTTTCAAGACCCTTACTTGGCGTCTTATTATTCCCTTCTGGTTTATTTCTCTAAGAATTGTGGAGGAGAAAAGAATGGTGAACAGGGGACAAGGAGTGGCAAAGAATAACAAGTGTGTAACTTAAACATCTCTAGGACTTAGTATAGTTTCTTTACCCATTTTACAGATGGGGAAAATGAGGCTCTTAAGAGCTCCCAAGTCAGGCTTCCAAGAGCCTCTCTTTGCTCTCAGTGGTGTGTATTGCCCTGAGGAGGCCATGAGAACCCTGAGCCCACAAAAGTGGGGGAGGGAGAAATCTCCAAGTTTCAGAAGTGAGGAGACAGACTTTTCTGTGGCAGTTCAAGTTCCTGAAACACTTTATAGCTTATTTTATTTAGGAGAAACTTTAGAGAGTGATGGCCTATGAGAATGGCAGGTTTTTCAGGGGCAGGCAGACCAGGGTGATTAGTAGCAGAGGCTGAGTCACTACAAAGGAAGAAATTGAATGTGAGGGAGGAATGATGGGCAGGACAAACTCAGAGGACACAAGGTGAGAGGGAGTGGAAAGCAAAGATGGGAGGGTTAGCCCATAAGGAGGAGGCCATTGGTGTGTCAGAGAGCCAGGATGGGTAGAGATGAGGGGGATTCCAAGGCAAAGATGGGAGAAGAGGCCATACTTCTGAAACACAGACCCAGGGTCCTCTGCAGTTGGGAGGCCTCTCAGGGATTCAGGGAGAGGGCAGGAGCCAGGAGAAGGGGAGAGAGACTGAACAAGTGAAGACTTGAAGATTTCCATCCATGCCCAGGCCAAGCCTAGGGAGCTGACTGCCTTCCTCCTGGGGCTGAGCCCACTCTTTTCTGTGGGCTAGTTTTACTAGATTAGTTCTGATTGTGAAACTGTACTTAGGGAAATGAGCTCCTCCCTCCCACCTCTTCAGAAGTTTAGTGAGGGGCCCATATCTTCCTTCTGAGTATCCTTTTGGTCAAGATAAGATGCTTAAGATAAAATGTCTTAAAGTAAAATATCAAATTGAATTAAAGGAGACTGCTGAAGTAGCCACAACAAAGCCTCTTTTAGTCCTGGTCTGAGGATTGCAATCCAGAGTCCCTCACAGGAGTGAGGGGTGGAAGGGGCGGAGGGCTTAGCTCCATTTGCTGGAAAGTCTCTCTCATGGCACAGCCTGAGGAAGCTATTACACAAGTTGTTTTATGTAAGAACCTGCTCGTCCTAGCCTGGTAACTCCAGTGCGTGTAATGGGCCCCTTTGCCCTCAAGAATGAAAACTTCTGAGAACCTGCAAGAATCTAAGAATGTGTTCTAAGCCGAGCTCCTTAGCAAGGCTGGATGGGTGTGATTTCCCAGGCTCCCCCGCTGGGTAACCGGGCTCTGAAACCAGCTGCTGGTTAACGTCCCTTGAGCTTCTTGGCCTCTGATTCCCCTTCTATACAGTGAGAGGTAAACCCCTATCTGGGCTCCTAAGTCCTTTTGGGCTGTAGCCTTAGGATCCAGGGTCAGCTGTCCCCTCTCTTCCAGTACCCCCCCAAAAAAAACAATACACCCCCCACCTTCCTTCCAAAGACCCTTCAGGTATTTGCCTAAGGCCGGAGGAAGGAGGTTGTGAGAGAGCCCTCTCTAAGGCAAAAAAAAAAAAAGGTCTCTCCTCAGACCTGCACTGGGGTGTCACCTCCTGGGGCTGGTCCTGACCCTCCCAGAGGAGTCTCATTTTAGAAATGGGGGTGGGTTAGATGAAGTGGTGCTCCAAAAGCTAGAAAAATTGCTCCATGGTGATAAGCCAGTTAATGGCATTTGAATTTGAATTCAGAGGAGCCTGTGGTGTTCTGAGAAAAGGATGCTGCTGTGCCCTTAGAGTGGGCCAGGGTGCTCTCTTATACTGCAGCCCCTAGAACTGGAGAGACTCAGTTTGCTTGTCCATAAAATGGAGCTAGCTAGCCCTGTTGCACCTAGCTCAGGGGGTCATGCTGCTCCTCAGGTGCCAGGAGATATCTCCAGCGAATCTCTATTTGTCTGTAATGTGTGTATGTAAATATACTTTTGGGTGTGCAGACATCTATGTGTACATTCACACATAGACGAGAGATTGGCAAACCTTTAATGCCATATATGTGTGCATAGACATACATACATGCATACATTATATATATCAGTGGTGTAAAATTTTCTTTCTCAGTAGTCTACATGGATAATTCCCGGCACAAGTATTTTATTTTATCTTTTCATTGAAATTAGCTCCGATATGCATCCCACTTGCCTCTCACCTAGAACTGCGGAAAGCCAAGGTTTTTAATTGTTCTGTGGTACTGCTGTTTCAAACCCCCGTTGCCATGGAAGCGAGTGATGGATGGATCAATAGAAATGGGCCACGTTATTTCAAATAATCTATTTTAGTGCTCGGAAAAGAATTATTAAAGACATACTTTCTTCCCCAGATCTTTCTTCCCAGCTGAGTGGGTGCTTCTTACCGCGCTATGGATTCAGCCTCATCATCTCTTAGATAATAAAAGAAAAAATGTTTCTCTGCCCACCGACCTTCTATAGTATCGAATGTAAGCCTGGGTTAATGATGCTGTGGTGGGGCAGCTAGGTGGCGCAGTGGATAGAGCACCAGCCTTGAATTCAGGAGGACCCGAGTTCAAATCTGGTCTCAGACACTTAACACTTCCTAGCTGTGTGACCCTGGGCAAGTCACTTAACCCCAGCCTCAAAAAAAAAAAAAAAATGATGCTGTGGTGACTTGGAAAGAAAAAAAAAAAGAGAGACACAAATTCACCAAGAAAAGTCGGAAATTCTCTAAAATATTGAGTCATTTGGCATTGACTCCATCTTGACATGTATGTGTAAAATGTGTAAAAATGTGCCCGCCCCTGGGGCTTGCCTCTGGCACTCGGCTTGGGTGCCCGTCGGGAGTTATTCACCTCCAGCCTCCATCTCTACACCACATTTTAGCGTTTGACCTGTCCAAGTACCCCTAGGAAGCATAGGGTGCCCAGATGCGCCGTGGTCACTTCATGCTGCTGCTCACTATCATGCAGAGATCTGAGCACCCGGTCTGCTCCCCATAGCTCCTTGTCATGTGATCATTATGCCAGGCTCTGAGACTGGCAGAGACTGGTCATCGCCACGAGATTTCCACACCAGAGCCCCCTCTCTGATGCCCTTGCCCAAGACGTGGCAGAATGGGAAGAGATCAGTTCCCTGAGTATTGACTCTCCAGTTCAACAGACATCTAGTGTGTGCCTGCTCTATACGGAGCACCATGCCAGGCACTGGGGCCAGAGACAAATGGGGCTTGTCTCTTGTAGGGCAAGCTGGACTTCTCAGTTTCTCAGGGTTATGGTCCCCTTGGCATCCTGCAGAAGCCCAGACTGATTTGTTGCCTTAATTTGTAATTGAAGAAAATGCTCCATTTTGATTAGAGCTGAGATTCTTTTTGATGTCATAGACCCTTTGGGTCTCTCTGGATCTCTGGATCTCTCCGCCGAATAATGTTTTTAAATGCATGGAAATAAAACTCATAGAGAGTTTATATTGAAAAGCAATTACAAAAATGAAAAATGAAAAAAGCTCAAGGGTCCCTAGTTGTCATGGGAGAGCTATCATTTTGAACACAGCTAAATTTAAGTTGATTTGAGGAAGAAGAAAGTACTAAGTACTGAGGGGATCCATAATACCATTCCCCTCCACTTCCCCTTTTGTGTCAGATGTGCACATGAGCACACTTCCTTTTGGGAGTTAGAAGTGAAGTTTGTGTAAGGTTTCATCATTTATTATTCCTTAAATTAGGTGTTCTGCTTTGATTGGGGCCATTTGTGATTGTCAGCAGTACATTAAAATGTATTTAACTTTGCTGTTTTATAATCCATGTCCTGGTTTGAGGCTTTGAGTCTAAACAAGAGAGAAAGCTTCACATAAATTAGCCCACTAAAGCTTGAGGATAGAGTAAACAGAATTGTCATTTTTATACATTGGTGTTTAGGTGAGTCTGTCCAAATAATTTTTACCTCCTGTCTTTTCCCTTCCCAAGGGTGCCCTTCTCACCTGCTGAAGGCCCCTTTTCTGTCTCCTTTGGGGTTACCCCTTCAGTTGGCAGCGAGCCCATTTCTTGTCTCTCCCTTTACTTTCTCACTGGCTGCATCATCTCATCCCTTCAGTGACCACCTGGTGAGTGACCTGCAGGTCTGCACCTCCAGCTCCCCTTCCCTGAATGCTACTCCTGCCTTTCCAAATGGGGCAGAATCTTGGAGCAGACAGAGTGCTATACTTGGAGACAGCAAGAACTGGAAGGGGACCCTGGGCCTGGTTTCTGTAAATTAGGATAATAATGTCTCCTTCACAAGGATCAGGAGGCTTAGAGACACACCTTAGAGCCTCACGGGGGGCAGGCTGTTACCGTTCTTGCCGTAAAAGTTAAATTCATCCTATGTGAAACTTCACTCCAGACCTACTGTGTTTCTGGGAACAGTTGCTCCTCTTCCATCAGACTCCATTTCTTCAAGCCCAGTGGCTCTTGGGGCCACTCTGATCAAACACAGACTCCTGTGTTTGGTCTTTGAGCCCTTCTTGACCCGACCTTCCTGCCACTGCCAAGCTATCCTGCTTGCTGTTCTGCCCACAGGATTCTCCCTGCCCCTTTGGGGGTCTCCTCCCTGGCTGTGTCCACTGTCAGGGGCCAGGGCACTCTGTCCTGCTTCTTTCTAACAGCCTCAGATTTCTATGTACATATTGGGATGTAAGCTCCTTGCAAAAGTTCTGTCCTTTTTTGTCTTTGTATCCCAGAGCCTGGTACTGGTATCCAGTAATGTCGTCTAAGTCAAGAATCCTGAGTCTGAAATGCTCTCAGAGCATGTAGAATCGTTGTATAAAGTAGGTGCTTACTCCAGACTTGTTCAATCTAATTGGTTCAGATATTGTCTTTTAAAAATGTACCTTATTTAAACTATGCTCGAAAAGCTATAAAACTTTACTCCTTGACTTAACAATTCCACTACTGGGTCTATATCCCAAAGACATCCAAAAAAGTTAAGAGGACCTATGTAGAAAACTCTCTCTGGCAGCTCTTTTTGTGGGGGCTAAGAATTGGAAGTAGCCGAACAAACTGTGGTACATGATTGTGGGGGGATATTATTTTTCTATGAGAAATGATAGGCAGGATGATTTCAGAAAAACTTGGCAAGACTTACATAAACTGATGCATAATGAAGTGAGCAGAACCAGGAGAAAGTTGTACATAGTAGCATCAATCTTGTTCTATGAAGAAGTGACTTGGCTCTTTAAAGTAATACAGTGATCCAAGACAATCCCAAAGGACTAATGATGAAGCGTACTATCCACCTCCACAGAAAGAACTGATATTGTTTGAATACAGACTGAAGCTTACTATATTTTATTTTCTTTCACTTTTTTATTTAACTCTTCTTGTACAAAATAACTAATATGGAAAAGTTAGACATAATTGCACGTAATCCTCAGGAAAACAGAGGAGTTGATATTAAAGCTCTAAAAGCAAATAATTAAAAAGGTTAAAAAACAAGACCTTTTTGACCAGGCTAAGGCTTTAGAATGATTCTGTCTGTGGAAAAACTAAATGACTTATTAAGAATCCTGACAGAGACTGAAGATGTTTCCCTGGGTGCTTTCTTTGTGCTAGCTTCTACAGAGTGGGTTTGAGGTGGGGGTCTGCTCAAGTGACAAGGACACTGGCCCTACTCTTTCCTCTTCCCTATAACTGATGGACGGGAAAATCCAGAAGCCTTCCAAGCACGATGTCTGGAGGAGAAGGACAAGTGCTTGGGGGGGGGGGAAGCAGGGCTGTGCATAGGGGGCTTTTACTGGGTCAGACTGCTAAGGGGGATCCTCCAGGATCGCCAGCTGACAGGCCGTGGCTGGAAGAAGGCAGGACTTGCTGCTCGTCATTTCGCCCCTTCCTCCAGCACTGACACCTCGGTGTTTTCTCTTTAGATGGGGCTCCTTTCTATGAGGAGTTCATCTACATCTATCCACATTCTTTTTAATGTTGCTTGAAAATAGGTTTGTTTCTTCTTGAATGTGTGGAATGAGAGCTCTGGTACTTTTCCTCCCATCATTTTTCTGATAAAAAAGTTCAATAATAAATGAAATGCATTTAAAGTTCTCTTTGCTGCTTGATATGCATGCATGACTCCTGTTAGCGTAAGGTGAAATGTAATAAAAATGTCAGGAAAAGAATAAGACTGATTGTGGGTATTCTTGCCTTAAATTGCATCTGTAGGCTGTAAGTATTAATCTTAGTTTGATTTGGGTGGGAAATAATTACATAAAGAGTGATCAGATGTTCTCTTTTTAAACATTTGTTCCCCCTTCTGAACAGTTTGTTCTCTGTCCCAGGAAGTCTTTTGTGTGACAGATTGTGGCCTTTTTTAAGGTATAGTTCAGAGTCAGAAAGGAATCGTCCCATGATCAGCAGTGCCATCCAGTCGGGGTCCTGTGCCTTCCAGGGTGGTGGCTCGCTGGATCGAGGATTTACTTGTGCCCTTGGGGACAAGTCATCCGACTTCTCTGGGGCTCAGGAATGAGGGAGTTGGATTCAGCGATAACTTTGGGCCCTTTCAGCTCCAAAGCTACGACCCTGGGTCCTAAGGAAAACCAGTTTGGAGGCAAGATTTGGGTCAGATTTTTCTAGAATCAACAAATTCCTCTCTTTAAATCACCTCTTACTTGGATACTTTCTTTTAGTGCAAACTAAGATGAACTTTTATTTTGTGTTATAGGGCTGTGAGCCTTGAAACCTAAAATTTCTCATCTTTATTCCCCATGAAAGCTGCCTGAAGGACACCGCCCCCTTTGAGTTCATGAGATCTTCCTCTGCTGTCATACTTGGCTTTAAAGTCTCTTTTCTCACACCCGCACCCCCCCCCCAAGTCTTTCCAAATAGCACTGGGTTTCCCCTGTCCACTACACTCACCTGTTTACGTATGTACTTTTTGAATTTTTTTTCAAACAGGGTTTCAGTTAGTGAAATCTGGATTCAGATTATGCTTCACCATTTATTAGCTATGTCTCAGAACAGGCTTTTCTTTAAACTTCTGAGTCTCAGTTTCCTCTTCTGTAAAATGGGCATAATTATAATTATATATACCTATATATAGGTATTATGTGTATATATATATATATATATTTGTATACCTATATATATATATATTTAGAGAGAGAGAGAGGTATTACATATATACCTATATATAATTATCTATCTATCTATCTATATATATATATAGGTATTATACATATATATATATATGTATATATATATATACATATATATATATATATATATATCATCCACTCAGAGTTCTGATCACTTGAGACAATGTTTGTAAAGTGCTTTATAAGCCTTAAAATGTATGTATTTACCTGCTATAGCTGTTCCCAAATTTGGAAGTTTTGTGTCAAAATGAAACTCATTTTAAAAAGTTAAAAAATAGACTTCTTCCCCATTCCTACCACAATAAATCATTATTTTATTCTAATGAATCAGATTCTCAAAGATAAGCATCATCCGTGTTTATAATTGTGACCCAAAATGGGATGTTTATTCAGTAAAGTAGAAAAATGCAGCTTATGTAAATAGTGCAATTATTGGGCTCAGCACTATCTAAGTATGTAAAGTCATTCTGCAGTTTTAGTGGTTCAGAATGTTAAAGAAGGTTAATCAAAGGCACCGTGATTTAAATTACCATATTGTTTCTATTTATGAGCCTTAGCTTCAGATAGAAAAAGAATCTTTTCATATGAAGAAACTGATACTTAATATTTTTCATTAAAAATGATACTTTAATCCAGTTTGTTTCTTACGTAAGAAATTATAACATCATGAATTTTTTTTAATGGATAATCCCATAGCATTCTGTGTTTTTACATATTTAATCATGGCCTGTAGACATTAAAAATGTAAAGATATGACTGTTAGTCTTCTGAGTCTGATAGTTTGCAAAAGATTACTGTAGAAATTTTCTTAATTCCATAAATCCATATAAAATAATCCATAAATCCATATAAAAAAGCAAATTCCTGTGCTGGTGTTTGAGCATCTTGATGAGAAAAGCACTTTTAGTTTAAGCTTTGATTTTAAAATGTTTTTGCTTGATTTCTTCAGGCAAGTTATAAAAAGTAGAGGAAATTCATTTCTGTATTTTGAACTTCTTTTAATAAATAAAAGAATGCTTAAGGAGGTTCATCATGATGGGGGAAGAAAGCTGTTGATTTTTTTGTGTTTCTGGAATGATTGCAAATTTGGGAGAGAGATCAAATCTTGGTATCGTGGATAATTAATTTAAAAGACTTTTTCTTAATATAAAAGAGGGTTAATTTTTTTTTTTAATGTTCTTGACATTTCCTATAGCTCTTCAATAGGGTTGTCCCTGTTCATTGCTTCCATCTTGTCACTGCTCACATAGTTCTTAATCCCTTACCATCTGATTTGGGAGCCTGGCACTTTTCTTTTACTGCTCTCTCCAGGGTGACCAGTAATCTGCCAAATCCAACAAACCTTGATCAGCCCTCTTCTTTCGTGGCTTTTGCTGCTTTTGTCACTCTCCACCTGTCTGCCTGTTACCGTGCTACTGTCTACTGGACACTTGGGGTTTTTTCTCCTTTGACTTTTGGGAAATGGCTCTCTTTCCTTCTCCGCCCTGTCTGTTCACCCCTCGCCCTTTCCCCATCCCTCTGGCTGGATCGTTAAGAAAGTGTTCCCACACTTCTGTCCTGGGTCTCTCATCAGCTTTCAGGGGTTCAGGGATTATCTTCCCAAATTTACATATATCCAACTCTAATCTTTCTCCTCAATTCCAATACTTTGTTACAAATGACTGCTAGCCATTTCTACCCAATTTGTAGACATCTCAAATTGAGCCTGTCCAGAATGGTAGAATCAGGAGGCTGTAGTTCCCATCAGTCCAGAAACATTTCCAGCCTTCCTAGATTTGCAACTTTGGGATCATTCTTTGCTTTGCCTCACTTTTCCCTATTCAATCAATTGCAGATCTTATTGATTCTGCTCTGTTTTGTTGTGGTCGAGTAGTTTCACGGTGTCTGGCTCGTCATGACCCCATTTGGGGCTTTCTTGGCGAAGTGTTTGCCACTTCTCCTCCAGCTCATTTTGCAAATGAGGAAATTGAGTCAGACACTGTTAAATCACCTGCCCAGGGTCATATGACCCTGAGTGAGTGAGTGTCTGAGGCTGGATTTTAGCTCAGCTCTTCCTGATTCCAGACCTAGTGCAGTGCCCACTGTGCCACCTGGCTGCCCCCGCTACGTCTATGGTGTCTCTTGAATCTCTCCCATAGCTGTCATCTTAGTTCAGGTCTTCACCATCTTACCATGCTGTAATAGCATTTCTCTTCTTCTAATTCATGGTTCTAAATCTTGTCTTGTGTCACAGATCCCTTCTCAGAATAGTATTTTCAAATGCATAAAATGAGCCATAAAGAAAATAAACTCTACTGAAATGCAGTTATCAAAAAACTGTTCAGGCACTCTAAGCTAATATTTCTTCCTTTAGTCTCTCTCCTCTCCTTTCCTGCCAGTGGCGACACAGAATTTCTTCCCCCCTCCCCCGCCACTGAGGCTGGGGTTAAGTGACTTGCCCAGGGTCACACAGCTGGGAAGTGTTAAATGTCTGAGGCTAGATTTGAACTCGGGTCCTCCTGAATTCAGGGCTGGTGCTCTACCCACTGCGCCACCTAGCGGCCCCCGGTGACACAGAATTTGTTCCTCTGACACCAGGGATCCAGGTCCCTTCCCCCCCCTTCTTCTGGGGCCATTCCCACGTTCATCATGACCATAATTCAATCATGAATTCCTGTTCAAATGAAGGAGGATCTTTGGGTTGTGCGTCCAGGTCCATCGAGTCGTGGTAATGTGTCCCCCTAATGGGGTCATTGTGCATAAACCAGTGCAAGACAGTCTTGATAAAGACCAGAATGACCATCAATGGCCGAAAACCAGTGTCACTTTTGTATCTGTCCTGCCACCTAGTGGTGTTATTGAAGAAATTCAGGGCAATGGCATGGGATGCTCTGAATGTGTGGCAATTGTAGTTTCACTTGTTTGTGTCCCATATGCCCACAAGAGGAATGGGGCTCTGTAAACAAATCCCATTTTGCCATTGTAGTCTGGATTTGGGGAAATAGCTGGGTTTTTTCCCTCTCCGATATGCCTCCAAGTAAAACTAAATATGGAACAAAAAATCCTAATTTCAAAAATCATTTTATTAATTTTTACTTATGTTTTATTAATATTTTTGTCTTTAAATTAGTTTATCTTCATTTACAAATATAAACTTCACTTCCTCCAGAGTGCTATCACTTATAACAAAAAACCAAAACAAAACAGGGGGAAATAAAAAACACATTTTAGCCAAACTAATGAGCATGCATTAAAGAAACCTGCTATTATATATAATATTTCACATGCACGGTCATCTGCTTCTGTAAAGAAGAGAAGGAGATGCAGTCTTCTCTTTCTTCTCTGAAGTCCAACTGGGTCATTACAATTTTCCAGCGTTCAGCTTTGATGTTGTTATTGTTGTTGTTCTTTCCATTAATGTCGTAGTCATTGTATATCTTGTTTTCCGGGTTTTGTTTATTTCACTTTGTATTATTTTATATATTTTCCCATGCTGCTCTTGTATTCTCCGCATTCATTATTTCTTAGAATACAATATTCCTATACACATATACCTCAATTTCTTTAGCTGTTCCTTAATTAATGGGCCTCCACTTTTATTCTCAGATGCTCAAGATTTTGCCACATGCTTAATGTTAGTTAAATATCGTTACTACCTCCTTTTCTTTCCTTCTCTCCTTCCTTATTTTTTAGCACCTACTGTATGCAAAGCACTGTCCTGGATGCTAGAAGGACAAAATAAAAGCCTCATATAATCTGCTTTCAGTGAGGTAGGGAGAAGTTGACCGTAAATATTTCTGACATAAGGGAAGAAGCTCTTTATCTTCCCTTCTGTCTCCTGGCTCCTTTGGCAGAAGCCCTTCCTCTCTCCCTGTGTCTTCCATGTGTTCTCTGTGTCGGATGCATACAGATAGTCAAATGTATGTTGGCCATTGCTGGAAGGGGAGTTCTTTGAGGGCAGGGATGGAGTTCTTGCCTTCAGACGCCTGGCACAGTGCCTGGCACACAGCACAAGCTTAGTGAATGCTTGTTGATGGATTGATTGACTGACAGGACCTGAAATCCTAGAAAAGGAAGTTCCTGGCCCGGCCAGATAGGTAGTGTCAGAAATAAACTTGGTTTTTGTAGCGTGCTGTTGTCTCCAGAAGCTGCCGATCGCTCTCCGGGGGGAGATCTGCTGTGTCAACTCAAATCTCTCGGACAGATTCTTCTTCCTGTAGTGAACCGTTGTCTCCAGGCAGTTGCTGTTAATTCTTGTCCAGAGAAGTGACTTCGCTTCCTGCAGAGAGCTGCATCAAGGTGGTCTAGAGCAGAGACTCCCTATCTCCTCCAGAGCTGCCCTCTTTATCCTCCCAGAGAATGGGCGTGGGATAATGCAAGGGCTTCTGGGAAGAACCACTTCAACCAATGAAGTTGCTCCTCCTAAGCATGAAAGCTCTTCCCCAGGAATTCACAAGTCAAACTCCCAGGAAAAGCCGGAACTAGAAAATTGTCTAGTACCGACTTAGCACTTAGTAAAAACCCAATATCTCATTATCTCATTAACAATTAGTAAGAGCCTAACAGGTTTTATCCATAGAAATGGAGCTAGAAAAGATACACTGCCATCTTTTCTGGCCGTTCTAAGGCCCAGTGGGCCTTCCCTTTCCAGGGCCTGAACCCCCTTCTTTGGGTTGTCTCCTATGAGCTTCTAGGGAGCAGGTGATGACTCCATCTCTGTCCCCTGCATCTAGCACAGCGCCGAGTACATACCAAGCATCTGATACCTGTTTGTTTGTTTTCACATTCATTCATTCCAGATCTTTTCAACCTGACAGTCGATGACATAAAATCTGGCTTTTATGTTTGCTGACAGCCCTTCTCATCTTAAGGACCTATTCTGTGACATCTTAGGTAGCTTTCTGCAGAAAATTGCAGCCTATTAACTTCCGTTGGCATTCTGGTCTCTGTTTTGCTTCCAGAGTGAGACTTTTGAAACAAACTTTAAATTCAGACATCTCCGGCTAGGAAAGTAGGCGGGGTGGGGGGAAGGCAAACCTTGAATTAGTGTGAGAACAGTTAGGCACAGGTAGAATGGAAGGAGAATGGGGAGAAGTTTAGCAAGAGGCCAAGCATGAGGAAGCCAGTTTCCCAGCCCTTCCCAAGTCCCATCTTTCCGCTGGTGTCGGTTCCTCATTTTTTGGCAACTTAGTTCCCAGAGCACCACACACAGCCATATTCAGAGGCAAGGACAAAAGCACATGATCTGAAACCAGTTGGAGTGATCTGGTGGCTTTCTCATTAGGAGGCAGACTCAGAAGTAGACAGGGACGCCATCTGCTCTCCTCACGTCCTTCGGAGCCTCCATTGTGGTGAGGAAAGCACTTTGCAAACCCCAAGTCATCATCTGGGATGATGTGTGAGCTGCTGTGACTTTGAGACATGGTCCTCCCAGGGCAGCGGGGGCATAGTCACATGAGATTACCTCTAAGTGCTCCTCTGGATGGGGAGGACGTAAAGCCCTCATCAGTGTGGGCCATTCTCAGTAGCCTGGCCAGGCGTGATTAGTGAGCCGTGACAAGGAGTCTACATCAGATTGGAAAGTTTATATTGGGATTGAATGCCTTTTAGTCATTCCAGGGTCTTGCTTGAGAATATCAGCTGTGCTCTATGGGATAAATTTGACTTGGATGACCCTGAGATGCTTGAGACCTAATATGTTGAAAACCGAGCAGGCCATCATTTCCATCCCTCTCCAGCTCTGCCAGCCCTTCTTCCAAGCTTCTTTATAAATACTACCTCTAAAGTTCAAAAATCTTTTTCAGAAGTACAAAATGGTAGCCAAGTAGCCCCTCTAAGAAACACATAGAGAGTTTTCTGGACCCCAAACTCAATGGGAGGGATCAGTCTTTGATGGCAGTGTCTAATTGAATATAGTCTTGGGCTACAACAAGAAATGTTCATCTCACTGCCCTCTGCCCTGGTCATATTCCTTCTGACGTATTGGCTTCAAGTCTGGATTCTACAGGTTAGAAAAAGTTTGATCAACTGGAGAGCATGGTAGAAAACTTGGAAATTTTACACCCTCAGAGGATACACAAAGAGAAAGTTTTATTTAGTCTGGAGAAGAGAAGACAGAAGAAGGACAGAGTAGCTCTCTTCAAGTATTTGGACCTGCATGCTTTGCTTCAGAGGTCAGCCAAGAACAGAAAGTGCAGAGGGGGTGGATTTTAGTTTGAAGTCAAGAAAAAAAAGCTTCCTAACAATTGGGGTTTGCCCAAAATGGCTTTGGAGGAAGTGGGGCTCCCACTATTGGAGGTCTTTGAGAAAAGGCCGGATGACTGCTTATGGCTATGTTGTAGGGGAGGATTCTTTTTTAGGTATAGCTAGATTGCTAAGGGCTGCTAAGAGCCTTTCCCACCTTGAGATTCTGCACATCAAATCCCAAACAGGATCTACTTTTGTTGCCCTTCCCTCTGTTTCTGCTGTTGTTTCTCTGCCACATTTCACTGAGGTACATTTTTACCAGCTGACGGCCCTTCTGACCACTTTATGCCAGGATCACTATTTCTTCATGCTTTGAATTATTCTCTGTACAGAGACCAAGAGAACCAATGTCCCATCTCCCCTTTCGCTGCTCGTGAGTCACCAGCATTTTCCCAGTGCCTGTGACAGCAAAGCCAATAGTCCCCCCAGCCCTCAGAGATCTCTGTGGCTTGTCACCAAGCACTCATCCACCCTCCTCTCCAACTCAAGATGCTTCCTGTTCCACACAAGAAGGCCTGTAACCTCACCACCTCAAGTCTTAGTGTGCATGTGGCCCACTGGAACCCAGAGAGATTAAACGAATGGTCCAGGATTGGGTTTTCTGACAACCGCTCCAGAAAGCATTTTCTACTGTACCATGGTACCTTCTTATAATATCTACTGAATATTTAGGAACTATATCATGAGACAGGTTATTCAAGAAAACAACCCTGGAATGGTTTCTTTGCTGCGTGAGATAGATGATTATTCTGGTTATTCTAATAATATTCAATCTAAATCTAGAGGCAAAAAAAAAAACACATGAGAAAATCCATTGCTCATGGGCCAGAACACATCAGAAAAATGAAAGTCATTTGCCTTTAAAATTTGAATTAATCATGGGCAAAATACTCGCTTGATATGGTTGAATCAAAAATGTAATTAAATCCCACATTTGACTTTAATATGAGGAGTTTCAGCATTGGATATTTTCATGGCTTGTTTGGAGCCTGAAAATAAAGATTTGTCGGAAGAATCCGCGGGGCTGGAAGGGAAATGCTGGTCTCCCTTTCCCTTTGTTTCCCAGGCCCACGGCCCTCCTGCATGGGAGGGAGCTTCAGTTGCCGTGAGTGTCGTGTCACTGATCAGAGGGAATTACGGAAGGTGGTGTATGATTCTCAAAGACATCTGCCATTAGCTGGGAGTCAGAGACAAGCAGAGCACAGAGCCTTTTATGTTCTGATGCAGTTAACGCTCCTTTTGAAGTCATGGGAGATTTTGGATGCGCTTCGAGGGCTCACAGAATTTGTTGAGTGACTGGTGCAAAGCCGGCACAGTTTGATGCTTTTTGAGCCTTCTTGGGCTGTAATAAAGGAGATCAAGGTGTTTCTCCATCAGGCAGTTCCTGCTAAACCATAAAAGGAAGTGTTTCCCGAGTTGTGTTCCCCAGCAAGGTGGCAGGAGCCCTGGGGCTTGGGTTCAAGTTCAGGTGGCTCACAGAGTGGCCATGGCAAACCCTACCACCCCTGTCTGCCTCGGTTTCTTTATCTGTAGGATGAAGAGGCAGAGCCAGGTAATCTCTCGCCGCTATTCTATGATTTTTTACAAAATCCCAGATGACCAAAATGGGCTCCTAAGTCTGATTTTCTTAGGAATTTTTTCAGGTCTTTAAAATCAGAACTAAACCACTCTTGAATGAGCAATGAATGGCAATAAGCAAAAGATTCAGGAACTATGGCTATCTCCTGCCCGGCATCCCAAAACTTTCTCAGGAAGACTATTTCTACATGAACAGTGTTGTCAAGGCTGTAAAAGAAGCTCACTGGCAATGAGGTTAGTCCTACTGCATTATTAGCATTGGGAGTGTTTGTAGGCGAGATGACCTTGTGAGAGATGTGCTCTGGGCCCCGCATAAGAGTGTCCAGATCAATCCATCACGGTGTAATGATCACACACCTTGAATGTGTCCTGAGACAAGAGCAGGAGCAGCTCGGAACTGACGTTCTTTTACTCCTTCCCCACGAGGACAGAAGGGTCTTTAAATGTCAGTTCAGTTCAGCGAGCCTCTGTGAAGTGGCCGCTGGGAGCAGAGCCTGTTAGCTGATGCCTCGGAGTCGCAGCGGCACGGGACTGGAAGGTGTGGGGGCTCAAGCTTCTGGTCTTCGCTGATTCCTGCGCACGTGCCCTTGGCCCAGCCCGTCTCCTCTCTGAGTCGGGCGCCTTGGCCCTTCCACCAGGGTAAGGATGCTGGCGAGGGTCATGAGGTAATACAGGGGAGCGTTTTAAAGCTTAGCATCGTGAAAACACATTGTCGACTCTTGGTACTGTGCCCAGTCACGTCCAGTGTCAAAGGCATTTAGTGCAGCCGAAGCCAGGACAGAAACTTGGCGATATGCACGGTAAACATGGATGATGATCTAGAGAAGAACACTGAGCAAGAGTGATGTCCCAGGTGGGAGGAACACCCTAAGCAGGGGAGGCGGGGGTCACCAGAGACAGACTTGCCAGCTTTGTGCAGGGTGACCTTCTGACTTTGGCATTCCCATGAGCCTGCACATGCTGAAACTTTTTCATTTTGGGGGGGGGGGCTGTTTTAAATTAGGAACTTTAGCTGCAGGAAGAGTTTCTGTTTACCTTGTGTCTGCATCTAAGCCCTTATGGATGAGGCTGATTCCACTGGCCCTCGTTCGATGATTGCCCAATCAGTCACTAGGACTGGAGGCAGGACATTTTAATGGCACTAGATGGGCCTGGTGTTAAAATTGTTGCCTCAGCATTCTTAGCCATATTATAATGGACAAATGGGAGCTCCCAGGAGCCTTTTGTGCTGGCTCCATATTACCTTTTTAGGGCTTCCAATAAACTGATATTTAACCATGGGACCTTGAGTTGGGAGACGTCAGGAAAGGCTTCCTGTCCCAAGGCGTTTGGGCCTTCCTCGGTCAGTGGCCATCTCCTTAGTGTCTGTCCAGTTCTCTGCCACTGCAGAAAGGGCTCCCACAGATGTCAGGGCCCAGGAATGGACGGAGCTGCATCTGAAGGGGCGAGGAGGCCCCCAGACCTAGGGAAGTGGCCAAGGCCTGGAGAGAGGGATGGCATGCGGTGAGTGAGGAACAGAGACAAGGACCTTTGACTGGATCACAGTAGGCTCTGGGGGACTGGAAGAATTGGAAGGAGCCAGGTGACGGAGAATTCAGAGGCAAACAGAGGAATTCCTGAACAGGGCAATCACAAGGTCAGATCTGTGCTTAAAGAAAACAGCTTTGGGAGCCGTGGTTGGGTGGGCTGGAGTCCAGAGAGACGTGAGCAGCTAAGAAGCTGCTGCCCTTATGATAATAATAAAAATAATAATGGCCAGCATTTCTATAGCACCTGCTGGGTGTCAGGCACCGTACTAAGCCCCTTACAAAAATTTTCTCATCTGATCCTCAAACAGTCGCAGGAGACAGATGCTGTTATTAATCCCATTTTGCAAATGAGGAAACTGAAGCTAGCAGAAGTTAAGAGATTTTCCCAGAGACTCAGAGTTGGGGAATGTCAGAGGCCATATTTGAACTGAAGTATTCCTGATTCTAGGCCTAGTACTCTATTCACTGCACCACCTGCCCTTTCCTTCTGCTGATGAACTTTTTCAGACGTGATTTATAGGTTAAGTGACCTATAAAGTGACAGCCAAGTGATGGCCATTTAAGCCTTTTTTTCTGGTGGGACCTGTCAGAGTTTGTGTCCCACCATTGTTATAGCCACCAGAGCCCATTGGTAAAGCCTCAAGGAGAAATTTGGGGCATGAGTTTCTGAGGTTGATAAAGTAAATTTCTCCTGGCAGCCTTGTGAGATAAAGAAGGAAGGTACAAGCGAAGAGTTCAAGTGATTAGTTTAGGTTTATTCATCATCTGGACTGGAATCTAAGCTTTGTCTTTGGTCTCTTGGATGGATGGAGGGGATGGGATGGATGGATGGATGGGGTAGAATGGTTAGATAGATGGAAGATGGATGGATGTAGGGGGTAGGATGAATGAATGAGATGGATGGATGAGATGGATTGATGGAAGGGGGAATGGATGAGTATAGGGATGGATGGAGTGTAATGGATGGATAGATGGATGGTATGAATGGATGAGAACGATGGATGAATAGGGATAGGGATGGATGGATGGTGAGATGGATGAGACAGATGGCTGGCTGGATGGGAGGGATGGATGGATGGATGGATGGTATGAATGGATGAGAACGATGGATGAATAGGGATAGGGATGGATGGATGGTTAGGATGAATGATGAGATGGATGAGACAGATGGCTGGCTGGATGGGAGGGATGGATGGATGGATGGATAAATGGATGAAGCAATAGATTTGGTGCTCATTACTGCAGATACAAGGAAGACACCCAGACAGCCCCTGCCCCCAAGTGCTTTCTGCTGTGTCCTACCCACAGTGTGCAGAGATTAGGAAGATGTCTTCCCACAGCTGGCCTGGAATAAAATTTCCTGGGAATAGAATTTATTTCATTTTGTTCCCCTGTATATTTGGCAAGGACATTTCTAAGACAGCCTGGGCACAGCCAAGCTGTCTGTCAGTCACGTCTTTCTGTTTTTACTTTTGGGGTATGGGGGAGAAATCATTAAGAAAACCTAATGCTGTTGGAATTTAAGATTTATGGCTTGGCATTTATGGTATTTCTCCAACTAGGCCTGACCTTTTCAGAGGAGAAAGATTCTAGAACCTTGGGTAAATGACAGACTGGGAGAAAGCAGTTGCTTTGCTCATGTTTTCATTCCGGGATCATTGTTACCTCGGAGAGTTAGCAAAAGCAGACGCCCTGTAAGTAATGACTATTTAGCAGATGGTCTCGCTTTTTGCTAAGTATGGTAATAATAATAGCTTTCACTGGGGGAAGTGCACATCTCCCCATCCTAATAATAACTTACATTTATCACGGAGCCCAGTGGCTGGGTCAGGGACAGGAAACAAAAACTAAAGTCTTCATTCATGGCTTTGGAAGGATTTTCTAAAAGTAATGAATTTTTTTGCGCATTGTGATCCTCTTAAGGACAAAACTAGTTTTAAGCTTAAGAGCAGAAGTCTTAGTGAAGATCGCAGATTTAGAGCTGGAAAGGACCTTGGCGAGCATCTAGTCCAGTTCCTTTTTACAGATGAGTGAACTGAGGTCCCCAGTCATGGAGCTAGTCAATGCCAGAAGTGAGATTTGAACCCAGGTCCTCCCAATTCTAAGTCAAGTTCACTACTCATTGTGCTGCCCTGCTCCTAGGTCCCTCGATTCCCCTCTGAGATTGCTGACAGCGGCCTCCCGCCTGCACTCCTTCCTTTCCCGTTCCTCCATCTCTGAGACTCTGAGGTGTTTCCTCCACTCCCAGGTTTCCCTTCCCCTGGGGGCCCCTTTTCTTCTCCCGCTTCCTTCTTTGGGTTTATCCTCCCCCTTTTCTAGCTCAGTCTTCACCCTTCCTTTCATCCCACTTGGAGCCATTGGCCTCTTTTCCTGTTGCCCATCCCCCCCAGCCCATCATGGGTTGAGTGGTTCCTCCTCCTCCACGACCCCAGGCTCCCTGTCTTGGCCCTGTTTTCCTGACCTCCTCCTGGATCCTTGGCTTCTGTATCTAGGCCCTCCTTCCAAGCTGGCCCAGAGAAGTGCTTCATGCACCCTTGTGATCCCCTCCTTAACTCTGTGCCTCTCTGACTGCCCGATTCTCCTCCTGCCTCTCTGATTTCTGTGTCTTTTTCTTTCCTTCTGCCCCTAAGTCCGGCTGTCGTAAGCTTCCATGGCCCCTTTCTGTGTTCTGCTCTCTTGGCATTCCCATTCATTCCAGTGATTAACCTGCATTTTCATGTCTTTGGGAATTTCCAGGTGCCCATTTCCCCTAACCTGCTGAAGTCTGTGCCATGATATATCATGGACGCTTCAACTTAAACATTTCCAAAACCATTTCATTTCCCCAAAATCTGCTTTTCTTGCCAACTTCCCTATTTCTTAGGGCCTCGCCCTTCCAGTCACCGGGCCTTGGAACCATGCGGTTCTCCTTAGCAAGGGCCCCTGTGGATTCTGAACCCCACTTCTAAGTACTCTGTGCTCCCAGAACTCCCTATCTTTAGCCAGCACATATGCTGTTGCAGATTGATTTCTCTCTGGAGCCCTCAGTGGTTCCTCACGACCTCTAGATCCTTGGAACCCGGCCTCCAGCCCCAGCACCAATTTCCCTCCCAGCCTTCTCTTGTGCCATAAATCTTCTGTAGGATCACAGGAGACAGCAGGTGCATTCCCATAAAGGTGCCCCTGGAAACGAGCATAAGTCTGGCAGGGGAGCACCAGGCAGGTACGGAACATTGCTCCGAGGCCAGTTTGGACAGGTGAGCTCTGCAGAAATCCCTGGGGGGCAATGTATCCCGCGTGTCAGGATACGCATTAAGGGACATGGAAAAAATGACCTTTACACAAATTAGCTGAAAACTGGGGCCGCTGCATTTGTCTGCAGCCTCTTGTCATGTTGCATTGAGCCTTAATCTTAGGCCAAAGGACAAGACTACTGCACAGCGATGTCTCTCCCACACGCAATTTCCCCTAAAGCTAACAAAACGTCGTAACCTTTAAATTAAGTCAATTTTTATGAAATGGTTTGTAAGCTTGATTTTCTTCTTGTAAGCCTCATTTTTCCTTGGGAACTGCAGCTACCTGAATGCAGATGAATTTGCAGTTTGAATATAAACTGGTCTGTGTGTGTGTTCTTTTCTTTTCAGACTAAAAGAAATCAACTGGGGCTTAGGGACTAGATCAAAGTAATAAGCATATTTGACTCCCTAAGCCAATAATTCCCTGCTTTCTTGCTATTGTGATACGACTTTTAAAAAAATGTTATATCTCAGATGCCTCCTCCTCCCCATCCCAAAATAATGCCATTTAAAAACAGTAATGGGAGGGGGGGATAATTTGGAAAAATGAATACAAGGGATAATATTATTAAAAAATTACTCATGCATATATACTGTGGGAAAAAAATTCTAAATAAATTAAAAAAAAAAAAAAGAAATATATTCTATGACTATGGAGTTGTCTTGTGGAGACCTGATTCCTTCAAGAATTCCATTATAAGATAAGAGCACTGGTCATGCATGTCTTTATTCCCCTATAGTCTCTACCCTTGATTCTCTGAACTTTTTCTAGCAACACCTCCCGCCTTAGGTACTTGCTTCCCATCAGCTACTTTATATGTTGTCTTTCCTCATTAGAATGTAAACTCCTTGAAGGAAAAGACTTGTCTTTTTTTTTCTGCTTATATTTGTATTCCTAGTATACCAGAACATAGTACACACTTAATAAATACATATTGACTTAATTTGAAAAATAACAAATAAAAAAAATAAAAACAGTAATGGAAATTAACTTTAAATTTTCTTTGAAAATAAATTTTATTGATAGTTTGTTTTTATGACATCAACATTTCCCAATGTATTCCTCTCCTTTCCTTCTCTCAAAGAGCCATCCTTTATAATAGAGAAGTAGGGACCAGGGCGGTTCATTATAATTTCACAGATTTTAGTTCTTTTGTTTTTCTATTCCATTATACAGTCTGTATTTTTCCAAGTAAAATTTGTCACAAGTAAATTTTGTCATTATTTTGCATCACCCTATAAAGTATCCCCTTAGTAATTTGGCATACCACTACATTGGCAAATTAAAGAGTCCTTGTCATTTTGGTTATATTGAAATGGCCCAAGCATGAATACAGAATATTTCTCTGATTATTTAAATATTTTTTTCTTTATGGAACATATTTTAATTATATCTATACAAGTACCAGCTACGTTTTGGTAGATTGGCTCCGCAGATAGTTTTGTTAGTCTTCTGAATGGGACTTCCTTTTCTATTGCTCCCTTTTGGATTTTGCTATTTATATTTGTTTTATGGCCTCATTTTGTATCTTGATATTAATCTTGTATCCGTAGGTTGGAAAACTGCTTGAGATATTTTCTGACACACCAGGGATCAAAAACCTGAGCAGTTTCTACGCTGTGAGGAGTAACTTGGTAGTTAGGCAGTGAACTAAGAACAATAAATCACTCATTTATCCCCTTTCAGGCAATCTTTGAGAATCCTTTTTACCAACAGTAGCCTCATCCTGCTTCTCTTGATAAGATTGGGATGTTCAATGAGCCAGGCCTGCTCTCTCTTCAGAGCTATTTGTAATATAGCCCATTTTCATTATTCTAAGCTAATTTAACATCGATTATAAACTAATCGAAAGGGACATGCCATAAGGATAATGGTTGTCATAGTGGTTTTGAGCCTTTGAAAGGGATTTGGGATAATTGAATCTATGGAGTTTAAATAAAGAGGAGATAGCTTCAGTATTGATCACTGGAAATGATTTTACTGTTACTTAGAAAATCAGAATGCTGTTTTCTTTGCTGGCAAGAGGGACGATCTGAAAAGGCCCCTTTTACATGATTAAAATTGTCATGGTACGGCTGCTTCCAATTTCACTTTCCTTTGTTGGCATCCTGCTGTTGATGTCAGACATGTGACTGGCAGTTGAACGGAAGGGTCACTGGTGGAGAAAGGCACCCTGACTGGGAAAGAGGAGATTTGTGATGATTGTATGTGGCACCCTGTGACCTGTGATGGAGCATTCGGGTTTGTTTTCTTTAAATTGATTTGTAAACAAGGGTCTAGTCAGCTCCTGTGTTGTGGGCTTAATTCTGAGCCTGCTGTGTATGTAAATGCCTGTACCTACTCACAAAGGAGAGGGAGAATAAATGAGATTTTTCTTTCTTCTTTGCAGCCAGTCTTAATTTGAAAAGAAAGATAATAATGAAGTAATTTACAAGAAAAATGATGTTCCTCCCAGAAAGAATTTGGATTAATTTTATTTGCTTAATGAAAAAAGCTTTGAATATCTTAGATTTGACCAAGAAATGGAAATAATATAGTTTTTTATTGAAGTAATGTGGTAAAAAGGGAATTCTAGGAAGCACGAACACAAGACGTTAAGAGAAGTGGCCTGTTCTAGTGGAGAAATGACTGGTCACAATGAGAGTATTTAGAAAGATCTAGATTCAAAACCTAACTCTACTTCTCTCATATGCTGTCTTTGTGATGGTGGTGGGAGGTGTGATGGTAAGGGACAGTAAGAGGCAATGGCGTGATCTTTTTCTCCCTAGAGTAAAAATAGTTTCTCTTAAAACCCAAGATAACAAAAGAAAATTTGGCATTAGGAATTTTCAAATTGTGTAGTATCTGGCATTTTCTTTGTTTTTAAAACATCGTTGAAATTAATTAATTTGGACTATGGCTTCCACCCCAAATTAAATTCAGTTAGTCATATTTTTAATATGAGAATATAATTTCATTTTTGTCCTGAATTTAATAAATAAATCATGCAAATTTAGTTAAAAACTAAACTGTAAATTTTTTGTCTTTCGTCAATAAACGTCCAGAGAGGTTGTGAAAGGTTCCTTTAAATCATGTGCAGAAATAGATGGCGGGGATGTTCTGTTGCAGTCTCCTGAGGCTGGCTTTTGTGAACCCTTTCTTGGGGACCATGATGGTCTGTTTCTATGAAGTAAATTGCCACCAGGGGGCACAGGAGTATTAGCTGCTTATTCGTAGAATTCTATTTCTCCTGGTGAGGATAAGGTGAGTGTGTCTGTAAAGCTCTGCCAAAAAAGCCAGGAAGACTAGAAAATTCACAGAAGAAAGGTAGAGATTTTGAACAAAGGACTATATTACTTTAAAAATGGGTAAATTCAGGAAAAGGAAACCTGGTTTTGTCATTTGAGAAGTACCGGGGTACAACATAGTGGGAATAATCGTGTTGAGGACATTATGGGGAAAAGGATCAGTGAAACTGTGGGATTCCAATGGGAGCCTCCACTGCTTGCTTCGGCCCTCTGAGTCTGGTCTGTGGCCTATCCTGTTTTTAAAGACCACCCAAGGAGGCCGTTTCACAGACTCCTATCTCCCAGAGCATGTGTGATTTCCTTGGCCAGAATGGTGACAGGCACCCTTTGAGATGCCCTGTACCTCCTCCCTAGGCTGTTTTTAATTCCTTCATCTTTTAGTAGCATTTTTTGGTGCACATTGTGTGTCTGTACCTCGGTGCATCCTGGCGAGGTTCCCCGTCCAATCTCTAGTGACCCCCACCGCCCCTTTGGCCTTCCCAGTGGGTTACTCCTTTGGCCTTGTGTCCATTTGTGCTTTTTGCCTCTGAGCAGTCCAATGCCTTTAGCTGAGAATTCTGGCCCTTTTCTCGACCATGCTGACCTCAGCTGGGAGGGCAAACTACACCTGCCATGGGATGAGAGCATGGGATGAGAGCATGGGCTTTGGGCGCTGGGCGGAAGCCCAGAAGCCTGCCTTTGCCCCCTGCAGCCGACACCTGATGTGGGAAGGTTAAGGTGCTCATAGGTTACTGTGTGAGCCGGCCTTGAAGTTTGTCCTTTCTGATGTAGAAGGTTTCTGAAGGCCTGGTTCGCGAAACTGTGAACTTCACCTTTCTTTGTCTCCCCAGAATTTAACACACTGCCCAGTACACAGTCGGTACTTAATAAGCCATCATTAGCCTATTGGCCATCAAGATAGGTTGTATTTGGTGTATCCAGTTTAACTCTCCCTAAGGAAGACATTTGTCACTGTGAAGGTGAGATGTGGGTGTTACAACAATCGGGTTCCCAGTTAGTTGGCACTGTCTGTAGCACCCGGCCCGCCAGGTTCAATGTTTCCATCCCATGGGTGGCTCTAGAGCTGAACCAGAGGCCTGTGGCTCTCCAGAGCACGAGATGCAGAACGCTTACTGAGGTAGAACCATTTACATCCCCTCCAATACAGGCCAGCCCCAGATCTCAGGGGCCTTTTATTGAGTTAGTTCTGCTTTCTTCCATGCCCTCATGCCCTTATCCTACTGACCACCACCTTCTACAGCTATGATCTCCCCGAAAAGACTCCTCATGGTGTGAAGTCAGAAAACGAGTTTGAGCTCCCAGCTCTGCTTTGCATTGTCTGTGTGATTTGGGGCAAGTCCATTAGGCTCTCTGGGTCTCAGTTTTGTCATCTGAAGAGGTGACACTACATAATTTCTAGGGACCTGTCCATGTCTTAAATCTAGGATCCTGAACCAGCTGTGCTGAATGAGTTGAAAGCTTTTTGGACCAGTGGCCAGCTCAGGGCAGACTCTGTTGTGCATCTAATGGGATCCGTTAGGATGCTAGAAGTATGGAACAGGAAATATCAGAGCATGTGCGCCCATATACAGGCTGGAGGTGTTGCCCAGAGTGTGCTGGAGACTCTCTTCCTTACTCTCATTCCCCCCAACAGAACTATTTTTTTTGGGGGGGGGTAAACTGATTTTTTTTTGTTTTTTTTTAACTGTCTTAATGGATATATTTGATCTTATTTATTTTCTAAATCAGTGGTACTGTTTACTCTTGTCCTTCTACACAATGAGGTCTCCCAGAGTTCATTATGAATCTTAGGTTCAGCTATTAATTGTCAGTAAAATGCAGAATCCAGCAGGCCTACATCTTCCAGAGTACCACGGCATCACGATAATTACCACACTGAAGCATGAAATCCAGAGACGGCGAGGAAACTAAAGCGCTTATGACATTGGAGAGATAGAGGATGCTAAAGTGGGCATTTTTGTGGATTGAGTAAAAAAAAATGTCAAGAGGTGCCCTTTGGTTTGTCTGGAAATGAGAATGTCTTTCTAGATGAATTTTGTGGGCAGAAATTTATTATCATTTATAAAACTAAATGTATACAAAGCATTAATAAAAATGATCTCTTAAACATATCCACAGGTACTTGCAAATATAATGTCTTTTGCAACTGATCTTATATTAGGGATTAGGATAATAGCTACATTTTGGGATTTGCATGTTATTGTGAGAGATACTGTCCTTTACTATGTATCTAAGAGATACAAATTAACCTTTCTTAAATCAAATATATCACTAACTAACCATTTTTAATGCCTATACATGTTCCTCTTTACCATTTTTCTCCTCATTGAAAACAATCTGCCTAGATCCTTCTGTATAATTATAATATCCAATAGACCCTTCTTCAGATCTGCTCTGCCAGTTCTTATACAAATGTGCAATGGCCTATTCAGAATGTGCTTGGTACTCTAACAAAATAACCCAGATGAAAAGATTTTGTAATTACCCGATGCCCTTTCCCTCCAAAGGCTGAGTTACTCTCTCTAAGGAGAGCATAAAGCATTGCTTCATATTTCCTGCGCACGTAACTCATAGCAGTAATTGATATGAAGTATTTCATCTGGAGAGTGGCCCGGAAGTAACCGTGTGGCATTTTGATCCTCCTGTGTCATGGCCATTGCCAGTCCATGGACTTATTACTTTTCCTTATTTTAAATAAAAGGGAATAACTCTACAATAATGACCACAGTGTGTGGTTATGTGGTTTTTTTTTAACTTATTACTGATAAAAGTGACATTATATAAATTTTTTTCAATATTAAGAATCGATTATTTTCTCCTTGTGTTTATTCTTGCCATTGCAGACCCCAGACCCCTTTGCGACTTAAGAGGAGGGCTTTCCTCATTCTGTGCCACCCTAGGGATGAGCTTTACTGGGCTTCAGCTTCAGCTAGACAGATCCCAAGGCCAGTGCTCAAAGTTATTGCAGCTGCCTGACTTTGGGCTCCCTTGGGATAGCTGGCCAGAACTTAGAGTCACTCCCATAGAACTGAGACAAATCCGGAATATCTTCTTTCTACGGATAGCACAACGTGACGATGGGAAAAATGTATCAAGAAATGGACTAGGGAAGAAAGAAAGACAAATTCTAGATTCACAAATTTCTTCCTTCTCCCCAATAATAATGGATATGAATCCGAGGGAGGAGATTTCAATTAAATGTTTAAGAAAGTAGGTGTGATTGATGTGTCAGTGACATGCAGGAAGTCATATTCATTAATTGCCTTTTTTTAATTCCAGGTGATTGATTATACCAGTTTTAGTCCAGTAATAGGGACTTTACTGACTGGATTGGGAACTCCCAGATGAGGAAATTCCTTTTACTGATGTAGGTCGGCCCCTTTTAGGTAACTTGCAGGCTTCCTAAAGGGCCCGGGATCACCCAGCCAGAGGCAAATCTTGAACCATTGGTTTTCTGACCCGGGCTGGCTCTTTCCATTCTGTGACGTTCTTCTCACTTTCACCATCGTAAAAACAGAGGTAAATAAAAATTAAATGACCTGTGCTAGTGTCATGAGTAAAATAGGTTCAGCTCTTTAAGTGTTTGATAGTTGTCCAGTGAAAATGTCAAACTCATCTGGATTCCAGGTGCCATATCTGACTTCGTGGCTGACTGTATTGCCGATCACTCTGGTAGATGTTTGGAAGCCTAAAGGAAATAAAAGAAAAACAGATTGCTCAGGAAGTGCCTTGCTGCTCATAGGTGGAATTCTCTTGATTTTTGTCTGTGAAGAGGATTTTCTCTCTTTCCCAATTAAAGAAAGTAGTCTGGAATCAGACTTACTTCTTTTAAATGAAAAGAAATAGGATTTTCTCAAACTCCTGTTGGGATGAGTTTGTTTGAAATTTCACTCTGTTGTCAAATTGTTCATCAGTTTTGTTCACTTCCTCATATGCAGAGAAGTTGCCATCCCAGTAAGCAGAGCTCTGGGATCGGTCTTGCTGTCCACCAATGTGGGAGTCCTTATAGTGTTTGATGACTAGGGCTGTTGTCCCAGCATGTTCCCTTGGAATCCTTTGTGCCCAGCAGATTGGTATAAAGTGGCCTGAAAGCACAAAAGCCAGATTTGGGTTCTACCCAGCACATTAGGCCCTCCAGAGCCTCTCCATATTCCAATTAGATCAGAAATGGCCCTAATGTGCCTGCTAAAAGCCCCCCTTTCTATCCCCATGACACCATGTTGGCCACTTCAGAATGACATTTTGGCTTTTTGCTAAGGTGGGCCTACCTTTGCTTCTGAGCCTGCTGTTGCTCTAGACTTCCATCGCCTTCCTTCATTGACCCCACATGGAAGTGCAAATTGTTGCGGCTTAGTACTTAGTGTGAAAATCAGGGATTTGTTTTTGTCCACTGCATGGAAGCACCTAGAGTCCCAGGATTTGAGTCCTGGGTGGGCTCTGATTGTTACTGAGGATGAAGACACCTTGGATAGCAAGGATCTTTACTTTTTTTTTAATGTTCTTTAGACATCATCAGCGAGAGATGTCAGTCTGTGTGGGGTGGTCGGAGTAAAGTCTAGTTTTGCCCTGTTTGTTGGAATGGGGCAAGAGCTGCAGCTGCTGGGAAATGTGGCCCACCCTCCAAGGAGGAAGAAGCTTGTCAGACATGGTTAGTGAAGCCAGGTCCAAAGCTGGTAGCTGCTGACTCAGGTTTGGAAAGCCCACATTTGGGGAAAGCATTCATTAAGGGCTGCTTCACAGAGGTCTCTCAGGTAAACTTCCTCAGTTTCAACCAGACAGGTTTTCTTAAATGTTGAATTTTATTTTAAAACTCATCCCTTATTGCTTATACCCATCATCCCTTTTTTGTGATCATTGGTGAATAAGATCTAGAAATTCTCCTTCTTTCCTTCTGAGTCTATTTCTGGACAGATTTTCCCATCCTCACGCTGTGTTGTCCTTAGACCAAGATGGGATTCCTGATTTGCTTTGGTTTGAACTCTAACAGCTGGACAACAGCTGGCTAGACGTCTGGCATTTACACTTAGACTTGGAGGGCTTAGTTTAGAACCTTGTAGTCCAAAGAGCTTTGTTTGTTTGTTTGTTCTGCATCACATCAGTTATGTTGTCTCCAAGGTGTTCCCATTATTTTGGATTTCATTGAGGAAATGATAGTGTATTGCTTTCATTTTACTGAGGAAAGTAAAATTAATTTGGGATTAAATAGTTGTATGATTTTAAAGGGAGTCTAAAAAATGTTTTAAGTGTTTTCAAACCTAAGCCAGTAAAAATGCATCCTGGGAATTTAGGTAGTACACGGAGAAGGCACAGTCAAGAAGCAGTTATCGAGTGCCTACTGCATACCAACCCCTATGCTAAGTGGTGGGTATACAGAGACAGAAAAGAAGCAGTCCCCCCTCCTGGAGTTCCATGCTGTCATCAGTCAGCCATCAGCTTTCGATTACGTACCAGATCCCACACAGTAATTAATAGAGAAAATACACAGAGAGCAGGTATCAGACAATTAGTGGGGGGAGGGGGGGTACGAGGCACTAGCATCGGGAAGGCCTTATGTGAGAGGGGATGCGTGGACCGAGCTTGGAGTGAGGCCGGGATAGCAGCCATCCTGTGGGAAGCTGGCGATGGCGGAGATGAAGTGTCAGGGGTGGATGGGGAGAGCCGGCTGAATGTGGGGGAGAATGAGGGTGCCTTTGATGCTGGAGGCAGCAGGGAAGCCTTTGCAGTTTCCTGAGTAGGGAAATGCTGCAGTCCTGGATTTTGGCAGCAGTGCCGGAGGGGGGTCTGGGGGCAAGGGCATCAGTGAAATAGAGGGCCTGAAGTATCCTGCTGATAGCAATCCAATACCTAAGTCAGCAGGGCACAGGCAGCTGGCTAGGACATTGATCCACTGAACCACACCAAACACTCCTATTCTGAGAAATGAAAAGCTTCTGAAATAAATAGGAATAGGGAGGGCAGGGAAAGGGTGAGCTATGGCGCATCCCTGTGGTACCAAGATGTCTTCATGGAGCCTGTGGAGAGCCGACTTCATCCTAATCCTTTTATTCAACTAGAAAAAGCAATGATTTTATCCACTTGTGCAATCTTTTGGAAACCATTCAATACAGAAAAATAATAGCAGGATAGTGATCTGTCCCAAGATCATTTGCACCTGAATCCCAATGAGGAACCCAAATGTTGGGGATGTTACAGTGGGAACTCCTAATGTGTGGGATTAGGACTCTGGGGCTTCTTTCTTAGCTCCTTCTAACTCCCAAATTCTGTGATTCTGAAATAAGAATGATGATGATTCAGGCACATCTATGTCCTTCCATGCACAATCTCACTCTCATCTAATCCTCACAACTCTATAAGGTGCTATCATCCCTATTTTATGAGCAAATGGCTCTCGTTTTAGTATCGGGTGTTGGTGAAACTATAAATTGGTCCACCTGTTCTGGAAAATAATTTGGAATTATGAGGGAAATTATGACTAAGCTGCTCATGCCTCATGAGTCAGAAATCCTTCTCGGCATAGACACGTGTGCAAGCTCAGAGACAAAAGGAAAAAGCCCCATGTTAACAGACTGAGAGCATCCTCAGTTTAAAACTTGGACGCCATCTCACTTAACCTCCTCCCTGGACCCTAAGATGGGAAGCAGCCTGTCCACAATCACCCAGACGGTGACAGAGGCAGATTCAGCTGACTCCAGGTCAGCCCACTTCCCATCACACACACTCCTGGCAGTCCTTGAGAACTGGACATCAGTGTGTGTCCATCAGCTGACAGAGGACCGAATCATAGAATGCATTTTCATTTTTATGGTGAGAGATAACCAATGCAAAGAATTCAGAGTAATCCATATGAACTGATACAAAGTTAAGATAAACAGAATCGAAAGAATAACATACAAAATGAGTACAGTAATGAAAATAAAAGCTAAATTAAAAGGTCATAGAACTGAGTAATTGTAATAGCCAGTCTTGGCCTAGAGCCCAAGGAATATATTTCCCTCTTGCTTCTGCAAAGAAAGACAAGACCTTAGGGACAGAAAAGGGCATCTGTCGTTTATACAGCTGGTACATCAATTGGTATAGCTTTACTGTTGTTCTCTGTTTCAAGAGATGGATCAATTCTTCTGTGTGGGGGTCTACACTCCAAGATGACTATGATGTTGAGACTTAAAAATGATCAGAAAAACTTTTTTTTTTAAAAAAGAAACAATATGGATACTTTAAAGACGATACAAAAAAGAGCACCGAGAACCAGAAATCCATTTTAATGAGCTCTGATTAAAGAAAACATGACTAGAGTGAATTAACTCCTAGGTGTAATTAGCCAGCTGTTTTATAAAGACATGCTTTTTAATCCAAAGGGAGAGAGGAGAGGGTGTGAATGGACTCCATAGGGAAAGAAGCAGATGCCTTCTAATGTTGGTTTAATCCTTCGGGCTTTGTATCCAGAGCAGGACATCCAGGCAGCCTGGAGGGGCGGTGTTTGGGGTCAGATGCCCCTTTTCATCTCTCCCTAATGCCATCACTTTCCCAGGAAAAGCAGATCGTTCTTAGGGATTTTTCACTTCTTGATCCCTTGATGTTTTCCCAGAGGTCACCACTTGAAGCTTAGGGATTTATTCTTTTTTTTTTTTGGGGGGAGACATTTTTGAAACTACCAGCTCACAGAAGATTGACATCTAAGCAGCTATGAAATATTAATGGATTGAATTTGACTGATCAAGAGGTGAAAGGTTTTGTATTCCATCACCACTCTCCCAAGCCATCCATCTGGAAGCATTTTAGTGCCAAGAGTAAGATGATAGCTTTCCTTTGTTTCCAATCAATTTTTGGTGTCAGTGTTCCACTTTGAGGTTATGTGATTTGGCTCTTTCCCCTTTCTCTGGTCCTCCATGAAAGGTCTCCCTTTGGGATATCCTTTGTTGGACAAGAGAGAATTCTGACAGAATGGCCCCACCTCTTTCTGTATGCTTCTCCCCCTGCCTCTAATATTGTTTCTTTTCAGTATCTTTCTCCATTCTTGCTTCTTTCTTATTATCTCATATAGAGTCTCTATTGAAAGAAAAAAAACATTTATTAAGTGCTTGCTGTGTGCAAAGAGATACAGAGGGGAAAGATTTATAGTCCAGGGGATAGTGAATTCCCAGAGTCCTTTGCAGCAGCAAAGCTTATGGTCAGGCTTCTTCTTGACTGTCATCTCCACTGACAAAATGTTATGTAAGGGTCAAGGACTTTGGTGTGAAGAGCTTGGAGTTCTCTTGGAGATTCCCATCCAACATCTTTCTGTTCTCCCCTCTGAGTCATCTTTGATTCTTGGACTTTTTAGCACACACACACACACACACACACACACACACACACACACACACACACACACTTTAGGGGAAAACTCAGAAAAGTTCCAGTCCGTCCTTGCTTCACTTGCTGAATTCCTTCCATTTTTCCTGGTTTAAAGGGAAGCAGCAGAGGAAGAGTAGAAAAAACAATGACTCATGAATCTGATTGAAACATGACCTGGGCAGGTCCCTTCACTTCCATGTGTCTCAGTTTCCTTTGTAAAGTGAGGGGTCCCTTGGTGGTCTCTGACTCCCTGTTCTCTCTGAACCTTCCTTAATTCCTCCCACTTCCCCATTGGCCTTTTTACCTGTGTCCGGCATATAGCACCTCTCTGATGCATTTACTGGCAGAATGTACATTCTTTGAGAGAAGGAGCCATGTGTTTTTATCTCAAAGTACCTGAAACAAGATAGGTGATTAATAAATGTTCATTGAATTGAATTCCCATTTGTCATTTTGTACTGAAGTTCTTTGGCTGCATCCTTTGCTTGGGAAGTAAGCTCCAGCTTCTTAGGGCTTAGGGACTTACTCAACTTCAGATTTTCTTCCAATACCTAGATTAGGTAATATTTCTTCAGCTACATTTGCTGTAGTGAGTTATCAGGCCCTTTTACTGCCTCCTCAGCTCAGGTTGTACAAGGAGAATATTCTTCTGCATAAATTAGGGGGTGAAGGGCTGGACCTGTGATTTCACTGATAAAGGGGACCCTTGACAAGGAAATTCTGTCTCAGATGCAAGGCAGCCTCTTCTCTGCAACTCTCAATTACAAGTTAAAAAGGAAAAAGACCACAGGCTTGCTTTGTAAATGGATATGAGGACCTTACAGAAAAGCTGCAGGGGAGTTAAGAAACCTTCAATCTCATTTATCAAATTGCTTTTCCTATAGTTTCTGTTTCAGCGATGATAAGGCATTAAAATGGAGCACAAAATGGCGCTCCTCTATGTTAGAAATATTTTAATGAGCATCTCCCTTCAATCAGGTGCAGGCCCATGGGCCCATCCCGACTTCTCGACATGCTCCATTCGGAATGCAGATCAGCATGGAGATTTCTCAGTAGAGCTTATTGAAACGAACAAGTTAAATAAGCCAGAGAGGAAAGCGGATCTAGGAAAAGGCCGGACTGCTTATGCGGTTCCTGTTTGTCTTCTCAGTGGTCGGAGGAGGCAGCCCTATCTTTAAATCAGTTCAACAAAGGTCTGCCCACAGGGGACTCCGTTCTGATCCCTTAACTTCTGGTTTTCTCCAGTTATTCTGATGAACACATTATTTGCTTGGGGGTTATCAGGAACAACCAGAATTGATCACATCAATTAATATGCTGTACTTATTATCTCTTTGAACTCAGAGAATAGAATGATGGTTTACCATAATCATGTTTGGAATAATAAATGCCATTGAGAATATTTCTCTTTCCTAGGGCATTTGAATCACAAGATACTGCAAAATAGAATTTTGAAAGAAAGTGTTTGGAAAAAATCTTAAAAACAAAAGACTCCTCCCATTCTCTCAAAGGAAGCAACATATATAACTACAGTATCTCCTATATAGGAGTATCTCCCATGTATAAGGTGCCAGGAGTATAAAATTAAAAAATAGCAATATTAAACATAATGGAGGAAAACTCATGTCTAGAGTGGGGGGAGAAGTACATTAAGTGTAAAGTAGTCTGGACATTTCTGGCTAGTGATGATGAACAAGTCTCTTTGGAGCAGTGAATATAGGCCAGAAATGTAGGATAATAGTTTAAGGACTAAGGTCAAGGGAAGGGGTTTTATTGTTTGTTTTTGAGGCTGGGGGAGGCCCAAACAGTTGTATAGGATAAGGGGCAGGAGCTAGGGGGGAGGAAGAGATTGAAGAGAAAATAAGATGGAACTAAGCATCTACCCCCAAGGAGGTCATGGATAAGAAAAAAGTTCTTATAGACACTACAATATTTGTAGCAGCATTTTTGTGACAAAGAACTGGAAACAAAGTGGATGCCCATCAATTGAGGAATGACTAAATAATGGTAGATGGATGTGATCGAATCTTACAGTGTGGTGTTAAATATTTTATAAGAAACAACAAAGATGAAGATTACAGAGAAGCATGAAAACATTTATGTGAACTGACTAAAATAGGAATCGACTAAAGTAATGTAAAGGAAAGAGTAATAAAGCAATCAAATGTGAATGTTGCAAAATTACAAAGGGTAAGAGGGGTCCCAAAGAGAGAAGACATTATCCACTTCAGTCCTTTGTAGAGGAGGGTGTAAAATACCAAATATATTTTCATATGTTTAATGTATGTATTAGTTTTGCTGGTTTTGTTCTCTTCTTTTAAAAAAATAGTATATGTGTTGACTCTTGGGCAGAGAAGACTGGAAGAAATTTTGTTGATATAAAAACAAAAAGTATAAGTAAAGATTTACTTAAAAGGAACAAGATGGATCATGGGTCTAAAGATGGGAGAAGAGGGGGTTAAGGACAGAAAGAGAGCTCTCCTTTTCTAATCTCCAAATGTTGATAGTTGGAACCATAAAAAGGTCATTAAACATTTTTTTATATTTACTATAACTGCAGTTATTATGGGAGGGAGGATTGTTTCAAACTAGGAGTTCTCTACATCTGCAGTTAAGCAGTTGGAAAGAGCCTTCTTCTCTGTGTCTGCCTTTTATTTTTATCTCTGTTCATTGAGTCCTTTCCAAGAGTGAGCTTGAAGCCATCCTGGTTGAATGTTGATCTATTTTTATCTAATGATTGGTTTTCTCACTTCTGTGATTCACACGTTGTAAACCAAGATGCTGATTACCTTGTCACTGGGTGATGTTTTTGTTTCCTGGTGAGTTGCCATGTTGTGGAATATTAGTAGCAAACTTGTTAGAGTTACTGAAGGGAAAGCTTGAAGAAAAAAGGAAACTTGGAATAACGATGACACAATACTACTCGCTATTTACAGAACATCTTTCCCATAAATAAACCCAACACTGATGTCCTTTCAATTCTACAAGAATAGAAAAAGCAGCATTTATTTAGAGAGGATTATGAAGGTCAAGGTTAGAGAGGAGATGGACCTCTTTTACTCTCAGGGGAGACCATAATGATTCATCCACAGGGCCTTTTACTGAGGTTTAGAGCAGGCCCAAAGCAGAGAAGCGTTCTCCACTTCAGGAAGACCACTCTCATTCAGCAGCCTGATCCCCAACATCTGGCCCACTATTTCTCATAGTCAGTTGGTGAGTCGATAAGTATTTTTTGGCAAGGAAAAAAGGAGGAGGGACAATTGGAATTTGGCCATGATAGCAGCAAAAAAATAGACTAGTGTTAAAATATGGCGTTTCCTTCGTATTTCAGAAGGGCCTGCCTCAGAGCTCTCCCTGCATCCTTCTAAGCCTTGCTGCCAGATTAATTTTCCTGATGCACAGATTTCATTCTCTCCTCTTTTCCCAAACTTTCACTTACCTCCATCAGCTTCTCTAAATGTCTGTTTGTCCTCCCTGAGAACACTGACTGTGGACTCATTTTTGTGTCTTTCTCCACAAAGGCTCTTGTAATCTTAGCCCCACAACTTGGAAGGAATATGTGTAGTGCTAGGGGTGCCGCCATTGTTCTCATTGCACATTTAATAAAAAACAAGGTTGTGTCATGAAAAATGCATAGGATTGAAGCCCAGATTCTCCCGTTCTGTTACTCGGTGATAGAATATGTATAAATGAATATACCTGCTCCTATTTGCTTTTCTCTAAGATATTATAAGGAATAATGAAATGTCAGAAAATGTGTGAATATATCTTATGTCGTAAGACATACGGCAGATTACATTAGACTTAGGGTTCTCTAGGTTAAAGATGTTGGTTTCATTTTATTATATTTAAAAGGACAAGCATGAAATTTATTGAAATTACACTGGTTCATTTTTAAGAGAATTATCCTACTTTTTGTAGAAAGAAAAAAAATACCCTGGGATTTAAATGGGATTCTCTGAGAAGATATTTAAAATTGCAGACACAAACTGGGATAAAATGCCATCCCATCCAGTAGATTTGTCATGTAAGAAGAAATTTTCTTTCAAGTCTCCTCTATTAGCAAAGTAAATGGAAATATAGTTTGAAATAATTAAGATACCCAGTGGATGATATCTTGTTTGTTTCAGTGTTTCCACTGAGGCTGTAATCAGGTTAGGGGGTCCCTTTTAAAGTCTCCCTTTTGAAGAGTGTGATTTACAAGCCATTTGAGTGCATTTCTGCCTTGCCAGGTGATTTCTCAATCTGTTGCTTTGCTGGGAATATGTTCTCTATCTGTTGTTTAGTTTATGTTGTATTTAATTTATATTAATTTCCTTACCATCGAACTCGCTTCCCTCCTCTCCCCAGTTTGCTACAAAATCTGTCCTTACTACTCTGAGGAGGAGGGTAACGGGATTAGACTTTAGTTTAAGAAAATCTCTTTAGTGGCTAACTAGAGGATGGATTGGAGAGGAAGGCCTTGAGACCTCCCGGAGCTGCTGCAGGATGGTTGGGGACGATGCCGCAGAGGTGAAATCCACAGGCCCGGGCAGCAGCTTGGACATGGGGAGCGAGACATCGTGAGGAGCCCAGGATGACTCCCGGATCGTGAGCCTGGGACTGGCTCATGCCCCCTACAGGAACAGGGAAAGTAGGAAGGAGGAAGGGTTTAGGAAGAAAAATAGTGAGTTGGGTTGTGGACACGTAGACACTGGACATTGCGCTTGAGATGTCCAGAAGGCAGTTGGAGAGGCAAGATTGGAGGTCATCAGAGAGTTTGGGGCAGGAAAGGTCGATTTGAGAAGCCTCAGCGTAGAGATGGTCATTAAATCCATGGGAGCTAATGAGGACCAGAGAAGAAAACCCAGGAGAGAGACATATGGGGAGAGGATGCGATCTGAAATGGAATCCAGCAAAGGAGACAAAGAAGGAGCAGGCAGAGATGTGGGAGAAGAACCAGAGAGCTGGGTCCCAAAAACCTAGAGAAAAGTGGCTCTGGGAGACCAGAGAGCTGGGTCCCAAAAACTAGAGAAGGAGGCTCTGGGAGACCGAATGATCCATCGACAGGGTCAGTGGATGCAGAGAAGTAAGGGAGAAGCAAAATTGAGAAAAAGAGATCACTGGGGCCATGTAGAGAGCAATCTGGGGGGTTATAAGTTGTGGGGGAAGAGAGGCTAATGCTTGGGGGCTGTTTGAGGAGCTTGGCTACAAAGGTCAGAGGAGATACAGGATCCTCATTAGCAGGGGAGATCAGGAGTGTTAGGAGAGAGGAATCCCGAGTGTGTTGGGAGGAAATGAGTAAGGAAACAGGGAGAAATTGAGAATAAGTGACAAGGTGGGGATGATGGACGGGGCACCTGGTGGACGAGCCAGGGTGGACTGGGACCACTCTGAGAAGAAACAAGGCAGGGTTAAGGAGGAGATGGTAAATGAATAGTAGCAGATGAAGAAGAGGGAGAAGAAGGAGCGCACGACAAATGGCCTCCAGCTTTTCCTGTAAAATACAGAGCCAGATTCTCAATTGCAAGGGTGGGCAAAGGTAGGGGCAGAGGTGAGAGGGTTTGGGGAGCTGCTGTGGAGAGTGGGAGCGTGCTGGGAGAGGTAAAGGAGGATCTCCCACAGCATCGAGGGCCCAGGTGAGGTTGTAGGACACACTCCCAGTGATGTGGCCATTTTCCCCATCCTTGCTCAGTGTCTCGTCTCAGGACTAAGGCAGCCAGTGCTGGAAGTGATCCAAGGCTGAGCATCTGTTGGCCGGCCCAGCTGCTGACAGGACAGAGGCCAAGGAGAGTGTGGAGATGCCCTGGTTCTCCGAGGGCTTGAGATGGAGAAAAGAGATGGAGTGGCTGGGGTGGGAATGGCCAGGGCGAAGACCGAGGGGCTCAGGGACTGGGGTTGTGGTCTGGGTGGCTTCACGAAGGTGAATCACAATGGAATATCATTGTTGGCTTAGGGACGGTGTCCAAATTTTGGAGTTGTCTTTGAGACCCCTACGTCATACCTTTACATAAGAGTCTCGCACAAAACTTGCTTGCCTTCCCTAGAAAGCCATTGTATATGCATAAATACACCTGGGTAGGTCTGAATATATTCGAATAGCTGGTGAACAGTGTTAACGATTGACTACTTGGTAAATGTTTATAGAATTGCGGCCCTTGGACTTCTGAGGCCCCTAGCTCTGGCTCAGGATCCATGACTAGGTATATTGATTGCTCTTACACAGATTTCATAATCATGCCCTGTTCCCAGCGGCTGTCAGTCAGCAGAGAGTTAGAAATTATTTTAGAAATTATTTCAGTCCTTGTTAACGAAGAGAAGGACTGCAGGTTTCTTTAAGAATTCCTCTAGTCCAGTGTTTCCTAGCCATCAGTAATCTGTGGCAAGTAAAGGTCTCGCGAAATTGAAAAAAACCTCTTCTTTACTCTCCCTGCATTCCCCCCTTTCTCCATCCCTGCCTCTCCCCCTTTCTCCATCCCTGCCTCTCCCCCTTTCTCCATCCCTGCCTCTCTCCCTTCCCTCAGCTCTTGGTCCTGCCTCCCAGAGTCACCCAGAGGAGCTACAAGAGAAGCCGGGAGAGGCCCCTAGATATCCCGGCTGTCCATAGTGTAGTTGAGAAGTGCGGACTGGGTCTGTCCCACTGCCTCTAAAGAATGTCTCAGGGATTTGTGGGGTTGGAAGATAACAGTGGACATAATTTTCATGTAGAATGAAAATTCAGATTAAAATTCAAGATGGCCCCCAAATTGTCTTCCAGTTCCCCCTTCCTCCGTCAGTTCATCCGTTTAGATGGCCACGCCTAATGCGCCCTTGGCTCTAGTAGGCTCCAGCACTGCCCCGAGACCGACAGGCCTGGTATCATTCAAATCATCCCAGTCTGTCTGTCAGGCTAGAGCAGAGACGGTGACGCCAGTGGCCAATTAGCAAGGCTAATAGCATGTGAACGGTGGGAGCTTGGTGGCTGAACCGGCGTGTACCTTGTGGGATGGAGGCTCTTTTGTGGTAGGAGCTAATTAGGAAAATGGATTCTAAAATGGGAAAGAGAATTTTACAGTCCATATGTTAGTCATATTCCTGAGGAGGAGATGCTGGCAGGCTTCTTAAAGCTGCTTCATTGAACTGGTTTTATTTCTCCAAGTTGGCTGATTTCATTTACTGGTTTTTACTTAATTCTTTCTAAGTATATTATAAAAGCACAGCACAGTATAGTGAATGTTGTCACTTTAAGAGAAAAGTCATCACTGTGTTATAAAACGTGTCAGATAAATTTGAAGTGAAAAAAGTTCCTTCACAATGACAACAAAATCTCAGACTAGATTTTAGCAATAATAATAGCTTATATTGTTATAATATGTAACAATACTATATTGTTATATATTATATACAATTATGTACAGTATATGCAATATACACAATTATATTGTTATATATTATATATTATAGCAGATTATACATATGTTATACATTATATATATGCTATATATAATATATTATATATAATAGTGGACATTTGTGTAGTGCTTTGATATTTGCAGGTCACTTTACATCCACTTTCTCACTGATCCTTTTAACTGTCCTTTCAGGTGCAGGTAGGATTATTCCCACTTTATAGATGGTGAAACTGAGCCTCAAAATAGTGACTTGCCTAGCAGTGGCTAGTAAATGTCAGAGTCACAGCCTGCATATATGTATAAGTATGTGTACTCCATAAAAGTATATGCTCATTGTGTCTATGTGTATTGTAGGTGTTTGGATATAATCACGGAGGGAAAAAGCACTTGCACGGGGATGAGGGGACCAGAAAAGGTGGGGTTTTAATTGTGACCCAAAGGCAGCCTGGGAAGCCGGAAGGCAGGGGTGAGGAGGGAGATCATCCAGGCCTGGATGGTGACGGTGCAGCTAGAGAGCGTGCACGGAGTCTGTAGGTGGAACTGCTGATGGAAAGACCAGCAGGAGGCTGTTGCCAGGAGATCCTTGGGGAGGACAGGATCAGGATCCCGGAGAGGGCTACTTAAGAGAATGAAAAACGGAAAGGGCAGAAATCCCCTGGTGCCATGATGCCCTCCTCCTCCTCCTGGCCAGCACATATCCACACCTGCTGCGTGCCAGGTACCTTATAAACGTTAGTCCATCGATCCTCACCACCACCCTGGAAATAGAGGCTGTGAAGGGCCTCATTTTGTATTGTTGCTCACAGAGATCTGGGGCATTCGCTTTTTCCTTCTGTAGCTCATTTTACAGATGAGGAAACTGAGGCAGGCAGGGTGAGACAACTGGCCCAGGGTCTCACACAGGCTGGAGTTTGATTGGGAATATGAGTCTTCGTGCCTCTTGTCCCAGACTCTGTGCCTGCCCGTGGCGCCCCTTAGTTTCCCCAGGGAAGCTGAAGATCAGCCAGGTAGCAGGTGTCCAAGGCACATTTGAATTTGGGTCCCTCAGATAGAGAACAGAGAACTTCTGCTTGGGACGGTAATGTTCCTTCACGTTGGCTTTCTCTCCTTGGGGTCACATCCAGCTAAGCCGGGGGTCATCTGTTGTGTGGCGAGGACCAGGTTACATGTGGAGGACATAACCCATGGGGATCTTCTGGGAAAGTGTTCTTCAAGCAGCATTTTCCCTCCTAAAAATGTTAAATGTTAATTCACCATTATAGAGCACTTTAAGGTCATCAGTACATTTACATCTGTACTTCTATCTCTGTGTGAAAAGACACTGGGAATTAGGGTCTCCTATTATCCCCACTTTACAGATGAGGAAGCTGAGGCAGAGAGCAGTGGAAGAACTTGGCTAGCCCCAAGTCTGGACACACCTTGAAGCCAGATGAAGTCTTTGCCGGTGGTTTTAAAGAACTAGTGTAGACCAAGATTAATAGAGTTGTGTCGTATAATCCTCAGAGCAAGACGCAGCCCTGCTACCATCTGTTCCGTGAGTCAGGGCCATAATGACACTACAGCAGCTGGTCAGGGGAAGGGGAGGTGGGGAGCTGAGATGCTGGAGGACCAGGAGAGCTACAGAAGGCTCAAGGGGCCCGAGGGACAGACTTTGCTCAGGAAAAATATTCAGAAACCTGAACCAAATTAAAGGAGGATTTATATACTGCTCACATTATAAACTGCTTTCATATGAACAAAGTGGCTGCCTTTCGTGATAGCTTGCTCTCAGATAACCTTCAGTTTACTCTGTGTGTAAATGTGTGGTGAGTGTGTGTGTGAGGGTGTGTGTGTGTGTGTGTGTGAGAGAGAGAGTGTGTGTGTGTGTGTGTGTGTGTGTGTGTGTGTGTGTGTGTGTCGTGTGTAAGTGTGTGGTGTGTGTGTGATGTATGAAATACATACAGGTGTTACTGGTCCTCTCTCCATTAGAATGTAAGCTCCATGAGTCAGTAAGTGTTTTTGGCTTGTCTTTCTACAGTGTCTACACTAGGATAAGCACCCAATAAATGTTTGTTATGGGGTAAGGGGGGAGTAATACTGACATTTTATAAATGAAAAAATGGAAGCGAGTAAGTGTCTGAGGTAGGATTTGAATCTGGGCCCTCTGAATTTGTCTTGTTCCACATGTCATTCCGTCTCTGGGGTAACCATTTGATAGCTATGACAAATCACTAGATGTAAATCAGCATTTGTTTCTCCTATTGATTTTCCTTAGAGTTTATTTTTTTCTTGGAACAAACAAAAATCTACCACAAAACTAATCAAGTTTAAACTTTGGAGGCCATGTTAACTTCTCAGCCAATTCAGAATTAAAACCAAGACATCTGGAACATTGTCATAGAAACAGGATTTCCCCCCCTCCCCATCAGTCTAGCTTACGCCCAGATGCTTGGGTGTTAAAGCTACAGAACGGCCAGCTTGGGCCAATTTGTTTCTAGACATCTACCTCGTTTTCATCTTTCATGCTCAATAATCAACCTCATCTTAATTTGGCTTCCCAAGTAAACTTCCTTGCTGAAAACCAAGATTTCCTGTTATAAACCACTAATGTAGCTTTGTGATCCCAATCAGTCATGTGAACCCGGGCAATGTGGATCAGTTTTCCAAGGCCTAAGGCATCTGCGGGAGGTTGACAGGATCTGCCCTACTGGGGAAGCAGATCCCACCTTGGAGAGAGAAACACCAGAGAGCTGGAGGCTTTTCTGGAGAGATCAGTCTTGAAGTCTTTTTCCTGTAACCCCCTTCCCCCAGTATTTTATCAGATCATCTTCCTATTCTGAATACTCTTGTGATTTCCCACTAACTCTTGGATCAAATCCAAGGTTCTTAGTCCAGCCTCAGCAGCCCTTCTTGTACAAGATCTTCCCTCATCCGGGACTTGCCAACATGAACCCTGCTCTGGGCCACCCCTCTTCTTTGTTGTGTTTTTTATACATTCCCACCTCTGTGTCTCTGCTCCCCTTCCATGGACACCTTCCGCCTCGTGCCCCCACTGTCCGTTCTCTTTCTGCAAGAATCAAGTCAAGTCCTGCTTCCTCCAGGAATCTTTCCACTCCCTAATTTCAGCCTCATCTTTTCTAAAATCTTGAACTCCTAAGGCCTTGAACTTCAGACCTCCTTTCACATTAGTACTTTGGGAAAAGGCTTCTGCCCCTCTTATAAACCGAACATTTTCCATTCCACCCAGTAGGGTTTGTTCAGTTTCCATCGCTGCTTTTATTAGCACGCCTCCCTCCGTGAGTTACGTAAAGACACACATCTCACTAGTTATATTAGCTAATGAGAGCATTTGAGAGATACCTGGAGCACAAGACATTACATGATCTTCCTGGGCTCCTGCAGAATCCTCTCTCCATCCCCTGGAGCCTGCATGGGCGACTGGACCGATCTCGGCTCATCCACTTTTTAGTATCATTTTCATTTATTTCAGTCACTGTGTTTTTTTCCTCTGGATTTTGAATTGGTTTATTGAAGTCTGTGAACTCCTACATTCTTCATTTCTGATGGCACAATAACATTTTAATACAATCTTCTATGTGGTCTGAGCAGCCATTCCCCAAACAATGCTACCTCCTTTGTTTCTAGTTGGTTTGGGTATGATGGAAAGAGCGGTTGTGATGATTTCGATGGAACCTTTGTTTCTATTTTGGTCATTATACTTTTTAAAAAATCCATTTGAAAATCCACTTTCCCGTGGTGGCTAGGTGGCGCAGTGGATAGAGCACCAGCCCTGAATTCAGGAGGACCTGAGTTCAAATCTGGTCTCAAACACTAAACACTTCCTAGCTGTGTGACCCTGGGCAAGTCACTTAACCCCAGGCCTCAGGGAGAAAAAAAAAAAAAAGAAAATCCACTTTCCTGTCTTCAGAACTTTTTTCTTTGTCTCATTGTAATAGCCTTTCGCGTGTAGAGATGACTCTTGTGATCTCCTATCAATCTAACGTGTCCTTCGAATTTTTCCCTGCCAGAATAAATGGATGAGCTAACTTGTCCTAAATAATCATGACCAGATTCATAATTTTCAAATTACCTGGCGAGGGTTCAGGCTCTAGTCTGGGGTAGCGGGCCTTGTAAAACTTAAAGCTTATTGGCAAGCGGTGCTTCTCCCTCCATCCCCTTCAGTTTCACAGCCAGGGCTTGATAGGATTCATAACCTTGATATTTTGAATTAGCAACAGACCAGTTGGGCTGACGACACTTAGAAGACGGCTACTTTAATTTTGCAGAAAAATCACATGATCACAAAAGAATAAGAAAAGTGTTCTCCTCTTCCCCCATATAATGAGCCCAAGGACATCTGAACAAAAAGCAGCCTGATGTCCAAGGATTTTTCATGGAACCAGGTTACTGGGGTCCCACCCATGACCAATACTCGTTCATCATTTTAACGTCTCATGTCATTCCCAGATGTATATAAAACTACATCAACAATGCAGTAAAATAACTGCAGTTCATAATAATGATCCCCAGTCATGGGGAAAAGACTGAGGTATGTCTGGAGATCATTACTAAGGTGAAGAAGTGCATACTTTATTTCAAAGGGTCCTTGTTTACAGGGATAAACTAACTTCTTTAGTTGGGAAATTCACATATGTGAAATATCTCCTTTGTGCTACATAAAGGAGGTGTTGCTGTAATTTGAATATTCCTTTGCCTACTGCTTTATCCTTGCAAAGAGATAGAAACCTTTCATCCTAGTCTCTTCAGCTTTCCCTCTGGGATTTTACCTCCTTTTTTTTTTTTTAAATCTTTTTCTAGCCTTTTTATTTTGTTGCTTCTTCCATATCCTCCTGATACTTCCTTTGAAAGACATTCATTAGCTGACTGCTGTCATAATTTCTTTTTTTCAAAGAAACAACATTTTTTTTTTAATCAAATGAAAACTCATCCCCCAGCATGATCGCTGCAGTACATGGAAGTTGACCGAATTTACTTTCTTTGCTTGGTCGGTCCATACCCTGTTTGCATGATTCTCCCCCTCCCACCTCTGCCTCCTTCCCACCATATCTTATATTCAGATTCTTAGTTAATTCTCAGAGCTACCTGTCAAAATTGTGGACAGAGAATTCCAAGTTTGCTTTGTGAAGAGAACCAGCATCGCTGTTCGGTTGTCATCATTTGGTATGTCTCTGGCAATTCCTTGGTCCAGTTTTAACAAAATATGTAGAATTGCGGCCTTTCCCCACAAAGGAAATGTGTAAAAAGTGACTTTTTCCTAATTGAAAAATAAAATTTTTTTCTGGGATCTTTTTTAAGAGTTTTGTGCCCTTTTAAACAATTTCTGGATAAATTGTAAAATGCAAATAATCAGAATTCATAATATGTTATTAATTGATGGTTATATAAGTGGTACCTTAAACAGGCTAAACAATTTCTGGATAAATGTAATGTAATTAAGTCACTGCTTAAATACACAAACAAGTCCAAAATGGCGAGTTAGCGCTCCCCAGCTTCTCTTGGTGGGGTAAGTCATCCCTATTTAAGGCAGCATCTTAAGTAGGCTAAACTTTCTGAGGCATGGTGCTTTTTTTCTGTGTATCACATGCTTTCTCTCCCTTCTGTTCTTCCCACTCTTTGTCTCTTTGGATCTGTTCTCATTTTATCATTCATTTTTGTTCTTTTATATCATGTTCACTTTTTCATCTCTCATCATCTTCTGCCGACAAGGTAGGTCAGGATTCTTTGATCGCTGCTGGATCAGAGACAGGAGAAATGTTTCTAAAAGGAGCAAGTCTGAAATATTTAAAGTCATGTGTGAATAAGAAGGCTGAGCCTAAGTGTGCAGAGAGCAGATAGAATAAATCAGTCAATCACTTAAGAGCGTATGACACTGTATGGGCACTGGGGCCATAAACACAAAGAATGAAAGCCATTGGGCTGCTCTCAGAGCTTATGTGCTATCCAGAGGCAGGAAATACTTAAATAAGCAGGTAGTAAATAAATACAGACAGAGAGAAGCCCAAGAAGCACAAAGTGATTCAAGAGGGAGGCCATTAGTATTTCCAACCCCGTAGAGGTTTCCTGCACCTGAGCTGCATCTTGAAGGAAGCAGGGAGAGGATCATGGCGAAGAAATCTTGTGTCCAGTGTTGCTGTGACGGACAGTGAGGTAACAAAAAAGACGTGGAAGCTCTAAGTTAGGAAGGGCTGTAAAAGCCAAGAAGGAGTGCTTGACCCTGGAGGTATAGGGAGGCCTTGGGTCTCCCTGAGTGGATGTGGTGGGGCTGGGGAGCTGGACAAACCCTTGCTTTAGAAAAACCGCCTTTGTAGCTGAGCGGAGAATAGATTGGAGTGGAGGGAGACGAGCTAGGAGGCCTGAACTGGGGTTATGCTGGAGTTGCCAGAGACAGCATTGGAAGTATTCCGGTCTTCTTGACTTCACTGCCAGCCCACAGTCCATCACCAATGTATAAATGGAACTGGAGCAGCCTTGAAGCACCTGGCTATCCTCATGAGATCCTGGTGTGTACGGACAGAGGCCATAATTGCAAGAGCTGGGAGACAAGAAGAGCTCACTTTGCACACTGGGGTCATCGCCTTGCTGCAGTAACGTCTCTAACTTTATTTAAATATCTGCTGACCCTTTTCAGAGCAATCAGAATGTTTTCTGAGAGCTATTTATATCTTCAGCCTGTACAACCACTTGAGATTAATGGATTCCATAAATTGACTTCCCCCTATACTTTATTGAATGTCTCCTTTCAATATTGGGAGAATCCCTCCATTTTAGTAAGATAGGATTGGTGGACAAGTCTTGTCTAGACAACTTTAATACTTTAAAATCTTTAACCATATTTCCTTGCTGCCTGCATTTTTCTGCATATATATATATATATACATATATATATATATATATATATATATATATATATATCTTTTTTTAGTCTTTTTTCATAGAGCAGCTTCTCCATTTTTCTATCACTATTTGGGCTTCCTGGGAGGCTAGAAATCAGTCAGAATTGTAGGCAGAAGTCTTAGATCCAGGCATGTTATAATATCCTGGAAGGGTAAATGAAGCTTTCCATCCCTTTCCCAATGCCTTACCTCCTGATTGCAAACATTCTGTCAGTACTCTTGGCCCAGCCAGAAATTTGGGAAACAATTTGTGTTCTAAGCGAGTTTTCAGATTTGTTAGAATTGTTATAGCTTTTATATTGTAGACTTATTTCTGCGTTCTCATTCTTTCTTGTAGTTACTGGATTCGTACAGTTTTTCATTGATGTAATTGTGCTCCAGCTTTTTGTTGCTGGGTTAGTAAAGATGCAGGCAAGCATATGAAACTAGGCTGCATTTATTTATTAAATATACATGCAGTGTACATACTACATTTGTTTGTACCTTTCTGATTTATTTCACAAGGACACATGTTTAATCTGGTTCAGCAGCATCTCTCTGTTTTCTACATCATCCCTTGCTTTAGCTTTTACCTTAGATGACAAGGCCCTGGAGACCAGGAGAATATTCATTATTCATCCAACAATTATTTTTAAGCCCTTCCCACATGGCCCACCCTGTGGTCAGTACTAGAGAAAACACGTCGGTGAATCGTTCATTAATTCATCAACAAGCAGGAGGTGCCAGGTGCACAGAATTTTCCTCACAGATAGGGAGGAGACAAAAGGAACTGCTCCTGCCCTCAGAAAGCAGGCCCCTCTTCTGCTAAGGCTCCTTTTGCCCAGAAGTCCTTAGGACACAATCATGGTTTGTTGGCTCCATCACACCTGGTTATGAGCCCCTGTGGGCCAGGTTCTCCATCAAGTAGCCAAAAGATGAGGCTCCCTTGGCCCCATTGGTGGGGCAGCAGGTCCAGCAGAGTGGGAGAAGTCAGGACCAGCTTGGATTCAGTCCCTATTGGGCCGGCCTACTCGTTCGTGGATGGAAGCCAGAAGCCAGGCTTAGAATGGGTCCTGGACTCCAGGGGTAATGCTTGTGCTGGTGTGGGGAAGGTCAGTAAAAGAATCAATTAGTGAACATTCAGGGAGGACCCCCCAGGCTGGGGCTTGGACACCAAAGCCAGACGGAGCCCACATCCACAGAACAGCTGGCCCAGAAATCTCAAGGACTTTGAGGAAGGAGGCAAGAAGAGGCCCAGGAGAGAGGCAGCCGGACTGTTCCCCTGATCAGGGAGCTGCCCCTGCACAGCTCTGGTATTTACCAAAAAAACAAGCCCATAGGGGTAAGAGGGAAGGAAATCTCCAGCATCAGGAGGCAATTAGGCCATCCTGGGCGGGGAGGGAGAGAAGGAGGCCTGGCGTGGGTCCCTACCACTCGTGGCCCTCCCTTGTCCGCTTGTCTTTCCGTAATGTCTGGGAACATCTCTTTTCCATGTTCTGAGTCTGGCTTTTGGTCTGAAACAGTTCCCTCACCATTGGCTGGCTCAGAAACTGGGAGAAGCAGCTGGGGCCATATAAAAACTCAATTTAGGGAGTCCTCAATGTGAGGCAGATCCTTCAGCAGTCTCTGTCTTCACCCCCTTTCCTTCTCTAAGCCATTTGCTTCCTGCTCAATAACTTTTGCCTGATAACCCTGTGATTTCTGGGTCACTTTTGTGCGTGATCAGCTCTTGACAAATCCATGCATCTTAGTGGCTTTCATAGCTCACAGGTCTATGGCTCTCTAAGGTTGGCAAGTCACTTTCTATAAGGTTTATCTCATTTCTGTTGGGTCCCGCCTGATTTTCAGGGAGTTTGTAGCTTGGACAGTTTGTTTACCTCTTGTACCAAGCTGTTGATTTCTTTCCAGCTCTCATTTCTTTTCCATTTTTTCCTTTAGTGATTCCATTTTTAAATTCTCTTTAAAACTCTTGCTTTTCTCCTCCAGAAATTCTAGTTAAATCTGCCCCAGAGATGTGTTTTTCTTAGAGACTTTGCTTGTAACTGTTTTGGAGTCATCCTCTTCTTTTGGTTTGTGTCTTGGGCATCCCTGTCCCCGCTGCTGTTAGTGCGGTCAGGGCCCTGCACATTCTGAAAGGAAGCCCTGGGATTGGCCTGTTGTTGCTTTCTTGGGTCTGGAGTATTTTCCTCTCTAGGACAGGCAGATCTTCAAGCTTTTGCTGCTCTCAGAATGGTGTGATCTAAGGCAGGCCTCTGAGCTCTGAGGTGTCAGATGGGAGTTTGGGGCTGAGCCCCAGGCCCACAGGCTCAGCTTCTTTGGAGTTTCATTGGAACCCCTCCGGGCTCGGCCCCTGTCAGCCAGCTCCAAGCCTCGCGGTTCAGAAGGACAGAACTCCAAGCTTCCCCCTGGTCTGTGATTCTGCTCTGGTGGTCCTCCGCAGGCTGGAGGTTGGAGCGGGGCTTTCTCTGCTCTTAGAGCCGCTTTTTGTTTTTTGTTTTTGATTCAGAAATTTTGTTTGCTTTTTTCAATCATACAAATCTCTCCTCAGCTTCTGTCTTTTGCCTTTGGCTAGAGTTTGTGTATCAAAGGCTAGCTTCTCTGTCATGTTCGCTTGTGTTCTGTGACAGCTTCGCTTACTTCACCTATAAATACCTCCCGACACGCTGCCGAACTGTATTTGTTGGAAGTACCCACATCTTATTTGAGAACCGTACCCCATTAAAATATGGTGAGCACAGACATGATAAATATAGACACATCCGTATATACCCTTCTAGCTATGCTGCTTGAAAAGCAAATCCTTCTGAACAACGGCCCTTTGAGTATTTTTAAACAGGGTGCAACAGAAATTAGTTTTAAGCACATAAGACCAAAGAACCCATTGTGTGCGCAGAGAATGTGCCATAAATCTCCCCAGACCCCAAGATTTCCACGTTCCCCTCCAGCTGCAAGTTTGGGATTGGGGAGATCATTATTGCTCCGGACAGGAAGATGTGAGAAGTTGGGGGTCCGGGAAGGATGGAGGAGGGATGCCTTGGAGTGGAGCCTATAGGGAGCCCTCCCTTGTTACCTTCTGTGCTGGTTTCTGACCTAGCTCCTATGTAGGTGCATAGCCTGGGCCCCCAGTGCCCAGCCCCAGATCTGTGACCCTCAGTAAGTAGTCACTGGCAAAGTCTCCTCCTGGCACTTGTGCCCACGCTCTGTGAGGTCCCAGTACGCCGTGCTGTTTGGCCATCCTGGATCCCCACTCAGCCCCTGGGTGTTCCCATCAGCGTCATCCCCAGCCTCCGTGCTGATCTAGACCATGACTGACGGTGACCTCTCCTTGGGTTTCCCCATCAGGAATTTGGCTGGTGGGTTTTCCAGAGCTCCTTTGAGGAGTTTTCACTGGGGACAGGGCAGGCTCACAACATTTCTCTCTGCGATTCCCCCATCTTGGCTCCAGCCCTGACCAGCTAACTCAAGAGGCTACAAGATTGCATTCATTGGATGGTTCCAGAGTGCCGGAGGAGCCAGAAGTACAGTGAGGTAGAAGAGGAAGGGGAGATTTCACAGGAAAGTGACATCCAGTATCAGTTAAAGTCATGAAAATCCATTGTGGAATTCCCACCCCACACACACACCCCTTTGATTTACAGATGGCTTGTCTGAAGTTATATTGTACCAGAGTCAAGATTCGAACTCAGGTCCTCAAACCTGAAATCCGACATCACTATCCTAGGGAGAATGGTAGGAAAGAGAACTGGGAAGGAAAATTAAGGCAAGGTTGTGATGGGCCTCAATGTAAAGATAAGTCCTTTGCAATTCTAATTTTCAAAATATCAAATAGCATTTAAAAAAATAATTTGTACCCTTTTCTTATTATGCTATAATTTAACATTTTAAATAGAGCCTGTTCTTTTTCTTTGCATCATCTCCCTCATAGAAAGATAAAAACAAAAAGCATTTTTATAAACACAACTGAAGTTAATCTTGGCAAAGCAAATGCATGGGGAAAATGAGAATAAATAAGCATATTGTAACTTCTTATTTATGTAGTAACATTTCATGACAAAAGTTTCGCTATCTGACTACGCCTGGGGATATTGGGTCGTAGCCAGGTCCTTTTATGTGTCAGCCTGAGAAACAATCAGATAAAAATAGAGGTTATATTCAGGGGAACTAGTACAATAATATTTAGAATTTTTTTTTTCATTCCAGGCCTCTGGTAGTTGAATAAATCAATTGTGTATTAGCACAAGTATTGAAGTCCAGTGAAAGTTACCTTGGTGACAGCTGAAAAGCCCAGATTTCCAAGACTCTGGCGCTCTGGATCTCAGCAGTGACATTGCCCCCAATCACTGGTGACTTTTCAGGCCCGGTCTCCCTGGGTACCTTGGAGGGGGGAGGGAAGGTGAAAGGGACATCTTTCATATGATTGGCTTTATGGCACGGAGTGCACGTCTGTCAGAACAGCAGTGAGTGCTGGCTGTTTCTGAGCCCTGAGCCTGCACTCGTTGCTGTGTTTGCCTTTGGCCCATCTTCAAGGGCTCGATAAAATTGCATTTCTCTTCCCTGCCAAGCATTGCCCCATAAGAAATTTTAACAGAGCTCCCATCAAGAACGCTGGGGAGACAACACACATGAAAGAGGCAGAATTTTATGCAACTGTCTCCCATCTTGACCTAATCACTTTGAGGAACAAGAGGGGCTCCTCAAATTCAGGGTGGGAGCGTCTCCCCTCCACCCAGAGCGGGTACTCTCCTGCAGGCACAGCCGAATAGAGCCAGGGCCCCGGGGTTTATTTGTCCACCAAACAGTTTCAGCCATATGCTAGCATTTGTACGAAAACTTTACCACTTTCATGTTTGATAACCTTTGTGATGGGCCCCTTAATTGAGAGTCTCTGAAGAGGCAGGCCTCCTGTAAGAAATAATCAATGAAGATTTTGTGGGGTTTTCAGGATTCAGAACAACATTTTTATTTTTCTCCAGCTAGATTACAAATCATTCATTTCCCAGTACCCATGAGCAACTCTGGTTTCAGGGTCAGTTAAGGCCAGTCACCCTTGAAACTACAAGTGAGATACTGAGACAAGAGCTATCAGAAATGAAGGATGATGGCACTAAAATATGCAAACATAAACACAGAAGCAAGGTAACATTTCTCCCCTTTCCTGGTGTTATTCTTTCTCTCTGCCTCAAAGAAGATGTGTGTACAGTGGGGTAGCTTTATATTTGGGTCTCCTGCAATTTCTCCCAGACAGAAATCTGAGCTGTATCTTAAATAGGCACAAATTTAATATGGATCAATACAGACAGTCTCCAACCTTTGGCTTAATAGACCTGGCAATGTCACTCCAGAGCTGGGGACTCTTCAAAGCTTGGGGGTTTTTTTTGTTTGTTTGTTTTGTTTTTTGAAGTATTGCAGACTCTGTCAAATTAATGACTCAATGGATGCATGGATTTTTTTGTTTTGCCAAAACATCACAAGAGGGCTAAATGATCATAATGTGAAATTGAATTTTCTCCAGAGCATAAAATGATCCTTATTTCTTGCGCTTATTGGATTATGTTATGGATATGGCATCTTAGGTGAACTATCGCTTAATTCATTTAAGTGAGCAGGATTCCTTTAAAACAGTTGGAGTGAACATAAATCTTTGAATAGTTCTTATGAATTTGGCCAACTGAGTTTAACCAAATTACTGCAGTAACTTAGAAAATTGTAAATAAAATATGAGATGAGTTTAGCATCAGAGCACTAGTTAATACCCTTTACAAATTCTGGTTAGATTAATAAAGTATTACCTTCTCTTTTAAGAAGATAACTTTCTTTCTTTTTAATACTGTACCTTCTCTAGTTGAAGCTATGAATAGTATATTTGAAGCTTGTGAACATGGTATATGAGGTTTGATTCATTTTAACTAAGATATAGTTGAATCAAGTGCATCCTCTGATTGTAAGCTTGCTTCTTTCTCCTACTGGTAACTTGCTGAGAGATCACAGTCCATTAGAAAAAAGTGACTAATCCATCTGTGATGAAGGCTTCATGAATTTTTGATGATCGGATCTGTTTTAAAAACTAAACAAAGCAAACAGCCCGGTGAGATGTGTCTGTTGTCCTTCAGGAAACTCTGAAACACCTTTTCAGTTGCCTCATCTCTCTTTTGGTCCCAATTCCTTCTACTTTTCTACTTTTAGGCATATGAGTTCTCCTTCTCGTTGTGAACAATTACGTCAATCTTTCAAAAGTCAAATTGTCTTCCAACACCTTTTTCTCTGGCAGCTTTGTGTTTTTCTCATCTGAGATTGTGATATGAGGCTGAAAATGGCCTTCAGATTTGCCGACATCATTTGCTACTTATTTACTACGATCATCTTCGCTCTTTGCCGTGTATGTGCCGACTTTGTACATTACCCTTTCTTCCCAAAGCCAGATCTATGGACAGATGGCAGTTTATTTTTAACATAGCTCATGGTATCACAGAGAGAGATGCATTAGGGCACACTTTAAGAAGTTTTATTTTTAATTGCCAAGTATGTAGTATAATATTTTGTAAACAAAGTGAATAGTAAAAAAAATTTACATTCTCAACATAAAAATCCTACCCTCTGATACATATTTGACTCTACAAAAGATGCACAATGAGAATAGTAACCCCACTTGACAAAGGAGTGAAACAGCACAAGCAAATCTGTTACATAACCTTCACTCCCAAAACACATTTGGCTCCATTGTCCTTGCATAGGGCAAGCTGACTGTGGATGAGCATTTCATTTCTGGAGTATCAAGATTTTGGAAATTACTATAAGAGGGTGTCATGCAAAAGCTAGAATTTTCAAAAAGAATTACTATCTTTAGCATGAGAAAATGACTAAAACAATATTTGGATTCTATAAAACAATCACATTGCCAGGATACCTTAGCAGACAGAACTCATGTATGTGTAGTTGTATTATTTTAAAATGATCTAAGAAAGCAGAAGTTGTGATAGAAATATGAGGGGACCTGGCTTCAGATCTCACCTGTGAGACCTTGAACAATGATTTCAAGGGTTCTTAGGTTTCCTCATCAGTAAAATGGGGGGGTAGAAGTTAGGATAAGGGGAGTTAATGGCCTCAGATCCCTTCTGCATCTAGATCCATGAGATTGTGATTCTTCTAGAAAACTGAAGGTCTCCCCTTTAAGAAAAGTTGAAACTTAAATTTTTCATGGAAATTTAACTAGAATACATTATATCCCTTTGCTTTCTTTAATCTAGCACACTTGAACATCTCTTTGACTAAGGACAATCATAAATATCAGTCCTTATTATAATATACTATTCTTCTCAAGGATTATTGAGGAATGTAAAAGTTTGCCCCTAAACTAAATGGGTCCAGATTGCTCTACTTTTGTAGCTCTCTCTCACTTATGGCAAGTATGACTAAAAAAGGAAATGGGTCAGTCATGTAGCAAGAGCTCGGGATAACAGATGGCCAGCCTGACTACTCCATTGGTAACAGCAGGATATCAAAGGGTCCAGAATAAAGCTTGCAAGGCCGATCCTCAGTGGAGGCTATTTGAAATTCCACATGGGATCTCATAACCAAATGTGGGAATTGTTAAATTATGATTTATTATCAGTTAATGTTTGATTTGTATATCTGTACACTCCAGGTTGTGTAAAAATTTCTCAGGCTAAAAAGGGTCATGATTGGAAAAAGTTTAAGAAACCTTGCTTTGTGAAAAAAATAATAAGAGTTGTACAGGATAAAAAAAAAAACTTAGAAGGATTGCTTTCTATAGAAGTGGAGGGAGTATCTATACTGATGAGGTAAAACAGATTCATTGAAGCATCATCTTGGAAAGCTATGAAAATCATCTGAAGCTTCAAAGAGCTTGGTGAGAGATCTACTTTGAGAGTATTTGTAAATAAAATGAAAAGGGGAAAACAAACAGATATAAAAAGGGGCAGATCACTTAGTGGTTCTATAATATTCTATTCTTACCTTGGCAAGAGTGGAACCACCAAATTTAGATTCAACCTTTTTAGTAATGAATATATTATGTGAAAAAAGTAGAAGCAACACTTAAGGAGAGGTTAGCAGATGGACTTGGTCATCAACCTATAAAAGAATTCTGTGTTGGAGGTAGCACAGTTTTAAAGGCACAGAGATTAGTTTCAAGGTATTCAAAAAGGGGAAGAAAAGAAAAGAATGAAAAAGAATAAAGATAGTTCCCCCCCCAATGGGGCAACAAAGAAAATAACCATAATTATTAATCTCTATATTTTCTTTGTCATCTTTGTAAAATCATAAAAATAAAACTAATAAATAACAAAATAAAAATAACAAAATAAAATAATAAATAAATAATAAAAGTTTTTTAAAAATCATAAAAATGCACTGAGTATGTTCTTGATGAAACTATAAGAAATGACCAGGCAAGCTTTCTTTTCTTCCCTTTTTCAAATTATTTATTTTTAACAATTTTTTTTAATTTGAGTTCCAAATTTTCTTCCCCCAGCCTTTCCTCCACCCAAAAAATCATGCAATATGATGTCAGTTAAATTTATAAAAAAAATGTATTTCTTAAATCAAAATATTCAAAGTTCATCAGTTCTCTCTATGAAAGTAGATAGTATTTTTAAATCACAATTCCTTCAGAAATTGTCTTGAGATGCTGTATTGACTAGACTAGCCAAGTTAGACTAGAGTAGACCAGTATCAAAGAAACTTGCTATAAAAATTCTTTACCAGTTTTCTGCTTTCTTTCTAATTTTGGTTTTTTGTTTTGTTGGGTTTGTTTGTTTGGGTTTTTTTTTGCAAAGACATTTTTATTTCATAAAAACAAAATTTTTCATTTTACTTCCTGTGATCCCATCTCTTATCTGGTCATAAATTCTTTCATTATTCATAGATTTGACAGGTAAATTTTCCCATACTCCTCTAATTTGATTGTATCACTCTTTATGTTTTATGTGATTAAGACATTTTAACTATATCTTAGTATATTCTGTAACATGTTGATTTATGCCTAGTTTCTGTCAAATTGTTTTCTAATTTCCCCAGCAATTTTTGCCAGATAGTCAGTTCTTGCTCTAGAGCTTGGATCTTTGGTTTATCAAACACTAAATTCAGGTAGACTTTCACAGATATGTTGTATACAACACTCTACATAGTTGACTACGAGGTACCAAAAAATAGTGAGAAGCTATTTCATTTGGATGTGTCTCTTTTTTGAGTTCAGAAAAGCATTTGACTTAGTTAAACAAAATATAAACCATCACAGGTCTCCTCTGCATACATTAAAATAAGATGTGATTTTTAAAAGATATGATTATAGAAATTACCATTATCAACCTTTTGAGCAGCAGGAAGATAGATATATGTTCATCTAAGGGCTTTTCCAGTGTCAGAGAATATATTCTGTACTGAGTCCTAAAGATTTACCAAATCACAGCATCTCAGAGAGGAAAGATTCCTAAATCTGATCCATCCTACACCTGATGAAGAATCTTTTCTAAACTCTCTTTATAGCTTTTCAGTGCTTCACTGGGCTTCTCCGGGGATGGAGTCCCTAGTTCTCTTCTAGATGGCTTTGATGGTTAGGTATTTTTCTTAATATTGAACTGAAACTTTTACAGCTTCCATCCAGGGCCAAGCAGAACAAGTCTAATCCTCCTTCAAAACTGCCATCATGGTCTCTTTAAATCTTCCCTTTAAGCTAAACATACTCAGTTCACCCATCTAAAGGATGAATATGACAGGACAAAAAACCTGACCACTGTGGTGCAAGAAAACTGCCTAGAACTGAATCTTTTAATGACCTCCCAAGGAAAAGCCTATGCTTTAAACCCCAAGGTAGCAGATGGTGTAGTGTACAGCACTTGGACCTCAAGTCAGGGAAAGCCTAATTCCAGTTTGGCTGCAGATATGTACTGGCCTCATTCTGGTATGATCCTGGGCAAGTCACTTTACCACTCTCTGCCTCAGTTTCTTCATATGTAAAGTGAGAATAATAATAATACCTACCTCTCAGGGTTATTGTGAAGATTGAATAAGATAATATTTGTAAAGCACTTTGCAAACCTTAAAGCACTACATAAATGCTAGCTATCATCATTATGGGGATTAAATCGAACAATTCCAGTGACAAATTCTGTGAGTGATGAGGAAAAAGACCTTCCTGTACAAAGGAAAAGAAATAAATTTAAGCAAAATAAATCCACCAGAAATCACAGAAGAGAATTTAATATCATATTTCCAAAAGCAGAGAAACTATTCTTTGAGCAGGAAGCCTGTTGAATTGGTATCTGTAGCTGAATTCTTAGATATAGATATTATCTAGGGTATGCATTGCATACCCAGAATTGGCCCAGAATATGGTCAATTTTAAAAATTGACATAGCTTTTGTTTTTGTATTCCTTACATTTTCCCCTTCTGTCCTCCTGGAGTCATGCCAGATAACAAAGAAATATTTTAAAGAGAAGAACAAAAAAGAAATTCAGCAAAATCAATCAACACATTGGAAAAAAACATAGCATTATATAAAGCCTTCTACATCTGTGGTTCTCTTCCTCTACAAAGAAGTGGAGTCAAGTCAAGACAACAAGCATTTATGAAGCAACTACTATGTATTACAACATGATGTCAAGCACGAGAGACAGAAACAAACAAACAAACAAATAAAAAAACAATAATACTCCTTGCTCTCAAGAAGCACAGAGTCTAATGGGGGAGACAGCATGCAGACAATCATGTACATATAAGATATATACAAGATAAACTGGAGATACTCTCAGAGGGAAGGTACTAAGATTAGGGAGGATTGGGAACGGCTTCTTGTAGAAGATGGGACTTTAACTGAGGTTTGAAAAGAGCTAGGGAAGATCAGATCAGAGGGAGGCAGAGGGAACAGGCAAGTAAAATGCCTAGAGTTGGAGGTGGAGTATCTTTTTGGAGAAAAGCAAGGCCAGCGCCAATGGGTTGCAGAATATAGAGAATGAATAAAATGTAAGAAAATTGCGAAGGTAGAAAGGATCCAGCTTATGAAACACTTTTAAAGCCAAACAGAGGACTTTATATTTGATCTTGGAGATAATCAGGAATCACTACAGTTTGTTGGCCTTGTAAAAAGGCCAGTCCTGTACTTGAGAAAGATCAGCATGACACCTGAGGGGAGACTGTTCTGCAAAAATGGAATGGTCTTTGAGACAGGAAGTCGACCAGCAGCTAGTGCTTTAGTCCAGAAATAAGATGATGAGGCTATGAGCCATATTCATGGTTATGTCTGGGAAACAAAGGGGGCCTCTACAGGAAATATTATAGAGCTAGAATTGGCAAATCTTGGCAACTGACAGACTTTTGTGGAAGTCATCTTCTCCTGTCTCTCTTTTGGGGCCCGGCTTCTTTTTTTATCATTTCAGAACATTCAGGTTGTTTTGCTTCATGATGATCTTTCTTTCCATTTTCCCCATAGTCATTGTGAGCATTGTTTTCTCTGAATTTGCTTACTTCACTTTGTATCAGTTCATAGAGGTCTTTTCTATGCTTTGTATTCATTACATTCATCATTTCTGAGATTGTTATCATATTCCATTATATCTATGCGCCAAAACTGTAGACCTTCCCCTACAATAGCACTTATTTCATGATACTTGCTCCCACAAAAGTTTACCATTTTAATGGCCTTTTTCTACTGGATCAATCATTTATTATGTGCCATCCACTGGATTAAACATTAGGGATAAAAAAAATTAGTCCTTGTCCTCAAGGAACTTATATTCCATTGGGGAAGACAATATATAAATAAAAGGGTACGTGCAAGAGACACACAAGTAAATGAAAAGGAGTCTTTGGGAGAAGGCTTAAGTGGTTGCAGGCACAAGGAAAGTCTTTGTTTAGAAGGTACCATTCGAACTGGGTCTAGAAGGGAGAGAAAAACGAGGAGTAGAATATTATAGACCTGGGGGATAGCCAGACAAAAGCACACAGAGTCTAATGTTTGCATGGCCATAGGCCATGAAACACCATAAACATAGAAGAAATAAAATTACAAATGATAAAAGGTAGAGTAAAAAGACATATCACATGGATGTACAGTGAGCTCTATCAGATGCATCAGTAACAAAAATAGCAACCACAATGCTTTGCTCATTGTAAGTACTTAATGAATGTTTGTTCAATTCAGTGGAATATATATCTAGATAAAAGAGAATGCATCCAGCTCCAGATCAGACTGCCAGCGGGACAAAATACTGAGTTTTAGAAGAAGCCCTCCGGGTGCTGGATGGAGCCCTCTCTTGGAGTGTTTTTGACAAGAATCTTGTGGGTTGAGAATCATACAGGATGAGTTGCCAGAAATCTAATGTTTAATGGTGAAAAGGACACCCACATCTATGGGATTTTGATTCATTGATTCATTGTCAAGAAAAGCATGTTGGATTTTTAAATATTTTAATAGATTTTCTCTATAGAAAAGAAAAATGTAGAACAACTCCACATGATATTTTGTGGTTAATTTATATATCATACTCTGTTACTCCAAAGGATATGTGACCTCATTGATGTGATTACTTCTTCATTCATGCAAATCACAACCACACTGATGAAGTCCTAGGTCTATTGGAAAATATGTCTGCCTATCTAATATGGCTCCTTTCTGGTTTGGGATGAAGTTTTTGTTGGGCTCCAACCAGTCTGTTCTTCTCATCTTCATAGAATGGTAGGATATTAGAGTGGAATAGAAGAGGCTGTCTGCACAACAGTTTGTCTTTTATAAATAAGGAAACTTAGGTCCAGGGAAGTGAGTGACTTGTCTAAAGTCCCAAAACCACTAATTGTCAGAGGTAAGATTTGAACCTAGATCCTCTGAAGTCCAGAGCCAAGCTTCTTTCTACTGAATATTCCACTGACATTACATGGTTAGTAGTGGAACAAGCAGACTTGGTTTTTTTTTTTTATACCTTTCTTAGTATTAATAGCCAGAGTTATTAAAATTCTCTTTGTTGTTCTCTCTCTCTCAAGGAATAATAGGATTTTGACATAGTTGTGGGAAATATCTTGTTAGAGGAGAGCCTACCAGAATTAATAGTTAATAAACAAATATAGTAAGAGCTTGTAGGGTTTTTTTTATACCTTTGATCAATTATGGAACAACCCTTCCCTTTCTCACATACCTTGAGAGCCAATCCCTTTATGTCTTTAAAATTGGAGGATCCCTGCTCATTCCTCTCCAGTGTTCAAATGTTCTCCTCACTTTATTTGCTTTAGTGCCTTTCTGTTTTCTCATAAAGCCAATCTTGGATTATCATGTTAGAGTCTAAATATGTTGGTTCTACGTTTTGCTGATAAAAAGAATCTATTAGGAAAATCTTGCGAGAGATCACCATTTTGTTTAGCGTATTTGTAATCTTCCTTTCGTTTTCATCCTTCTGGATGACTTTTCTTCATTGGGTCTCCTGTCCCTCTTTCTTATTGCTTATGAGATCATACTTTTTTCTTATCTATCATCATTACCTTCTACAAGATTTTTTGAAAAATGAATTTATATTCTAAAATGCTATTGTTTTTAGCTACCAAATCTTTGTTTGTTAAGTAAATCACGTGTTTCCTTATTGAATTGGTTTCTAGCTTCTTTTGATCTCCTTATTATGGTGACAGATTTATATCAATTACATTAATTTCCTTAGGAGAACATACTAATTTATGTCAATGACCGTGCTTTTATTAATTTCTCTCTTTGTGTATCAACAGTTTATTTGAATGATAGGTTAATGTCTCACTTGCACACTGTATTTTCTCACTTTTATTTTTTAAGTTGATAATGATTTTGATCTTTTTTGACAATTTGTGTCCTGACTATACATATGCAGCCAATTCAGAAATGATTCCCACATCTATTAAAATACTCCAGTGTCACACAGTGACTATATAGCAGAGGCCCAGCTTGAATGCTGATCCCAAGGTTAGCCCTGTTTACTGTTCCATGCTGTCTCTCATGGTAGTATCATGACACTACACTATAGTAGTAGCGTATGTAATAATACTTAATATTATATATTCAGTAATACACCTTAGATATCTAAAGAAGATGTAAACAAAGTGAAGATTGAAGGAGGGAGGGCCAATTCTGATTTAGCTGGCATGGTGGGAGAGAATTGTTCCTGAAGAAATCCATCCCTGTTTGCAAACGCTGTTCAACAACCCAGTTCAATTCAGTAAACATTGTCTGAACTCTTTGCTAGGCACATTGATCAGAGATGAGAAACTATATGTAACTCCTGCCCCCAAGGATCTTAGAACTTAACGGGCAGGGAAATGAGATGCATATAGAGGTGTATAATAAAAACATTCTAGGAAAATTTGAAGAGATCTCATTTACCTGGAGATTGTGAGTGGGCCAGGTAAGCCTTCATGAAGAGGGTAAGGTAGTATTTAAACTGAACCTTGAAGAAAGAGAAAGCTCTGAAGGTGAAGATGAGTAAGGACTATATTCTAGACATTGGGTACAACGTTCTTGAATGAGTAAATATGAGAGAATGGAACAAGATGGAAGAAGAGCAATGAAATTTGACTTCGAACAAAGTCCATGAAGGGATGGTAGCATGAAGTAAAGCTAGAGAGAGAGGCCGGGCCACACTTTGGAGGTCTTAAGTGCCAGGCCCATTGTGTGACTTTCTCTTTGAAGCCATAGAGAGCTGGTGAAGAATCTGGGGGAGGGGGGGTTGTACAGTTAGGTCTGTGCCTAAGGAAGAGTATTTGGAGGGGGAGGAGAGTGAGAAGGCTCTTAGAGGAGTTGAATGGCTAGGTGAGTGCAGAGAAGGGGAAAGTGCTCGTGAAGGCACCAGCTAGGTGCAGCAGAGGGAGTCCAGCTTCTCTGGATGAGGGACCCCAAGGGAGACGGTCAGCAGAAATGAGCACTTGAAAACCACTGCCCATTTTGCTGTTGTTCATCGTTTCACGTCCAATTCTTCATGATCCTTTGTGGAGGATTTCCTTGACAGAGATACTGGAGGGGTTGGCCGTATCCTTCAGCTCATTTTACAGATGAGGAAGCTGAGGCAAACAGGATAAAATGACTGGTCCCCACAGCTAGCCAGAGTCTGAGGCTAAATCAAACTACTGGTTAAAGAAATTAAACTATCGATTAAAGGAAACTATTGGAATATTTTTCATAAACCTAGATAGCACAATATGGCTTTGAAATGCATCAGAATAATTAAGAATTCTTCCATGATTTGAGAGCTAAGAGACCTACTTGTAATTCTGCTGCTTGCTTGTAAATAATCTCAGTGCCTCCATTCTCTCATTTGGGAAGTGGTATCTCCTAAATCCCCACATCACATGCACAAAGAAATGAGACAATATCCTGTACGTACTTAGATTTCCTAAAAGAAAGGGACTATGTAATTTTTTAAATAAAAAAAAATTACTTGGTTTTTTTTTTTCTTTTAACTCAAGTAGAATTTAAAAGTGGCATTTTAGCCAGCAGAGGGAGCCCATATTTTTTCATTTAATTTAATAGGAACATTGATTAAGGATTATTGTGCAAGTAAATGATTATACATGATTATGAACATGAGTACTTCAGATGCAGGTTTGGGGTTCTTCCAACTTGTGATTTATATATTCATAATTATTTAAGAATCATATTGGGTAAATTGGTTTTATTTTATATTTTCATAGAAAAAAGTTAAACACAAGTACATTAGTATTCATACACTTTCCTCTGAGTCCATAACTTTTCAAAGCAAAAAAATCCCTTTCTGACCATCATTCTCTAGTCTGTTGCATTAGAATGTAAACACCTCCAGGGCCTGCAGGAACTGTCTTTGCTTTTTATAATTATGTCCATGAAGCTTAGAACAACATTTGGCTCATAAATGCCTTTTTACTGAGGCTTTCATATTCTTTAACATTTACAAAAACCTTTATATGCATTGTCTCGATGATCAATTTTCCAGATATAGATGCTTCAGATAGTATTCTTTCCACTTTGCAGATGAGGAAACAAATCAAGTGCAGTGGTTAAATGATTTTCCTATATTTGCACACTAGAAAGTGCCAGAGAGACTTGGTTAAGCCTGGCTCTCTCTTAATTCCGAATCTGTTGTTCTTCCTAGTTCCTCTTCTGCTTCCTTTATTATAGCCCAGAAGTAAGTGACCAATCTTTGCCGGCTGTAAATAAGAACTTTTTTTAGATTAACAAATATTGAATGCAGCTTGGTAAAGATATATATATTTTTTTGTTTGTTTGTTTGTTTGTTTTTTGTTTTTGTTTTTGTTTTCCTGAAAATGGCCTTGGAATGTTTGAGAACCTAGCCACAGGGTTGTATGTGCTACAGTACAGGTATTGTAGCAATCATGACCACTTCCTTCTGAAAGGATTGTTGAGTTGAGACCAGTTTCCTGCCTTTGCTTTCTCACCAGCTTCCTGCCTCCCTCTAAGCACTCTGGGGATGTGAAAGGCTGTGACCGAGGTACAGGATACCACTTTTTAATTCCCCTTAAACAATGTAGTCTTCCTTAGGAGGCCCCAGCACTGCCTCTTGTGTGCAGGAGCAGCCTCTTCTGGCATCCTTACAGGGCAATTTGAGAATGCCTCTTGCTTACCTCGAATCTTGAGAAAGCCTTCAAAAATCAAGGACGCTTTTTACACACACACACACACACACACACACACACACACACACACTCACTCCCAAAACAAAACTAAGACTTAACCAGTTCACAAATTATTTTTATAGATGAGAAAAGCAAATTTTATAATGACTGAGTTCGTAGACTTGACTTAGACTGTGAGATTTAAGAATTTTCTTTACTTGTGAATAGAAAGTTCCATCCTCTTTTAAAATCCATTGGAAGAATTACAGAAGTCATTAGTAACTTGACTTATTGAAGGAGAATTTACTTTGATAGGCTCAGGACATCTAATCATCCTTAAGAAGAGGTCCAGGGATAATGTCACAAAAGCACAAGTACAGTAAGACAGCCAGGAATTTCACTGAAGTTTTTAAAATTCATTTTTAGGTTTTAAAGTCGTTTATACTACACAAGAACTAAATCCTTTTCCTCTATATTATATTTGAAGACCAGGTCTTCCTTTGTCTCGTGGGCCCTTTCTCAGTTTCTTTCCTCATCTATAAAATGCACACTGCACTCCTGCGGCAGAATCCACCCAGGAGGTCTGAGCCGCTCCCAGCGCTTTCCGTGGTGTGCATCTTTGTGCGGGCCCACCCACTGCATGTCTTCTGCTCGAGTTTTTACGTCTCTGTTTCATCAGTCCGTGAGCTCGGCGTAAGCTGATGAAATCCCCCTGGATGGCCTGCCCAGCTCAGACCGCTGGAAGCCAAGTTCCGAAGCCTGGCCAAAGGGGCTGAGCCCTAGGGATTCTCTGTTGCCGCAGATGGCATCTCTGCTGCCCTCCTGCTGGGCCATCCGAGGCACTTGGGCAGCACAAGAGAAAGGCCAGACTCCCGAAGCTTCAGTCGGCTAGGTTGTCTTCTCCGAGCCTCATAACAAGGAGTGTCGGTGGGAGGCAGGGACGCTTATGGGGATTTTATAGTTGAGGAAAGAAACTGAGAAAGTCCCAAGGAGACAAAGGAAGACCTGGTCTTCAGACTTAATGTAGAGGAAAAGGATTTACTTGTTCTTGTGTAGCATAAAAGACTTTAATACTTAAAATTATTGTGTCCCCTTCTCAGATCTAGCCCTTTATATATTGAAAATGCGTGGATAGCCAGGTTCATATCGGAGGAAAAGATTTGTTCCTTTAAAATGACCTTGGGACCCAGATCTCTGTACTGAGCATTGTCAGTTAAACTATAAACTTTTTAAAAAGCTTCAGTTTAAATTCAGACAATGTTCTTCTCTTTAATGGTTTCTCTGAACTTATCTTCAACTGTGTCTGATTTGGGAGCTGTAGCCCGCTTGAAACATAAAGGGGCCCTTGTCAGACCAAATTACATTTCTTTCTATTAGAATGGTGGTAGCCGTGATTGAATAGGGCTTACTTCAGAGAGAAGAAAGCTCCCATCAAATCTTTATCAAATAAAAAAGACAGGGGGCCAAGGGGCCTTTTGAGCATGTGCATCATGCGGTACTGTACAAAGCAACAAGCACTTATTAAATGCCTACTGTATATAAGGCATTGGGGACACAAAGACCAGGATGAGAAACAGCCATTTTCCTTTGGGGGATTGACATTCTGGTGGGGTGAGAGAGAGATTTCACTTGTAAATAGATTAGCATTGGAAGAGGAAGAGACCTCCAAACGGTGGGGGTGGAGGGGGTCAGGAAAGGCTTCTCACAGAGGCTGGCAGATTAGCCAAGCCCAGTGAATTTCTATAGATAGAGGGGAGCAACTCCTGTCCAGCTGTGGGAAGGGGGATATGGCAGTGGCAAGGGGGCTGCCGGGCCAGAATGGAGAACGAATGGAGGGACGGGCAGGAAGCCTGAAGATCTTGCAGTGCCAAGCTTAGGAGGCTGCATTTGGGAGGCCCAGGGTCAGACTGGTGCTTCCAGGGCAGCTTGGGGAAGATGGCCTTCAATTGTCCTGGTCTGAGGAGACGTGTGCCCCAGCAGGGACAGCCGTGGCGAGGCCTGGGAACAGGCAGCAGTGATGAGTAAGGAGGCCGGAGAAGAGTTGAGGTGGTCGGGTCACTGGGGGGTGGTGATTTCTTAAAACTGAAATAGGAACCCGGGAGAAAAAGAGCGTTCCATTTTGGGTGTTGGGTGAGAGATGGCTCCAGGGAGACTGGGCACAGATCTGCGGCCCCTTGAGGCCTTGGGGCACAGGTTAGGACACAAAACTGGGGAACTGATGTCACCCACGAAAAAGGGCATCGAGCGAGCGTCCATCTACCCCCATCCCCTCCCATGCCATCGCAGAAGAACGCTGATGCATGTGTTTGTGTAGGTGGACACACACTCAGAGGGGACCTGGAGCCCTGTGTTCATGAAACTTATTCAGCCAGCACTAATGACACTACAATTATTAAATCCTGAAACACCTTTCACAAAATAATGTCAGTTCTAAACGGTTGATGTGGGCCCCAAATGGGGTTACAAAGAGCTGGGCACAACTGAGCGACTGGACACCACCGCCACAAGCATTTGGGGCACAGGTTTGAGAGGAGTCCCTGAATTCCAGGAGACAGAGTAAACTGTCTTGGACACAGTCGTTTCAGATTTTCTTCCAATGCTCATTTTCCTGGATTTTGGAAGGTAACACACAGTCATGAGCCATTGTAGCACATTCTGGAGGCAAAGGGTGATCCGGAAGCCTGCAGCCTGCCATGCCGAGAGGGGAGTCCCTCTGGGGCAGAATGCACTGCGCTCAAGCTAGGATGGAAATGGGCTTCCCCAAACTGATGCCCGTTGTCCTGCTGTCTCAGTACCTCACTGGGATTCTTTCCTGGGCGAGGCAGATTTCCTTCTTGCTTCTAAGCCAGCTTTCCCACATTATGCCCTTTCTCTACATACATATGACTTTGTCAATTAAGTCACATTACCCACAAGTCTCTCTGGCTGCTGTTTTTCTGTTGTGGCCCCATGTGGGGTTTTCTGGGCAGAGTTAGAGTGATTGGCCATCTCCTTTTCCAGCTCATTTTATAGAAGAACAAACTGAGGCAGACAGAGTTGTGGCCCGTCCTTGAGTTCGAATCCTTGGAAGTTCTTGTCCATCTTTCTCCTGGTCTGCCGTGGAAGCACCACGTGGCATGATGGAAGCCTTTGCCCTTCCACGGGCCCCAGGTCAACCATGTGGCTCCCCGTCACTCGTCCCTCACCTCAGGCCGGACTGAAAATGGGTCCCTTTAAAGACAGAGCTCCTGGCCCACAAGCCATGGTTGGTAGAATCCTGCCTCTCCTCGTGCCCAACTCTCCATGCCCATGTCTCCCCTGCCCATTTTGATTTTTCCACGTGCAACGATGAAAAACCCCAGGAGACAGTTTCTGGATAATTGACAACCAGTTTATTAATTAGGTGATCAATCAGCTGATGGTCAGTAGTTTCTTTAGGTAACTAAAAGACCCCGGGGTGTGTGCCTTCTGGCAGAGAACACTCCAGACACGGGGAGCGGACATTTAAGGAGGAAGGGAGCTAGAAGTCTTCGGCTGTCCTGCTGAGCAGGGACTGGATCTTGACGGCGGCCTTCAGCTGTCCAGACGGGGAAATCCATCCCCATCCAGACCAGTCCGGTTGCTTTTCTCCTTCCTGAGCTGGGTCACCCCAAACTCTAATGGACGGGGATCTTTTCCTCAGGCTAAGGACTCACCCAGCCTGGATTCTGTTTACACTCTAAACAGATTTAGGTCTCCTGGCTGGGCAGAGTCCCACCAAGACTGGAGAGCATGTTCACCGAGGGCCGAATATATTAAGCATATATTCTGATTTCTAATCCATTTTGCTGTTTATTTACATTTTATGTGTACCTTCATCCTATTCACATTCACATTTATGATTACTTTGTTTCTCCCTCCCTCCCATTTTCTTCCATTTCTTCTTCTCTCTCTTTTTAAAGAGGTTCTCCCCAATCAGTCATGTCCTTCAGAGGCTGGCTTTTACAAGGCCTGGGCCTTAATGAGAAAATTGAGGAGAAAAGCCTGGATCCCAATTTAATAATTGGTTATTAGCATAATAGTTTAAAAATAATTTTTCTCATGAGAGTATAACACTCTGAATCATTGTGGAGCATGAATAAAAGAATATTGCTATTAAAAGGGATCAGTTTTAATTTCCAAGAGTAGTTATAATGACTATATTTCCCTCTATCCTATTTTCTTCTGTTTATTCTTTTTTTTTTACCCTTCTCAAGAGTCTGTTATGCTTCTAAATGTTCTCCCTTAATTCACCCCCTTTTTTTATCACCCATGCATGCTCTTTTCTTATCCCCTTCCCCTCCTGCTTCCTTGTTGAGTAAGATAGTTTTCTCTACCAAATTGAGTGTGTACACTTTCTACTTTGAACAAGTACACATGAAAGTAAGGTTCAAGTGTTGCTGCCCCCCCTTTTTTTCCTCCACTGTAACACCTCTTCCTTGCACACCTCTTTTATTTGAGATTATTTTTCCATTCTTGTTTTTTTCCTTTCTCATAGTATGTCCCTTTTTCTCACCCTTTAATTTTTTTTTTAAACATCATCACAACATAATTGACCCATATCCCTATGTAGACTCCTCCTTGCTGCCATTATAAAGATCAAATTCTTGGGGGACAGCTAGGTGGCGCAGTGGATAGAGCACCAGTCCTGAATTCAGAAGGACCCGAGTTCAAATCTGGTCTCAGACACTTAACACTTCCTAGCTGTGTGACCCTGGGCAAGTCACTGAACCCCAGCCTCAGGAGGGGGAAAAAAATGATCAAATTCTTGGGAGTTACATGTATCATCTTCCCATATGGAAATGTAAATTGTTTAACTTTATTGAGTCCTTTATGATTTCTCTTTCATATTTACCTTTTTATGCTTCTACTGAGTCTTTTGAAAGTTTGATTTTCTATTCATCTTTTATCTTTTCATCAGGAATGCTTCAAGGTCTTCTATTTCATTAAATAGCCATTAATTTTTTTTTTTACCTGAAGGATCATACTCAGTTTTGCTGGGTAGGTTATTTTTTTTAAATATTCATTTCTTTTTAAATTTTGAATTCTAAATTTTCCCTCTTTTCCACCTTCTTTCACCCACTGAAAAGACAAGCACTATTATACAAGATAAGCATCATTATACGTGGAAAATATGCAAAACCTATTTCCATATTAGCCATATTTTTTAAAAAGCAAGAAAAATAAAATGAGAAAAGTATACTTCAATGTGCATTGAGTTCATCAGTTCTCTTTGGAGGTAGATGGCACTTTTTCATCATGAGTCTTTTGGAAAGTTCTTGGATATTATATTGCTCTGAATAGCCCAGTCTTTCACAGTCCATCATCTTTGCAGCATTGCTGTTACTATGTGCTCTATTCTTCTGGGTGTTCTTCATTTTATCGCCCTTTGAGCCTAGTTCCAAATTGTTCAGAATAGTCAGACTAGTTCACAATTTCACCTATAGTGTATCTATTTTCCCCTCATCCCTGCCAGGGTTTGTCATTTCTGATATATGTGAAGTAGTACTTTAGAAATGTTTTAATTTGCCTTTTTCTAATTCAGAATGATTTATTATTAATAATATTTTTAAGTTCCTATAAAGATAGTTTTCAACATTCATTTCTGCAAGATTTTGTGTCCCAAATTTTCTCCCTCCCCCTGTCCCCAAAATGGCAGGCAATCTGATATAGGTTATAGATGTATAACACTGTTAAACTTATTTCCATATTTGTCATGTTGTGCAAGAAAAATCAGACCAGAAGGGGGGAAAAAAACACGAGAAAGGAAATTTGAACAAATAAACCACAGCAAAATAAAAAGGTGAAAATACTATTCTTCGATCTATATTCAGTCCCCCTAATTCTCTCTCTGGATGGAGACATTTTCCATCCCAAGTCTATTGGAGTTGTCTTTGTCAGTAGTGATTTAGAACATGTTTTCGTATGACGATAGATAACTCTGAATTCTTCTGAAAGCTGCCTGTTTATATATCCTTTGACCATTTATCAATTGGTGAGTGACATTTATTTTTATAAATTTGATTCAGTTCTATACTCAGTACCTATTTGAGAAATGAGGCCTTCATCAAAGAAACTGTAAATATATTTTTATATTCCTTCATTGTCTGTGATCCCTTTTAGCAAAATGTATTTTCTCTTCTTATCTCTCTAATTAGGTCTGGTTTTGCTTTTACTTTGTCTGAGATCATGATTGCTAGCCCTGTTTGTTTTTTAGTTTAGTTGAAGCATATTAGATTCTGCTTTAGTCCTTTATTTTAACTCTTGGTGTGCTTTCTGTTTCAAGTTCTCTCTTTTAAGCATTGTATTTAAGCATCATTAAGCATATATTCTGATTTCTAATCCATTTTGCTATCGTTTCCATTTTATGTGTACCTTCATCCTAGTCACATTCTTATTTATGATTACTTTGTTTCTCCCTCCCTCTCATTTTCTTCCATTTCTTTTCTCTCTCTTTTATCCTGCCCCTTCTCAAAAACCTATTTTGCTTCTAACTACTGCTTCCCTTAATCTGCCCTTCCTTTTATCAATTCCTTGTTCCTCTTATCTCCTTTCACTCTTATTTCTCTATCAGGTAAATTACATTTCTACATACAACTGAGTGTGTTTATATATTTTTTTTCTTTATACCTATTCCAATGGAAGTGAGATTCAAGAATTGCACATACCAGCCTTTACCCATCTGCTGTAAAAGCGCTCTTGTATGCCTCTTTTATAATTTTTTTCCATTCTGCCTCTTCCTTACCCCTTTTTCCAGTGCATCTCTCTCTCACTTTCATTTTTAAAGATTATTTCAACACAATTGACTCACACCCATGTATTTAGTCTACTGTAAACTTCTTTTCACTGTCCTAATAAAGTTCTTACAATTTACATGCATCATCTTCACATATAGGAATGTAAATAATTTAGCTTTTTGGAGACTCTTATGATTACTCTTTCATGTTTACTTTTTATGCCTTCAGTCTGTTTTTAGTTGGCTCTCGTCTTTTCATCAGGAGTCTTGGAAAGTCCTCTATTTTATTAAATATCCATTTTTTCCCATGAAGGACCATACTTAGCTTTGCCAAGTAGCTTATTTTTGATTGCAATCTTAGCTCCTTTACGTTCCAGAATATCATATTTCAAGTCTTCCATCTCTTTAACATGGAAGTTGCTAAATTTTGTGTAATACTGATTGTGGTTCTGCAGTATTTGAATGATTCTTTCTGGCTTTTTGAACTATTTCTCTTTGACCTGGGAGCTGGGCAACTTAGTTATAATATTCTTGGGAATTTTCATTTTGTGATCTGTCACAGGAAATGATTAATGGATTCTTCCAATTTTTACCCTCATTTATATTTTTCAATGGTAATTTCTTGAAATATGATGTCTAATCTCCTTTCATGACTTTCAAGTATTCCAATATATTAAAATTATTTTTCCTTGATCTATTTTTCTAGGTTAATTGTTCTTCTGATGAGATAGTTCACATTATCTCCTACTTGTTTCATTCTTTTGACTTTTCTTGTTTCTTGATGTGTAATGAAAACATTAGCTTCTACTTGCCCAGGTCTGATTTTTAAGAAATCATTTTCTTTACTGAACTTTTGTAACTCTATCATTTGACCAATTCTTATTATAAGGGTTCTTGGCTTCAGTGAAGTTTTATACCTTATTAGCCCTTTGTTCAGTTCTGTTTTTAATATTAATAAATTTTAATAATTTTAATAACTATTTTTTCCAGTATTTTTGTGCTTCTTTTAATATAGTGTTAATTGATTTTTCATCATTTTCTTGTATCACTTTCATTTCTTTTTCCAGTTTTTCCTCTACCACTCTTATTTGGTTTTTAAAAACAATTTTTAAGCTCTTGTAAGAATTCTTATTGGATTTGTATCCAATATACATTTTTTTTCCTTTGAGACTATGCTTGAGGGGCAGAGCCATTGTTGTCCTCTGAGTTTGTGTCTTGGTCTTGGCTCTGGGGCCTTGGGGTTTAAAAGGAAGGCCGGCCTCCTTGCAGGACAGAAGGGAGGATGACCAAGTTCCCTGAGACAGTGGATGCCTGAGAGACAGGCCCTACCTGCATGGCTGCTTCAAGAACCATGTTAATTCAATAAGTTGTTCACTCTTCAAGGCAGGTCCCTCTCCTTGAGCTTGGTCTGTATGGCCAGTTGCATTTATTTCTGTTTGCTTAGAGAAAGAAGGTCCTGAATTCTATGGTCCCTAATCTGATGGGAAGAACTCTCCCCTCCACTTTTAAGTGAATAAATCTATTTATTCTAGAAGAGTTTGGGCCTTCTTATTATATCAGGACTTAGTCAGACTAAGAAAACAGAATAATGAAATCAAGGCTAGACCTAAACATAATCTTCAGGCTTTGTAGAATGCTAATTACTGAAACCAGTTATCAGCTAAGTGCACATGTATTTTTATACAAACTTCTTGCCCAAATGTATTGTCTTGAGTGAGACCAGAAAGATGACAGACAGGCTGAGCTGTTTCTCAATTCTCTTTTGAACATCAAAAAGCTTTTCTTGCCTTGGGTGATAGATATGTAAATCAACACACTCTTTGTCTGAGATGGTATGGAATTGAGGCTGGACAGTTTCTAAAGAAGCAAGCTCCTAGAGAGCCAATTCACATTTCAAAGAACAAAGATAACAGGTGATTCCAAGGCCTGTGGCTCCAGTGCTCAAAGCGAGCAAACTGGACCAAGTGAGTCACAGTCAGACCTTGTAAAATTTCTCAAGAGAGGGAAGAAAATTTTGGAAGTATTCACCTGAGTATATGGAAATATTTGCATTCAGTTGCCTGATGTTAGGATAATACAGAGAATAATGCTCAGAGGAGTAATTTCGGATCATCTCCAGATACAGTTAATAACAGACTCTGTGAGGTGACACTCTGGGATATGGAGAAGCAGAATTATGTGAGAAAAAGGGGCAAAATATTTTCAAAGATCGCCCCCCAAATCTCAGAATTGTGGGGATTGAATTTATGCGTTTGATAACATGATAGAACAAATGTTTGAAGAATGAATTCACCAGAGGGATTATCAATTAATTAATAAGCATTTATTAAATACCTATTATGTGTCGGGCCCCTTCCTAGGAATATAAAGGGGAAGGGGCCTGAATAAGAAATAAGAAATAATCCTTTCTATCAAAAGACTTACATGCTCTCTAGGGAGAGACAGCGCATACCCGCTGATGATGTGGGCCAGTGGTAGCAAACTCAAAAGAAGAATGGGGGCCGCTAGTGTGTGCATAAGGAATCCCCCACATCACATATTGGCTTAGTAATATGTCATGTCATTGTAATAGGGTTATTTTGTGCCATGTTTCCCAGTTATATTTTGATCTGGTTCAGGCTGCACTCTAGCTGGGTTTTTGACACGCCGATAGAGAAGAAATACAAAATAAATGCCACATAGTTGTATACGATTTGGCTAAAGGAAAGGCCCAAGAAGGTGGGATACGAACCAGGAAGGGCTTTGCTCGGCCACCTGGCGCTTCTGTATCTTAAAGAAAGAAGGCGGCTCTTCTTGTGTGTAAGAAGGAGCTAAGATCCAGGAAGAGGGGCTGGCTGGCCAGGGCAGAGGCCCAGAGATGGAGATGGGCTCCAGCGGGAAGGGTGCTGATCCAGGACACAGTCAGAGGCCCCTTGGAAGCCTGAGGGGATGAGCTGGGGGGCTGGAGGCAAGGAGGCTGGCCCCCATGGGGGAGGGAGAAGGGGAGGACCTTCATGAAGCCATGAATGTCGGCCTCCCCTCCTTATTGCTCTGAAATCTGCCTGCCAGGGACCTGCCCTTCTGCTGCTGGCACTGCAAGGCCTGCCCCCTTTGTGCCCCCAGCCCGCGTCAGTGCGTTGTGTGCTTCCGAATGGCGCGGGGAGTCCGGCACTAAATCAAGGACTTGCTCCTCTCGGGACCCATGGGTTCTTCCAGAATTTGTGTCCCTCCTACTGTAAAAGACGTTGACTCACAGAAATAAATGGGATGGGAAATGGGAGGAGTTTTTCATGGTGACATTTCTTACGACGCAGTAACATTTTCCTTAAAGTCACATAACAATCTGTTTAACCCTTCTGTAATCAGTAGATACTTATCCACGGGCTGTGTGTGTGTGTGTGTGTGTGTGTGTGTGTGTGTGTGTGTGTGTACATGGAAATCTATGGACGGGTATCCCTTCCATATCTTGCTGTTCCAAAGAGTGTTGCTGTAAATACTTTGGCACATAGCAGGCCTTTCCATCTTTTTCCTAATGACAGCTGGTATCAGTAATATTGGGTTAAAGGATACATAAAGTCTCGTAGTTCTGTTGCTAAATGCTCCCGGTTGTTTTCTAGGTCAGGCTTCTTAAATTTTTTCCGCTCGCAGCTCCTTGTGGCCTGAGAAATTTTTGCAAGACTCTGGATATATAGATATATAAAACAGGGATGCACATCAGACATTTCCCGTAATAAAGCATCATTTCACAGGCTCCACATTTAGTCACAAGACCCCCATGGGGCCACGAGCCACAGTTTAAAAATCAGGGTTTTGGGGCACGCTGCTCCAGTCCGCAGCTCGGGAGTGTTCCCGCCCCTCCACACTCTCCCATTCTGGTCTCTGCCAGCCTTGTGGTTAGATGTAAAATAAAACTTTAACGTTTGCATCTCTCTTCTTATGAATGTGTTGAAGAATTCGTACAGATGGTTCTTAATAAGGTTGCATGTATACTTGTGAAAACGGCCTCTCTTTCCTTTGACCATGTACGTGCACCTGCTTCTTTTGACCTCCAAGTGAGTAAGTCCATGCCAGCACCAGGGGGGAGGATGTTGCCTTTTGGTTTTTTATAGGCTGTGCGTCCAGTCCGGTCCAGTCCCGTTCGGTTCCCTTCAGCAAGTGTATAAATGTCCACCATAAATGTGAGTGTGAGTTATTTTGTAGGCACAGAGACAAAGCCAAACTCTACCTCACAATGTTTACACTCTTCTAGAAACGGGGGACAAACATGTAAACAGATAAGACACACCCAAAAGCTTTCCAGAGTACATATAAATTGCTTTAGAGCTGCTAGAGCTGCCAACTTGGGGAATCACTAGTAAAGCTTGTGTGTAGGAACCTGAGGAAGCTTTAAAGGTAACCCAAAGGTGGATTGAAGAGGGCAGGAGCTCCAGAACAGAACCCAAAGGTAGGATGTCATGTAACAGTGTGGGTGGGAATGTGGAGTAGGGAGATGATGGGGTATAATCTAGAATGGCTTGGAAAGACTGGACATCACCAGCCTCTGAAGGTCAAATGGGAGACTTTGGGTGGGATCGACACTGAAACTTCTCAGCCCTGTGGAGGACGGTGGGGAAGGGGGGGAGTCAAGTGCAGATCCCATTGTGGTAGCTCAGCGAGAGCCTGGACCAGGCCCTGCTTGTGTGAGGACAGAGGCCGACAGATACGTGGTGGAGGCAGAATTGATAGGACATGGCGACGGGCCTGGGAGACATGAGGGGAGGGAGGAATGGGAAGGGCCAAGGACAGCTCGAGTTGAGAAATCAAGTAGCCTAAAGCATGGAAGTGCCCTGTGAAGATTAGGAAGGGAGCTCACCCCAGAGCTCGTCCTAATGTGGCTAAATATAGAACTTTTAAAAGGTGGGGAGGATCCAGTGGTTGACCCTTGCCTAAGGCTGAGATTGCATCCAATCATGCATAATTATGGAAGACCAGTGGCAAGCCGCGCTGCCCACCTCCTCATGGGCAAACGAGGAAGGAATCAGACATTCTGGACAAGGCCCATGGCAGAATTTGTTTTTCTCCACTGGGCGAATTTGCTCAAATTATTTTGTCTTTCTTAAATGGTTTTCAATAGGAGGAAGGAAAGAAAAGAAAAGAAATGCTTGTTAATTGAAAAAAGAGTAAAAATAAAATCAAAGTTATATTTAAAACTTTTCTCAAAGACTTGAGATCATATCTATCATGAAACTATTCCTGCCATCTCAAATTCTAGAAGTATTTTAACACAGAATCTTAGAGAAATCTTAATAACTTAGGATTTATATCTAGACAATATAGTTTGGCCCATCAACAGTTTGTCTCTGTTGAGCCAAAGGTTGATGATAAATATGAGAAAAACTTTTTTTCAGTGAACTGGAGCCATGCTATTAAATCAATCAGATTACTAGTTACTAGTTTAGAAAATCTAGTTGATTAAATATTAATCTGCCACAGATTAATCAGCAATAAGCTGATCAATCTCTAACTTGAGAGAAATAAAATAGTGTGCTTTTCAATTTTGAGAAACACATTTGGGGCCATTTCAAGTAAAGGCTTGAAATAAGGAAGCTGTAGAATTAATTCAACATCAGAAATTTCTAAAGGATTGGATCCTGCTCTTCAGGAGAAGAGATTCTGAACATTCCTGATGGCAAGAGATTTTTCCCCAATTTTTTTCTGTTTTGTGCACTTAACCAGAAATTCATCCAAAATTTTCCACCAGAGAATCCACATTCAGAGAAAGCACAGCAACATGCGGTATCCAAGTTGTGTCTTCTGGGGAGAGATGACCAAGAATCACACAGAACAGAGAGAGTGGGGGCAGGTGGAAGTGACTGAGGTCCTCAGACTCAGGAAAGCCTTGACTCTGTGTAACCCACTGAAATAAAAAAAGATCTTTTCAAGTACAGGGAATTCCATTGACTCCTGGCTGAGGAAGTCAATGAAATTTCCCAAAGTCATCTCTAGTTCAGAGACAGCTCACTGTAAGAAAGATTCAGGGGGTCTTGGCCCCTCTACTTTATCCCTGTGTGACTTGGGCAATCATTTCCCCCTTTCTGAGCTGATATCCATCAATAAACAGTTGTACTTTGGGAATTGCTCTTACAGAGCCCCCTGTTATCAACAATCTTTCCAAAGCCTCCCGGCAGGGTACTAAAAAATGGTAGGAATAGTTGGTCAACATGAAGTTACACTAGGTAATCAAGCAAACAGCTCCTACAACTAAATTAAACAGACTCTCCTATCTATAATGTGAGAAGCATTTGGGAATTGAATCTGGTTTAGTGTTTGAATATAATTACCTTAAGAACTTGGATTTATCTTTAGTGTAGATATACATTTCTATAAATAAGAAAGGCCCAAATATGTTTGTCAGCTAAGACAATTCCATCCAAGTCCAAGAAAATATTCAAAGTAATTTCAAATTACAGTTGGTATCTTGATAGTAAACACCACCATCTTCTTAATGAAATAATGTTCATTTTTATTGGTTTCTTTAACTTAGTCTTCAGGGATCCATTTTTCCTTTTTAGCACGTATGTGCTAGAAAGCCAAATTACTTACCATCTACTTCTCTTAATGAAAACTTCTTGTTGGGCCAATTAAAAATGTCACAAGTCATCAGATTTAATGAAGAACATAATTGTTTGCACAGTTATCCATTGAGAAGCTTTCCTCTGAGAGAACAAAGCGTCTAACATTGCAGCCTTGACTTTGCTTCATCGAGGCTTTTATTGATTTGATTTCTTGATTTCAGATGATGACGTTTGATGGATCCCTTGGAGGCTATAGATATTCTCTTAAGCTATTGATTAGACAGTCTCCTAATATGAGAAAAGAAAGAAAAAATTTTAAAAGAAAGCCTGAACTTACAGCAAGTATTACAACTCCTGATCAATCATATTTAGCCTTTGTATGTTCCATATAAAAATCAGTATAAAAATCTTCCCCCTGGCTCAGGACCTGAAGAGGGAAACCAGACTCCTCATTACTTTATGATCCCCCCCAAAAAAGATCTGTGCTCTGACACCTTCCTGTTCCTGGCCTTGTGCCTTACGGGCAGGAAAGCCAGAGTTAGCCAAGGAAAAAGGCGAGAAGAAATCCCCTTCAGGAAGAATGATAGCACTGATGGTTTCCTTTTCTGTCTTCTTCGTCTTTGTGTTAGAGGCAGAGTCTGGCCGGCCAGGGGGTTGTGAGGGAGCATGGAGCTGCTCCGAGGGTCTCTCTGCAGCCGGCCAGGGGATCCTGAGCCCCGGGAGCAGACGGCCTCTGGGTGTCTGTAGCTGCCCTTGCCCATGTGCCTGGCACCTGCATGTGCTTGAGAGGAGCCCAGGAGGGTCATGGAAAGACAGGCTCCTCGGCCTGTTAGTTACCAGTCTGTGACCTTGTGAGCTGGGAGGAGGGTCTCGTGAGATTGCTGGGACAGTTGGATGTGAAAATGAACACGTGGGGTGCAGCCATGGGCCGTACAGACAGACAGAGGCTGACGTTGGGGGCTCCAAGCATCCAGTGGGTCCTTCTCTTTGGAGAGTGAGATGAGTCCGGTGGAAGCTCCAATCAATAGAGTGAGAAAGCCACCAGAACCTGCGTTATACTGTCGAAAGAAGCAATCTTTAAATGTATTAAATGAATTTAATATGTATTTAAATATGAATTTAAATGTATTTAAATGAACTAGTAAGAGATCATCTAATCCAATTACTTTATATATCAGGAAACTGAGGCCTACGAGTGAAGGGACTTAACTAAAAGAGACATGAGATGAAGATCAGAGCCTGGGTTTGAAACCAGAACTTCTAGTACAAAATCCAGTTTTTAAGAATTTAAAATTTAAGAATTAAAAAAAAAAAAAAAAAAAAAAGATTTTCCATCATCAAAGAGCAATGTAATTAAGTTGAATGTGCTATGCTGGCTAAAGCAAGAAAATATCTTAATACCTTCCAGACATTTTCATAAAGAATTGAAATAAAAAGTTTTCTACTTAGCTTTTGATTAAGTAGAAAATGTATTTGATCTAAATTCTCTAATCTCTTGAGTATTTTAGTTAAGTGAGGTATTAACCTTAGCTTAATCTGAAAGTACTTCCTAGATGTTGAGCTTGTAGCAATTAGGAAAAGAAATGACGAGTTTTATTTTTTATTTGAATTTATTATATTGTGGTGCTGAATTCAATATCTAATGTGTCCACATTTTGCAGGTTGACAAAGGAACAAAAGAAGGAAGGAGGGAAGGGAGAGAGAAAAAGAAGGAAACGAGGAAAGGAGGGAGGGAGAACACGAGCATTTATCAGATGCCTACTATGTGCTAGACACTGTGCTAAGTGCTTTACAAAGTAACTTTTATACACTATCTTCATTGATCCACACAACAGCTAGGTGAAGTGGGTAATATCTCCCACTTTGCAGATGAGGAAACTGAGTCCCAGAGACCCAGATGTCAGTTGTGGAAGATCACACAGCTTAGTTAGGAACAGGGGCAGGCATCCAACCACCTGGACAGCCCCAAGTCCGAGCTCTGTCCCCAGACTATATCACCTCTTGTGGGAGGGCTGGTCCCACTGATGGCGGTCCCAGCGACAAGCCGCTTCTCCTCTCCATGAGGTGGGATGAGCCTGGAATCCTGTAGCGCTGCCGCTTCTCTGGGGCGCACCGTGGGTCACGATTCCTTCCCCCCTTCTCAGACCTCCTCTCCCTGGTGGGGATGCTCCCAGCAGAAGCGCAGAGACACCTGCGGAGCTCACTGAGATTTCGTGAAAGCCCGAGTTCCTGTGGAGGACCAGGCCTTCTCCTGCTATTGATTAGAGCCGAACTCGATGTGACTGAGCAATCTGTCTGTCAGGCACGCGGAAATCATCATCAGGAGAGTGTCTGATTGTGTCTGAGTAATCTGAGGTTTCTGGTACCACCATGGCTCTAACTCTGGGCAACCGAGACCCCGAAGAAGTGGTCCTGGGAGATTGACGGGTGTGGAGGATGGGGTCCTGTGAGTGCTCCGAACCCTTCCCCTCGTTCTGAGTGCTCCGAACCCTTCCCCTTCCTCTGAGTGCTCCGAACCCTTCCCCTTGCTTTCAGTGCTCCGAACCCTTCCCCTTCCTCTGAGTGCTCCGAACCCTTCCCTTTCCTCTGAGTGCTCCGAACACTTCCCCTTCCTCTGAGTGCTCCGAACCCTTCCCCTTCCTCTGAGTGCTCCGAACCCTTCCCCTTCCTCTGAGTGCTCCGAACCCTTCCCCTTCCTCTGAGTGCTCCGAACCCTTCCCCTTCCTCTGAGTGCTCCGAACCCTTCCCCTTCCTCTCAGTGCTCCGAACCCTTCCCCTTCCTCTGAGTGCTCCGAACCCTTCCCCTTGCTCTCAGTGCTCCGAACCCTTCCCCTTCCTCTGAGTGCTCCGAACCCTTCCCCTTCCTCTGAGTGCTCCGAACCCTTCCCCTTCCTCTGAGTGCTCCGAACCCTTCCCCTTCCTCTGAGTGCTCCGAACCCTTCCCCTTCCTCTCAGTGCTCCGAACCCTTCCCCTTCCTCTGAGTGCTCCGAACCCTTCCCCTTCCTCTGAGTGCTCCGAACCCTTCCCCTTTCTCTGAGTGCTCCGAACCCTTCCCCTTCCTCTGAGTGCTCCGAACCCTTCCCCTTCCTCTGAGTGCTCTGAACCCTTCCCCTCCTCTGAGTGCTCTGAACCCTTCCCCTTGCTCTCAGTGCTCCGAACCCTTCCCCTTCCTCTGAGTGCTCCGAACCCTTCCCCTTCCTCTGAGTGCTCCGAACCCTTCCCCTTCCTCTGAGTGCTCCAAACCCTTCCCCTTCCTCTGAGTGCTCCAAACCCTTCCCCTTCCTCTGAGTGCTCTGAACCCTTCCCCTTGCTCTCAGTGCTCCGAACCCTTCCCCTTGCTCTCAGTGCTCCGAACCCTTCCCCTTCCTCTGAGTGCTCCAAACCCTTCCCCTTCCTCTGAGTGCTCCAAACCCTTCCCCTTCCTCTGAGTGCTCCGAACCCTTCCCCTTCCTCTGAGTGCTCCGAACCCTTCCCCTTCCTCTCAGTGCTCCGAACCCTTCCCCTTCCTCTGAGTGCTCCGAACCCTTCCCCTTCCTCTGAGTGCTCCGAACCCTTCCCCTTGCTCTCAGTGCTCCGAACCCTTCCCCTTCCTCTGAGTGCTCCGAACCCTTCCCCTTGCTCTCAGTGCTCCGAACCCTTCCCCTTCCTCTGAGTGCTCCGAACCCTTCCCCTTCCTCTGAGTGCTCCGAACCCTTCCCCTTGCTCTCAGTGCTCCGAACCCTTCCCCTTCCTCTGAGTGCTCCGAACCCTTCCCCTTCCTCTGAGTGCTCTGAACCCTTCCCCTTCCTCTGAGTGCTCCGAACCCTTCCCCTTGCTCTCAGTGCTCCGAACCCTTCCCCTTGCTCTCAGTGCTCCGAACCCTTCCCCTTCCTCTGAGTGCTCCGAACCCTTCCCCTTCCTCTGAGTGCTCCGAACCCTTCCCCTTGCTCTCAGTGCTCCGAACCCTTCCCCTTGCTCTGAGTGCTCCGAACCCTTCCCCTTGCTCTCAGTGCTCCGAACCCTTCCCCTTCCTCTGAGTGCTCCGAACCCTTCCCCTTGCTCTCAGTGCTCCGAACCCTTCCCCTTGCTCTCAGTGCTCCGAACCCTTCCCCTTGCTCTCAGTGCTCCGAACCCTTCCCCTTGCTCTCAGTGCTCTGAACCCTTCCCCTCCTCTGAGTGCTCTGAACCCTTCCCCTTCCTCTGAGTGCTCCGAACCCTTCCCCTCCTCTGAGTGCTCCAAACCCTTCCCCTTGCTCTGAGTGAAAGTAGAAATTTATTTTTAATAGGATTTTCCCCCTATTACACATAGATAATTTTAACATTCTTTTTTTTCCTAGTAAGTATTAAGGGTCTGAGGCAGGATTTGAACTCAGGCCCTCCATTTTTGTTCCCCTATCTCCTCTCCCTTTCCCAGGAAAGCAAATGATCTGATATAGGTTATATGTACATATGTGTGTGTACATAAGTGCAATTATGTAAAATATTTTGCCACCTTAATCATGTTGTAAAAGAAGAAATGGAACAAAAGGAAAAAATCCAGGGGAAAAAGTGAAGAACAGTCTGCTCCCACCTGCTTTGCGGCTCCATTCGGTTCTCCCTCTGGATGTGGAGAACTTTCCATCTCGAGTCTCTTGGGATTATCTTGAGTCACCACCGGACCCCGGCCTCCTTCTTGCCACTGTCGAAATTAAATTAGCTCCTCAACATTCCCAGGACGCAGCTCTGAATTTGAATCTTCTGTTTTCAAAGAGCCAGGGCCGGGCACACGGGTCAAACAGCTGCTGCCACCCATTGATGGCAGCCCTCGAGCAAGCTTTGTCCAGACGGAATCGCTGCCCACAGGCGGAGTGCGCAGCCCGAGACCACCGAGAGTTTGAGAGCCCAGGGGGTGCCGGGGGGAGGGACTCGGGGCCGTTCTCTCCTTACCCAAAAAGGAGATGGAGGAAGGGGAGGAGGAGGACGATGCCCGTTGGGCATTTCTTTTTCTTCTGGCTGGGTCCCTGGTCCCCCTACTCTCACCCCAAGGCCCCTGCAGTCCCAGGAACTGGGCCTTCTCCCTCTGGTTCCAGGATTCCCTTCCCTCAAGGTTGGGAAAAGAGAAGGCCGAGCAAGGAGGCTGGGACTGGGCCTAAATAAAGGGACTGTGCGGAACGATGGCCCCCTCCCCCGACAACGTGAGCAGGTCTTTCTGGGTCCGGCCCTCCCTTGCTGGGCCAAAGACCACAATGCACGACGCCATATTGCTTCCTGAGTCACTGCAGAGGGGGAGGCGGTTCTTCACCTCCGCACCCCACGTGCCCGGCGGGCAGGGCTTCCTCTGCTCCTCCTTCTCCTCCCAGCAGCTCATGTTCCAGAACTTCAGCTCGGTATTACTGGTTCGGAAACCAGAGTGGGAAGGGACAGAGCCCAGGAGGGAGCTCAGTGGTCTGGGTCCAGGCAAGAAGAGGGGCATGTTGGTCCCCCAGGAGGTGGCCGGGCTCCGAGAGGGGAGGGTTGTGAGGGCGAGAGGAGGCGAGCCGATGGAGCCGGCCTCGGCAGTGGGCCGTGCGGGCCCCCTCCTCCCTCTGCCTCAGATGGCACGGGTCTTCCCGCTCCTTCCTGACGTCGGTCATTTCTTTTCTTTTGACTGGATTTCTGCCCTGGTGGGAGTACCAGGGCCATTCACGGGCCAGATGCCAAGTGACATGTCAAGGATTAGTCTCCTCGCCACAGCTCCTGGGCCAGCGTCTTCCGCGTCAGACTGGCCATTCTAAAGTTCCTCAGAGAGGCCTTGAGCCTGCCCTTGTGTCACTTCTTCTGACGCCTTGCGGGCGCCTGCCCTGGGGGAGTTCTCCGTAAACCTAATCTTTTTGGCCAGCGCAGGGTTGGTGTTCAAACAACATGGCTGACCGTGGGAGCTGCCCCCCTGCAGGAGAGCCGGATCGCGCGAGGGGCTCAGTGTCGGGTCTCTTATCCTGCCCGGAGAACTTGTGTCTGCTAAGAGAATCCAAATGGAGCCCAGCGGGACTGAATCAGCCCAAAGAAATGAGAGAGGCGCAAAATTAGGGAAGCCCCCGCCATGTTCACAGGGGCTCTGTGGCCGAGCACTGCGAGCTCCCGTGGGTCTGGTCAGTCGGACACAGCCTAACTCAACACAGCCCTGTCACTTTGGTGACAACCAAGCAACCAGCTCTGACAAAAATACTGCACTTAATGCGGCTAGCAAACTTATGTGTCTGAGGGAAAACGACCAGCTGAAATTTTCTTAACAAAGGAAAATTAGTAAACACCCCGCCTTCTACTTAACTTTTTCTTCTCCTGAAAAATCCTCCTTCCTACCATAGATTACTAGAAATTGTCTTTAAGAGCTTCCCAGTAATAGCTGATCCTTTATTTTATGGCCTCCTCTTCACAGCCTTTGGGGCTGCTGCGCTCCTCTGTCCCTCCCTCCTTCTCTCCTTCTCTTCCTCCTCCCTCTTCCCTTTTTAAGTTCTGTCTCTTTCTCTCATTATGTGTTCCTGAAAGATGTTTCATGAATAGCCGTGTTTTTGTTTTTTTTTTAATAAGCATTATCCTTTGCACATTTTAAAACTGAGAGCATGATCTGTCAAACAGATGGACGTTTTAGCTATCAGAAAAACCAGTGGGAAATTACCCATGCATATGTACTGTCAAATATATACATACATACATATATATATATAATTAATTTAAAAAGAAAAATCAGTGGGTCTCTGTTTTACAGACACTATTAGAAAGAACTTTCCTTTAGGCTTTAAAATGTTCTTGCCTTAGGTAGGATCTGCTTCCCTGCTACAAAAGATGAGGGTGAGTGCTCTTTCTCCCTACATGAGCTGGGCTTCAATCATGACCTCGAGGGGGATTTCATGAATTATGATGTCAGAGACCTTTTACCACCTGCTGGCCAGCCTCAGAGCAGTTTAGCCAGGCTGGTCCTCCGCTGGTCATTGGGCCCTTTCCGTTTTGTCAGTAGGACTTACTTTTAGATCTGATTTAATTTATAGGATTTCTGGTAAATCCATATTGATTAGACTTCATTCAATTATGATTTTGCGTTCAGTTGTCTCCCTGATTAAGTCACCTAGATTTGTATTTTTCCAGCTCCTTCTGCAGAGATGGTCTTCACACCCCTGGGTACTCCAGAGCCTTATTTAACACACATGACAGACTTCCCAAACTCGGAATGTGCCTGTTTTGCTCTGGGCTCCTGCCTTTTTTCAAGGGTTCTAATTTTGTAATTACTGGTCCTGTCATGAATCTGATTTCCTTCAGTATTTCATCCTGGTCCCGGGAGAAATCCACTTGGCGCTGGTCCTCAGGTGCTTTGTAAGGACAGCAGCCGAGGATTGGTCTGCTCCCGTTCGGCCTTCCCCTCTCGCTCCAAGGCAGGGACCTCGCTGCTCCATCCCTTCGCGGAGACCCTCATGGCTCCCTCTTGCCTCCTCCTTCTGTGCCTTCCGCGATGATTCCTGCTTAAAAGAGCCTTCTGTTCGGGCCTGTCCCTATTCTCAGTCCCCACGTTGTCAGACACAGCTTTGTTCTCGGACTTCTCGGCCTTTGCTGGGCCGAGGCCGGCTCACAAGGGCCTCTCAGAGACGGAGAGGCTCCGTCTGGGCTTCTGCGCGACTGAATTTGTAGCAAAAGCGGCCTTTGTCTGGCTCCACAAATGGAAGAGAAACACTGGGGTTATCAGAACTTCCCGTGTCAGAATGCAGAGGGCTCAATGGGAATCCCGGCGCCTTGGGTGGGCGCTCTGGGTGTGGGGGGAGAAGGGACGGCCGGTGTTTCCGGGACATGGTTTACCTACAGTATTAGGGAATCAGTCATATTGTACAGAATCAGCACAGACATTTCTTAAGAAATTGTAGGCCTTGGGGACACAAAGCCTACGGGACGTGGTCCTTGCCCTCCACAAGCCTCATGGTACCCATGCAGGAAAAAATGAGCACGTCAGGGTGCTGGGTGCCCCAGAACAGGAGGTGGGGAGGATGGGGAGGGGCCCTCTCACAGCATCTCCCCTCAGTGACAGGGAGCCTTCTGAAACTACTCATTCAACTTTGAGGTAAATCTAATCATTAGTGAACTTGACTTAAATATTCCCTCCCTCCCTCCCTCCCTGCCACATTGCTCCTGGGTCTTCCCCGGGGAGTCCAAAAGAACCACTGAGGCCTCCACTCTCAGGCCCAGCCCTTCTCTCCTTCCATAATCCTCTATCATTAGTCCTTCCCCCGGTCAGCCTGAAACGCTTTGGTTTGCACTGCTGCTTAGCAACGTCACTCGCTAAAACACGGCCACACGGGTGACAAACAGCTGGAAACAAGGGTGCCCCTGGGTAATTACCGGACAAACCTGGCGTCTGGCTGCGGAGAAACTCTGGGAGACTTAAGAGCTGATGGGAATGAAATAAGCAGCAGGAGGACCAGGGATAACAGGAGCCAACCCACGCTGTCAGGGTGACGATCAGGGTGATGATGGCTCCGGGCTGCGTTGGGGTCGGTGCCGAAGAAGGGCCCTGCAAATGCACCCCGTGTTGCCTCTGCTCCTGCCCGGTTTCTCAGTTGGTTTTGTTTCTCTTTATTACAGTCAGAACTTAAGGGTGAGTGGTAGAGAGGAAGACTTTTATATCTGGGATTTCCTCTGCTAACAAAATCATCAGTGCTAAGTTTGGGGTTTTTTAAAAATGGAAACAAAATATGGCAGCCAACACCCAATCCGGTGTTCCAAATGGAGTCTGACCATGGCACGCCTGGCACCCCTTCCTTCTGAAACATAGGTGGTTAGTAAGTACTTTCTGAATTGATTGGAATTCTGGACACCGTGGCTCCTAATTCAGCCTCCGATCGTGTGGCTGCCGGGGTGCCTGCCAACTTACATGGAGCTTGGAGCTCAGTGCTTTGGCCATCAAGATGTCCTTGCTCCCTGGGATAGGAATCCAATGTAGCACCAGCTATTACAAAGCATCTGCTAATGGAATGGCTGCCAGCAGTCACAAGCCCGCGAGGGCACTGGGAAAGAGAGGAGAGACTGCTTCCAAATGGGGGGGGGGGGTCTTCCTGGGGAAGAGAGGGCTTGGGCTAGGCTTTGGAGGAACAGTAGGACCCTGCTAGGTGGGAAGAGGAGCAGAAGGAGCCTGGGAGGAGAGCAAGTAAATATTAAGGTAAAAGGAAAACTCTCCGAGACTTTTTTGAATGAGGTTCATCTCTATAAAATATTAAGAAGCAACACGTCACATGATTCATACACAGAATTGATTTTAAGGAACCAAGTGAAGGCGTAGCGTTGGATGTGCTGAATGAGTCTCCTGTGTCTAAGGAAAGGGTCTGACTAAGGGACTCCCAGACCGGCAGGGACCTGGAGGCCGTTTAGTTCTCCTTGTACCTGAGCAACCCTCCCTGCTAGGCCGGCCCCGACGCCCAGGCTCTGTGTGAAGGTGTGTCGTGAAAGGGAGCCCCTTCCTGAGGCGGCCATTCCCCTGGGGGCAGCCCAGCCAGGAAGACTATGGGCTGGGGAATGAAAGCTTCTCGAGGGCAGGACTGTCTCCGGCGTGCAGTTCCGTCCCTGGCACCTAGTGCAGTGCTTGGCCCACAGCCTGATAAGCACACTTCCATCCCGCCATCCACTGACCAAACCCAGCTCTTCTCTCTGTTCTTCCCTCCTGCCCCACGAGCTCTGCCTTTGGGGATCAGGAGATGGCTCCTCCATCTTTCCTACTAACACCCTTCAGCTCTCTGGAGAAAGCTCTGACGTCTCCCCTTATGGAGCTGGGAGTGGCCGAGCGGGCCGAGGATGGGGACGGGCAGGGGGCTTGGACGCCTCGTTTCCTTCCCTCGGGTCCGTGGGGTGTCTCACCATGTGCGCTTCTCTCCTTGTTTACAGCACGCGCTGCTGGCGTTAAAGTTCGTCCTGGCATTCGTCATCCCCGACAAGCCGCAGGAGATCCAGGTGAAGCTGGCCAAGTTGGAATTCGAGTCTTTGGAAGCCCTCAAACAGCAGGTAAGAGAAGCTCTCCTGGGAAAGAAAAGAAATGGGGCCAAGAGCCGGCCGGCCCGTCTCCTGCCGCCAGTCTTTGGGGAACCCTTTGATGTCTGTTCTATGTTGCTTTCAGATTCGCTTGAATATTATTTTATTTCTGTCTTTCTGGGGGGGGAAAAATATGGCGTTTATTTGGTCTGCAAAGCTAGGGCGTTCTATAAAATTCTGGCCAGTTCAGGAAAGGAGAAGCGGCAAAAACCAGGGGGTTGCCAGAAGTGTGGCGGAACCCAGGCCACCAGGTCAGTCAGTTGTGAGAAGCCAACGGGCTCTTGTAGGGGCTTCGTTGAGAAAAGGGGTTTGACCAAGAGATCTTCGTGGTTCTTTTCTGATCCGATAACGTGTGCGCTTTCCAACGAGCAGTAGCTGACATCTGCCCAGCATGTTTTATGGGTCGGGTTCAGGTTCTGGGCCCCACCCTGGGCTGGGAGGCCCTCGGACACCCTCCGAGGTGACCGAGCCGACGCCTCTGCAGCTTTCCAGAAGCGCTTCTGTTTCAGAAGATGAGATTCGTCTCTGGTAAAGGCCCGAAAATTGGCCCCTGGAGCCTTAACCGTGGCCCTGGGAGGAGGAGCCCCTGCTCTGCAGTATCAGCAGAGGCAGGAGTCCAGCCGTGAGGTCAGAGCAGAGTCACCCAGAGCCTGGACATGGCCCAGGGTCGAAGAAGGGGCCGAGGGGTTTGAGAGCTTCTAGGGAACAAAGCGCAAGCTCTAGGGCCCCCCTTCCCCTTCGCTTGTCCCAGAGAACCTGAGGGCCAGTCACTACTTCCCCCGGGACCAGCAGCTTGGGCCAGGGGCGCGGGGGTCCCCCAGCTTCGGCCACAGCAGGAAGCAGCGTCTCAATACAGCGCCCATCGGGGAGCAGAGGGACGTGTATGTCTTGTCTTGACTAATTCATGCTCTAGGCTGGTGTTGAAAGACAGCTCCCCTTTCCTTGCGTTGGCCTGTGGCCCCTAGAGCCAGCCCAGTCCTGCTGGATCCTCCGGTGACTTCTCTGAACTTCCTGAACTCTAAGCCAGCAGAGTCCAAACTGCCAGGCCGACTGTGCCAGCGGGGCCGGGCCCAGGCCCCAGAGCAGGGGAAAGGCTGAGAAAGGGAAGCCAGACCCAGGGAGCTCCGCTTTCCTGACCTGCAGACTTTGGGCTAAGGCCTGGGAAGGAAGCATAGGGACATATTAGGGAAGAGGCTGCTGGCTCCCCGGAAATGTTACAGGAGGCTCCGCCCGGGTGCCAGGGGACGGCATGGGAAAAAGCTGCTGCGTCGGGGGGCTCAGGGATGGCCTTTGGGAAGGAGGAAAAGGGAGCCACGAGAGTGGGATCCTTGACGTATGGGGAGGAGACATTGGAGCTCAGTCAGCAGGGAGACAAAAAGGATGAAGCTCGAAGAAGGGCTACTGCATTTGAGACGGAGGGAGCTGAGTGGACTCCGGGGTCAAGGGAGGACCTGAGCACATGACAGGCAGATGAAAAAGGGTGTATGGGAAAGCTGAGTGAGAGGGATGGCTCCTGCAGCAAGGCCCTGGGGGGTCAGTGTGAAGGGTTAACCTTGGTAAGTGAAGGGATACCCAGAGAGAAGGAAAAATGAGTGGGAGAGGAAAAAAGAAAGAAATTTTTTAAAGATCAAACCCAAGAGTAGAAATTAGTTTTATCAACTGTCTTAAATTAGTCATAATATAGGGTAGTGTTATGGACTCAAAAAAAAAAAACAGAACACGGTAAAAAATTCGTATTTCCAAGGCAACATAAAAGCTTGAAGGGCAAAGTGGCAGCCAGACCAAGGCAGTGCTGGGGCCCATCTCTCGTAGAAGAAGCCATGAGCCTTTGATCACTGTTGACAATAGCTATGGAGTCTTCTTATTATGCTCTGTACAACCAGCAACTGTAGAATCGGATTTTTCTGTGTGTTATGTTTTTTCAGAAAGGGAAATTCGTATTCTACCGTTTTCTACCGGAAATCGCTCGTAAATGTTCTGACCACTTGAATGTGCCAAGAGGAATAGATTAAAATTTGACCCCACAGAGGGGAAGGTGTTCAAAGACACAGGTAACTCCTTGTGGGCAGTTATCGAGAGGTTCCAAAGATTCTTGTGGGCCCAGTAGTGGTTTTCCAAATGTCTGGTTTCCTGATGGAGAGGAGCCACGATTATATGGTTAGAGAAGAAATGCAGGAATGACGTGACCATGAGAAAACATGTGATCATTTTCATGTGTGTTGGAATTATTTTAAAGGCAAAACATAGGAAAGTAATTTGTAAGTTTCTTCCTTTTAAGTTATCCCAAACCATATTTTTATTCTTCTTTAAATAAGAATCATATGGCCATAATTGTAGCTGTCTCATAAGACATGTAGACGTTGTCTTTTGTTTTCATCTCTAGATTTTTTATTTTTTTTTGGAAGGAAGTGGATCAGTATCTCTTTTGGACTTGACTTGAGTCAGTTCAATGACAATGCGGTTGATCTTTGATTTCACTCAGTTCCTGGGAAGCTTTTGAGAAAAAGGGAAAAGCAAACAGTTTCTTTTGTCATCTGCTCTCGTCTCTGCTCATCAGACACCCAGTCCTGAAACTCTTCAGCCCATTCTTCTGAGCTTCCAAAATCTAAGCTCCTCCGACTCAGGGAGCGTTATCGTCCAGCAGGAAAGATTAAAAGTAGGAATCGGAGGATGTGGTTCTGACTCCAGCTTCCACCTACTAATCGCGTGGCCCGAACAAGTTACCTCACCTTCCCAGACTCAGTTTCTTCTTTTGTAAAATGACCTCTAATGGTGTAAGTCTTTGGCCTCATACTCCTAAAAGACTTCCAAAGCACATCATTCAAAATGGCAGCCAAAGTTGGTTTTATTCTTATTTTCTTTTTATTGTATTTTGTTTTTCCAAATACATCTAAACATAGTTTTCTATATTCCTTTTTGTAAGACTTTGTGTTTCAAATACTTCTCCCTTCCTCCCTTATCTCCCCCTTCCCAAGAAAGCAAACCATGTGATATAGGTTAAATATGTGCAGTTCTTTATTTGTCATGGTGTGCAAGAAAAATTTGACCAAAAGGGGAAAAGACACAAGAAAACAAACAAACAAATAAATAAAAAGCTGAAAATACTGCGCTTCCATAATTCTCTCTCTGGATGCAGATGGCATTTTCCATCTCGGGTCTAATGGAATTGCTTTGAATCACCTCATTGTTGAAAAGGGCAAGTCCATCACATAATCTTGTTGTTACCATGTACAGTGTTCTCTTGGTTCCACTCACTTCACTCAGCATCAGTTCCTGTAAGTCTCTCCAGGTTTTTCTGAAATCAGCCTGCTCATCATTTCTTATAGTATTTCATAACATTCATAGATTATAACTTATTCCATCATTCCCCAACGGATGGGCATCCAGTCAGTTTCTAGTTCCTTTCCACTACATAAGAGGTTGCTATAAACATTTTTGTGCATGTGGGTCCTTCTTCTCTCTACTCTTTTTTACTAAGGAATTTTTTTTTCTTGAGGCAATTGGTGGAGTTAAGTGACTTGCCCAAGGTCACATGTTACATGTCTGAGACAAGATTTGAACTCAGGTTTTCCTGACTTTAGGTCTTCCTGAGGGAAAAAAAAAAAGTTTTAATTAAAAAAAAAAAACAACAACAACACTATGACAAACCAGTTGGATTATATTTGATTGTATTACATTATTTTAAATTTGTCCTTCTAAACAGTGTACAGGGTGATGTGGTATACAGAGAATTACAGATCGGGTTCAGATCCTGCCTTTGGTATATGACCCAGGACAAAACCTTTCATCTCTCAGTGACTTAGTCAGCTCTCTGAAATGCTAAGTTACACATCAGTCTGCTCCGAAGCATAGACTAGAATTAATGCGAGGAATATGGACACCAGTAGCTCCTCTCAGGGAGCCCCCAAATAACATACAGCAGAAAGTTCAATATCATCAGAAAGCCATGAAGTGGAGATGCATCGAGGTCTGGAACAAGAGGTCCTTGGAAGATACACAAGGTATGCTACAAAATTAGCATCCGGCAAACTGAATTATTTGATGGCAACAATCCCATGTCATAAATCACAAAAGCTGTGCATCTTCCTTTTAACAAGCTGTCTTAGGAGAAGGAGCTATGGCCCGGCCCCCCAGGGGTTCTAGCTATGGTTCCCTTCCCCCCAGCTCACCATATGATGTACAGCTGAGTTCTCAGACAGCTATTTCTTCGTGTGTAAGATGAGAGCAGTAGACCGACGGCCCTTCAGGTCCCCAGCAGCTCCAACATCGCACCTTCCTGTAAGGGACTGGGGGGCTTCGGACCTCCAGCATACGTGCCTTAGGTCATTGACAAGATGCTTATGGAAGATTCTGGACTAAAATTGTAGCATGAAACTAAGTTAAGACGATGACAGAATTCTGCTGTTAGAGCAGGCTTTAAACTCCTCACTGTGACCTCAATACTGTTAGTAGAATTTTCCAGTGCCTTTAGAAATGTGTAAATAATTACATTATCATGGTTTGCACCTTTCATCCAAGGAATGCAAAGTACTTTCCAAATATATTAAGCACACTCTAGGTGACAAATGATGTTCCTGGGCAAAAATGAGGGATCATGAGACCGTCACCCTGGCAAAAGCAGAAATAAACACTTGGCTCATAGGCCTTTCTGGGACTTCAAAAAATAAATCCGACCTTAGGAATTCCAAGTGTGTTGAGAAACTCTGTTCCACTGCTGGGTTTGGTCTCTCACCCCCTACCCTCCCCGAAGCTCAAGGCTTCTGAAATTTAGCCTCATCAGCATTTTCTTAGCCGGGACGACCAAAAGTCATTTTTTAACACGATGGTTAGAATAACAGGACGGTCAAAATAAGGAGAAGCTTTATTACCTGGAAGCTGTTGAAGTGAGCAGTCAGCAGATTCCATAAAAGTCAGTGTTTGGCCCAGGCAGGATGGGTCGTTAAGTGTGGTACAAGCCAGCGTCAGTGAAGGCCTTTGATGCTTTCCCAAATCCACTCCACCAGAAAAAGCTCCCTGCACATAGGGAGAGCCGCACTTCAGCCGGCAACAGTGGTCAGGTCACGTTTAGTCGCCTTAGAAACGAAGCAGCTTGGCCACACGAAAGCATTGCCACGGGAAATGATAAAAATCTCACCAAGGAATAAAGCAGATTTGTTAAAAATCACATATATAGAAGAAAATAAATGGATAAATCAATAGTAGTTCCAAAAACATTTGTTGGCAGCAAATACAGTGCTAGATTAATCATTGGAATCAGAAGGCCTTGCTCCTGTCACTTAAGGCAAGTCCCTTACCCGCCTCAGCTTCTTTGTCGTGCTGTTGGTTTGAATTGGCTGTTTGGTGGGCACCCCATTTCCCGGACTACAAGCCAGGACTTTCCCCACAGTACCCAACGGCCCTCCTGTTTGCCCCAAGCTTTCATCAAGGATACCACAGAAGAGTTAGAAAGCTGGCAGACAGCTCTAATGAGGTTTTTTGCCCCTGGGTGGTAATAATTATGTTGTGATCATTTCTATTCCTTTAGAATATTCTGGTGTAATATTCTTCTGTAAAATGTAATGTTCTCTTGTTGGAGTCTTATTGGGGTCTCTGGAGGCAGCCTTCCTTTCAGTTCAGTAATCACCTCAAGCGTGGGCAGGGATTAAAGATCAAATCCTTTATTGTCTCTTTCCAAGTCTTGTCTCCTTTCCTGTGGCCCGGTTAGCTTTCTTACAGTCCAGATCCTTTATTATCTCCTTCCTGGGACTGGGCAGCTTTCTGGAGGCCTTTCAGTCTGGCCTTGGTTCCGAGAGCTTGGGCTCCCCCGGCCTTCTCCGGCTTCTGAATCTCCCCAACTTCCAAAGGTGTGTACTTCAGCCTCCAGCCACCACAAAGGGGGAAGATGGAGTGAATCTGTCTCAGCCTCCGAGAGCTTCAGTGCGCTTGTCCTTTCTGGTCCTGAGTGAGAGCTCACTGAGTACACATCAATCATGGCATCACTAGGAAACCGTTATTTGTTGTAGGATTGAATCAGTGCTAAACTAGATTTAACCACTGTCTCCTCAGTTCCACTCAGTACCTTGTTTCAAGTTCTGGCCCATAACATCTCCTCGTAGGATCAAATCAATCATACTGAACCGTGCTAAATTAGATAACCATTGTCTCGATCAATTCCACTGACTTAGTGCCTTGTAAGAATCCTTCGTTTCAAGTTCAGAGGTCTGGCCCATGAGACATATTGTATTTTGGTGTTAGGTCAGACCCCCGCTTCTTCGACATGTCTTTGGTTGGGTCCTGCTAACACTCCCGTCTTCGTGCTCCCGAGCATTCTCTCCCTGTATTTGCTTTGGGCTTCGGAGTTGTGTCCGACATGGCAGTTCTGCTGGGCTTAACAGCGGAGTTCTACTTCACATCTACATTTGTTGGTCAGGCCTGTGTTCCTGGGGGACAGGGAGCTGGCCGCTGGTTTGTCTTTCATATTTATGGACGGTCCCTCCCACTTTCTGGTCACTATCTACATGCCCCGGGCCCCTAAGCCCAGCTCTGCTGCCAGAGGGGCGAGAGTTCAGTGACTGAGGGCCGGCCTTTGTTGTTGACCTTCTCCCTTGAGGTAGCCATTTAGAACTACCTTAGTGACTAGTGACATGGAGACCAGGACCCCATTTCCTTCAGCTTATAAGTCCTGGATAAGGGGGACCTAAAAGACCATACATACCCCTCTCCCCACTGAGACAAACTGAGGCTCAGAGTTTGGGGACTTGGTGGAGTCCCACAGGAGGAAAGGAACAGTTCTAATCACGTGCGTATTCCTCTGTCTTTATCTTTTCTCACTACTTGATGTGATTTTTTTACCTGAGCTTTAGAGCACCAGTTATCAAGGAAAGTCACTGAACAGAGAATACTCAGACTAATCGAGCTGTGGGTTCCAGCTTGGGTAAAAAGGGCCTGCTTAGAATTTCTGTACTTCACCCCTGGAACAAATAGTGGCAGATGGACTACAGTTATTTGGTTTCAGTTTTAGGGGACTCTGTAAGAGGAGGTGACCAGGCATCCCATGAAATGTTATTTCTAGTTGCCTTTCAGTGTATGATCTCCCCATCCCTCTGAGGAAAATCGGGGAGCCGTCCCCCGCTCAGCGAGACTACGAGGGTGATAATGGCTTCTCATTTCCCTGGTGACGAGATGAGACCACATCCTTGGGGCCTCTTGTGCACTAGCAACTTGGATTTTGGATGAAGGATTCACGTGGAATATTTATCCTCAAAAGAAGCATTGCACATTATGTTAACAGCTACATAAAGGCATGTTCCAAGTCACTAGTGACAAGAGAAATACAAATGAAAACTACCCCAAGATGTTGATTCACTCCCAGTCAGTTGGCAAAGATGACAAAAGAAGAGAACAATGGATGTAGGAAGGGTCATGAGTATATAGCACTGATTCAGCGTCAGTGGGACTGTGAATTGGCATAATTCTGAAAAATGATTTGGAATTATGCAGGTAAGGTGAGTAATATGGGCCTCCGCTTGGATCAGAAATTCCAAAACCAAACGAATCCCTTAAGGAGGTTACTGACCAAAGGAAAGCTTCCTATGTTCCCAGGTATTCGTAGCAGCACATTTTGTGGGAAGGAAGGAAGGAAGGGAGGGAGGAAGGGAAGGAAGGAAGGAAGGAAGGAAAGAAGAAAGGAAGGAAAGAAGGAAGGAAGGAAGGAAGGAAGGAAGGAAGGAAGGGAGGGAAAGGAAGGGAGGGAGGAAAGAAGGAAGGAAGGGAGGAAGGAAGGGAGGGAGGAAAGAAGGAAGGAAGGGAAGGGAGGAAGGAAGGAAGGAAAGGAAAGGAAGGAAGGGAGGGAGGAAAGAAGGAAGGAAGGAAGGGAGGAAAGAAAGGGAGGGAGGAAAGAAGGAAGGAAGGAGGCAGGGAAAGAAAGAGAGAGAGAGATTGATGCAAAATGAGAAAAAGAGACTGACAGCACAACACAGGAAAGCTCATTGTGAAATTATAGGCACTAAGTCTGTCCCCAAAAGAGTGGGATAGAGAAGATGCCTCCCTCTGGCTAGTACTTTGTAGAGGAGTTTTTACCACATGCTGATTGGGGTTTTCAGGATTTTTTTTCTTTTTTTTTAAACAATTCTTAGTTTTAACCTAATTGTCAAAGCAGTTAAGGGTTTGGCCATCATTCCCAAAGTGGAAGTGGGCCCCACAGAAAACCATGATCAAAGTACTTTAGGAAGATTCATTAGATTGTGAGCTACTAGAACACAGGAACTTTGGGCTTTTTTGTGTGTCCCCAGCACTTAGCACAATGCCTGCCGCGTAGAAGGCCCATAACCAATGCTTGTTGCCTTGTTTGATTAGTGAAAGAGTGCGGGATGGACGTGAAGGGAGGGAGCAAAGATCTGTGAAGAACTTTTTGGGGGAGAGTAAGCATTGTTGTAAGCAGGTGACAGAAGGATAAAAGAGGAAGGCTCAGCATCCTCCCTGTTCTTACAATGATTCCGCACTGACTTTGAGATCCTGACTCTCCTGGGCTACCTGTGCTAATAGTGGCGGGGTCATATGGGTCAGTGATAAATTTCCCCTTACCTGCCTCATCTTTCCATTGTTGACTTGCCCCTGGGACATATTCTAAACCGTGGTCTTGCCTTTTTCTATTTAAGTGTCTTCCCTGGGGTCCTTGGTCAAGCTGAAAATTCTCCCAGTCAGTCCTAACCCTAGGCCCTGCCCCTCCCCCTGGGAGCAAGGGCTGTGTCTTAGAGCACCTAGTTCAAAACATTGCACAGTTTGGTGCTTAATAACTGTTCCACTGAATCCTACAGAGTTTTTATGCAACTTTCAACCATTTGGATTTAAAGCAGCCCCGATTAGTCTGTAGCTGTGAAAGGTCATCACTCTAAGGATGGATTATTTCCTCAGCTCCCTTTTCTACAGTCGGACTCCGATCGGCTTATGACTCGGAAGAAATGTCTATAGATTCAGGCTGAATGGACTGCCTGGCATTTGTGGGGCTCTCTTTAGAACTGCCAAAGCAAGCTCTGCTTTAAAACAGATTTAAAATTAGGCACGGTTAGCTTTCTTAATGCCCGATGTTGTCGAATCAGTGACATTTGTTAAGTAGGAGGTGTGGAAAGGTCAAGGGCTTGCTTCCTGAAGAAGCCTACATGGGATACTCCGACCGCTCCCCGGACACTTTTTAGATGGTTTAAGTTCAGCAGGCGGGTCTCTCCTGCCTCTTCTGTGAGAATAAGAGGCACCGTGTGGTGCTTTAGATTACCTTCATCACTACCGTATATTTTCATGTGCTTACATAAAAGCAGCTTTTTCTTCACAGCAGGAAATCTTTTGAAAACTTAGCACAAAACAAGCCACTTGAAACTGGACTAGAATAAACCGCGCCATTCTTGTGTCAGTAAAGCACGGCTCACAGACCCTCACGCTGGCAGTAGGCTTGCGGGCCTTTCAGTCAGCCTCTGTGTTTAAATTCATTTTGTTGAAAATGTTAATCTTTAGTCTCTCTTCCTGCCATGGCGAATTGAATATACAAAAGTAATTTACTGTTTCTTTTAGAAAGAATATTACAATGCCCCAAAGTCAGCATTTTAAATATAATTTTTTTGTTGTATGGTGTTGGAGTGTGTGAACATAAATGGGAAGTGCTTGGACTGAATGCGTATTGCTCCAAGGATATATTATATTACTGGAAACTCTGAGTCCAGCAGCTGGATCTTTGGAAAATCACCTCCCTCCCACCAGGTCATTTATTGTTTCCACTGTGACTATAGAAATGCTCACAGATGTGGCCATTTGAGTACACTCTCAGATCATATTAATCCTTGCAATTCCTGGCTCCGTGTATGTAGTAGGTGCTGTGTAAAGGCTTCTTGACTACATTTGACATCCAAGTTCCTGTTTCCCACCTTTGTGGGGAGAGAAGAACTTGGTGCACTTCTTAAACCCACTGGTCACTTTTTAAATAGCTCCATCGGCTCACATTCTTGCCGTTGTACAGCTGTCCTGAGTTGTGTGGTCATTGATGATGTGGGGGATCTGTGGCCATTAATGGTATGGGGGATTCTGTGTTCATTGATGGTATGGGGGATTCTGTGTTCATTGGTGGTATGGCAGATTCTGCGATCACTGTTGATATGGGAAAATCTGTGGTCATTGGTGGTGTGGGGGATTCCGTGGTCATTGGTGGTGTGGGGGATTCCGTGGTCATTGGTGGTATGGCAGATTCTGTGATCACTGTTGATATGGGAAAATCTGTGGTCATTGGTGGTGTGGGGGATTCCGTGGTCATTGGTGGTGTGGGGGATTCTGTGGTCATTGTTGGTGTGGGGGATTCTTCTGGCTTGAGGCATTGCCCCAGAATCTTCAGGACCTGACTGTATGGTGACTTGCCAAGAATGTTCCATAATAAGCCCCAGCAGAGAATCTGTGACAGTCATAAATCTACCATGGACTACTTGAGAAAACGTGGATAAAATGGATTGCGTCCCGATTGGAGATAAAGGCTGACCCTGTGATTTCATTGGGTGGAGTCCCTCCCACACGAGGAAAGCCCCCTCTCCTAAGGCTGGGGAAGGCAGTATATTTGTCATAGAGCCTAAGATTTAAAGGTCTTCCGGATCTCTGAGAGAGGCAGGGATTGGCCAGATGTGGAGGAAACCTTCTGAATGAGAAGCCTGAGGATAGGGTGACCATCTTCAGAACTAAGCTTCTTCAGCTGTACAAGGAAGAAGTTGGATAGGACGGTCTCCTGGGCCCCTGAATATGGTTCCCCCCAGTGTGGCTGTGCTGTGTAGTCCATCCATTTCACAGTTAGGAGTTCTGCTGAGGGAATCTCCAGTAATTACTGTTACCTGGATTTGTAAACGGCAAATCCTTCTCCCCAGTTTTTGCAAGATAGAGGAGAGTCTTTAAAAGTGTTTTATACATAAAGGAAACCGTTTTCTCTCATTCTGAAATACTGGAAATAGACACTCGGAACTGTTAACAAGTGGGCCTCAGAATCCATGACAGCACATCTTATTTGAATTCTGATTTCCTTCCCTTTGAGAAATCAGCCACGCGGCAGGCCCTTCTTTTTCTCCCTGTTGTTTAGAAGAGCTGCTAGTGCTGCACACTTGATTCTTTTTCTCATTTATCTGTTAGAACAATCGGGGCTAAGCCGTCTAGAAAGATGACAGGAAATGAACAGGTTACTTCCTCTAAAATACGTGTAGACCCTGGATATGTGGATACGTCAGTGTTTATAAAAACCAAACAACGTGAACTAGGAAACTGTTAGCTGGGCTCCGTCTCTTTAGGTTAAGTGACTTTCCCGGGATCGCGCAGCCGGTGTCTGGGGCTGGATTTGAACCTGGGCCCTCCCCACTCTGGGGCTGGGGCTCTTGCCCTCTGCGGTGCTTGTGCCCCTGGCCCTTGGGAGGCGAGGAGGTCAGGCCGAGAGAATGCAGCAGTGAGGGACCACGCATTTATTGAGCGCTCACGAGGGGCTCGGCCATTACCAGCTCCCTTGCCATCTGTGAGACCCTGGCTCTCTCTCTCCAAGCGCCCTGCGACGGGGAGGAGCATTCTCCTCGGGGCCTCGCGTCCAGACTGGGGATGGCCGACCTGGATCACAGCACTGCCTGCTCCCGGGCCCACGCCTGCCTTCCCAGCCCCTCTCCCCTCCCCGGGCTTCTCAAACCCTGATCAGATGGATTCTGCCATGGTGCCCGCAGGAGCTTCGCCAGTCGGGGATCCCACTGATCCCAGTAACCTTGCTGCCCCCTGGCCACCTCCCAGAATTCTTCCTTCTCTCCCCCACTGGAAGGCAGGCTCCTTGGGGGGAGCTCATTAGCACAGCACAGGCTTGTGGGAGCCAGAGACACTCTCACTACGTTTTTCTTTTTCTTTTTCTTCCCTCCTTCTTCCTCTCCTTCCTTTCCCCCCTTTTTTTCTCCCTCCCTTCATTGCGTTTGATCTCGTGTTCCCCAAGACCATGACTGACGGCGGAGCCCACACTCTGGCAGTCCGTACCAAGTAGAGAAGGCTTTGATACAGAAAGGCCCAGTGACGGCGTGTAGCCTGGCCGAGAAGGGTCCACTCGGTCGGGTCCACACCGCCTGAAGGGTGGTGCTCTCTGTGGGTGCAGGGCAGGCATCCCAGGGCAATCTCGGCTCCTGCAGGTGTTTGGGGGCCACTGACAGAAAATCCCTCTAAAAGGCCTGGGTCCCACGTGGGGAAGACAAAAGGTCTGCAGAAGACTAAGTGGATTGTTCCAGCCAAGTCTTTGTGGCACATATTTATAATTTAACTGATAGAAAGCTAATCCTGATTTTGCCAGGTAGCAATAAACAGTCTCTGTTACTGTGGCAACTGCCAGCTGTCATCTGGAGAGCAGGGAAAGCGTCAAAACCAAAGAAGGAGCCCGACTGCTATATACGGGCCTCCTCAAGCTCCATGGCTCTGGTGAGGGGCTTTGGGGGCTGAAAGGAGGTGCCAGGAGGAACCATGAGAGAAGCGGTCGGTCCCACGCCAGGGAGGCAGGGCCTCAGGGACTCTTTCCCGCCCCCCCCCCCAGCAGCAAATTTACATGGGCTCCGTCAGGCCCGCTGCTGGGCCTGGTTGTTACGAGAGGACAGCCTGACGTTCGGGAGGGAGATCATTCTGTGAGAGTGAAATACTTGTTATAAATCCTTCGTGGCCAAAATCTTCAATTACACCAACTAATTCCTTGAAGATGCACTGAGGGGAAAATCAGAGCCCACTTAATTTACTTTTCTCTCCAGAGAATGGGCGTATTCTCCATCCGGAATACATTCTAAAAGCTGACGTCTCTTTATTTGATATTTCAAAATGTAGAGAATTTCTATCCCGGCGAGGACAAAAATAGTATGTAGTTTTCTAAACAAAACTTCAGCAATAAATAATCTGGCCTTAAATCGGCTTTTTGAGAACTGACGTAAAGGGCTTTTGATACCTATATTTATGTAAATGAGTCTCATCAACAAGGAGTTGTTGTCCAGGCCAGAAAAGGAAGAAAGGAGGGACCCGCTGCTGCCCCTTTGGGCGCCCTCGGTCTCACGTTATTGACCCTCACACGGCCGCACGGCAGCGTTGCCCAAACCCTCTCTGATTCTCAGCGAGCAGACGCCCCTCAGGCCCTCCTGGAGCCTCTTCCTGTATCCGAGGGTCTGCCCGAGCAAGATCCGTCCTGCCCCGGCCGCAGGGGAGAGCACCGGGAAGTGTGGCACAAAGGGCAGGAGTTCAAATCCTGCCTCTGCCCCTCACTCGCTTCATGACCTTGGAGGATCCCCCTCTGAAGGCCCCGTTTTCCCATTTTTAGGTGAGGAGGTTAACTCTGGGGTCCCTTCTCGCCGCGGGGCACGGCCTATGGCGCTAATCACATAAAAGCCAACTAGAAAAGGCAAAAGGAGGTAGCCGATAAAAATGCATTGTTAGAATTTCAAGATGCATAGAAGAAAACCCTGCGGCCTGATGCCGAGGGCCCTTGGAATCCAGAGGTGTTTATGGCACCGAGACTCAAGGCATCGTTTATGAAAACACAGGAGGAGCGTGGCAGGATCCCACCATGAGTGACCTAGACTTTGCCCAACATTCCCGCCTTTCTGACATCATTGTGCTCCACCCGAGTGAAGGAAGAGCTCCTCCCGGGAGCCGGCAAGCCGCTCCTCCAGCGGGCGGAAGCAGCGACTCGGTGCCGAGCCCGTTAAAGTTCTGCTTTCATCATCTCAGAGCCAACTGTGGGCTTGGGGTCATGGGTCACATGGACGTCTGCGTCCACGCTGGGGCTGAAGTACATGGGAGGGGGGAGGGGAGAGATCCTGCCTTGTGGCGGGCGATCCCGCGCCTCCCACCGCACGGATCTTTGTTTTAGCAAAGTTTCCGGTTCTGGTTCCGTTGTGGACCCTTTTGGACTTCTGAAAAGGATTTTCTGTCTTACCAACAAGAGGGGGAGACCCACATAAAGAAGAGGGGGGAGGGACCTGGCCAGGGACCCACAGGAGGTTCTGGGTGTCCTCTGACTTGGGAGGCTGCTGCCCCCGGGTCCGTCTTGGCTGCTCGATACCAGAGAGGTCGCTGCTTCTCCAAGTGGGATGTACGGTCCGGACGGTTTTAAAGTGTAGGGAACGGCTTTCCTTTCACCTTACGCCTCACAGAGACCCACTGAACGACCCGCCCAAAACCACCCAGCCGGGCAGCTTTGCTTTTCTCCTGGCTGACCTTGGTGCTTCCTCGCTGGAGGCATGACGTCACCAGCACCGCTGCGACTGTGACCTCTGGACTCCGTGCAGGTGACGGACGCATCCAGCCCCACCTCCCCCTGAGCTTTCGCCCGCCTGGCCCATGGAGATCCCAGAGCTGTGGAACAGAATCCCTGCCCTTCCCCGCCAGACTCCCCCCGCCTTCTTCCCGTCTCTGGGTTCTCAGCCTCAGCAGCTCCTGCCGGACTCTCCCCCCTCTGACCTCACACTTCCCGCCATTTCCACCCCCTCTGCTCCCGACGCCTTTTCTCCCGCTGCTTGCCCGGCCCTTCCCTTGCCCATGGGCTCGCCGCGGCGTTCGGGGCCCCCTGCCCCGGAGAGCCTCCCGCACTCTAGTCCACGCTGGCTGCAGCCCGGGCCGCGGATTCCCCTTCCCACCCAGCGGCTTCCGTCGGCTTCTGGAACAAGAGGCAGACCCGAGGTCTGGCTCTGAAGGCCCCGCACGCCCCGCCTCCCTCCTGCGCACACTGACCAGCCCAAGGGGCCTTCTCCCTGGCTGCTCGCCATGAAGCCCCGGGCCCAGGGGCCCAGCCCCGAGTCTGCCGCCAATTTGTGGAGCCGTGTTGGTCAGCCTCTCCCCTCCAGGGGGCGCGGATTGGAGATGGTGGAGAGTCCTTGGGGCCATCCGTTTGATGAGACCCCACAGATGGAACAACTGAGGATCATGAAAGTGTAGAAGGCACAAAACAAATACTAAAGGGACAGCAGGGCAGGTCTGCAGCAGGCCCGGCCAGGAGGGCCAGGAGGGAGGGCCGGCGAGCACCGGGAGGACCTGGGCCTCCATCTTCACCTGCCTCTCCCCTGAGACCCTGACGGAGCCAGACAGGGTGGGAGCTCGGGAAGGACCGCGGGCTCGGCCCCAGCCTGGAAAGCAGGAGTCCCAGCCTGGGCCACTGCTCCGAACACAGGCCACTGGCCAGTGTGCCGGGCCCTGCCCTGAGGATCAGGGGAAATGAGGGCCTGGGGGGCTGGGGGACCTGCCCTGGAGCCGCACGGAGCTCACAGGCTCTCTTCTCTGTTTGTACCTCCAGGCCTCTCTCGGGCTGGGCGCAGAGTGGGCAGGTATTAAGTGCTTTATTCACTCATATACATCCGTGGGAACTATTCAGCCAGAGTTAGAGATTGCCAGGGATCTGGCTGAGCCACGGTGCTCCCGCTCGGGTCTGTCTGTGGTGCTCCGCTCGGGTCGGTCTGTGGTGCTCCCGCTCGAGTCGGTCTGTGATGCTCCCGCTCGGGTCGGTCTGTGGTGCTCCCGCTCGGGTCGGTCTGTGGTGCTCCCGCTCGGGTCGGTCTGTGGTGCTCCCGCTCGGGTCGGTCTGTGGTGCTCCGCTCGGGTCGGTCTGTGGTGCTCCCGCTCGGGTCGGTCTGTGGTGCTCCCGCTCGGGTCGGTCACGGCCGGGGGCCCCCTTGCTGGAGCACCACCAAAGGGATTCTCAGCTAGCGGTGGCTTGGACCGGCCTGACCCGTGTCTGTTCCATGGGCTTTGCTTCTCTTTCTAGACCCTGAGATGTGGACCCTGGGGGTCCACAGGCCTGGCTTCCTCCTGGGAGGACTCCCGTTAGGCTTCCTTTGGAGTTCACGAGCAGCATGTGTGTTTGGGCGATGGGGGGCAGCCCAGCTTATTGGGTCACAACCATGAGGAACCGGGGTGGGGGGCAGCGGGGGGGGGGGGGTCTCAGCTCCAGTAAGTTCCTAGTGCCTGTGGACATGACCCCCCAGGGAGGCCATCTTGGATGCTTCGGTCCTTGTCTCCACACCTAGTGGCCGATGCTGTGGGTTTAATTGGGCGTAAGCTACTTGATGTTCAGACAAGTAAATAAAAATCCGAGGAAGGAAGGAGGGGACGACGGGTCACGTTTCCCTTGGGCTGAGGCTGGGCCAGGGGACAGCAGGAGCGCCCGGCTCTCTCCCAGGTCGTCCCCGGGGCTCGTCCCACAGGCTTCGTGGAAAAGACCCCGACTGTCGGGGGTCCGGGGGCAGGTGCCCCAGCTCCGGTGACGACTGTCCCGGACAGCGGGAGACTTTGCCGTGGGGCCGATAACCGGCGTGTGAAAAGCCAAGTGTCCCAGGACCCTGGGAGCCCCCTCGGGTTTCCTGCCTCTCCAGGTGTAACGAAGCTTCTAACGGCTTCACGGCCAGAATCCCCCAACCCCCACGGACACGAGCAGCTGAACAAAGCATCCTGATGCTTCGGTAAATGACTTGAATGCGGTGGTAGAAATGGCGGCACGTCATGTGTGTTTAATCTGTTTCATATAAATTTTCTGGGAACGTTCCAGTTTAATCTAGAGAATATGCAATCTGCTCGGAACATCCCGTCCCCCAATGAGCGTAATTTGTGGGAGACAGTTAGGGATCTCAAGAGCCCTTTCATCCTTGCGTGCATTGAATTAATCTCCTCCTAAACACTCATTCAGAAAGTGCCGGCAGGCGGCTCGGCTCGGTTGCCATGGCAGATATTATTCTTCCTGTTCCCCTGAGAGCCGCATTTCTATAAACTGTGGATGTTTTCAAGTTTATCACGGCGGCAGGCTGTGGTTAGGCTGCTCTTTATGCTGACAGTTTCTGCTCGGTGATGATGATTTCTTCCTTTCTTTCTTTTCCTTCCCATAACCCCTTGCAAGAATGGTTAAAATCGCTTCTCCACCTTCACTGCCGCACGTTGGGCAGATTAGGTGCAGTTTGGCTTGGTTTGTTTCATGCCGGGGCCCAAAGGGCAGGAAAAGTATTTGAAGCCCAAGCTGTGAGGAATAGGGAAAAATCCCGCCCAAAAAGCAGTGATAAAAGGAGTGCGAGATCAGCAGAACATCCGTCAGCACGGAATTGGGGGCACCCTTGCTGGGGGGCTGGGCTCCCTCGGGCATCAGCTCTGGCACATCCCTGCTCCACCTGCCCTCACCCAAGCCAGAAAGCCCCTGCCACGGGGGCACTTGCATCCGTGCCCACTCGGGCATGCGACACTCGGACTCTCCAGAGTCACGTGCCCCCCTGCATGAGCCGTTGGTGACTCGCTCTGTGACTCTGTAGTGAACAGAAGTCCGCCAACGTCCCCTTCTAGAGATGAGAAACTGAGGCAAATGGGGGCCCAGCGACTTGTCCAGGCTCACACCGCTACGGTGTCTGAGGTGGGATTTGAACTCAGACGCTCCCGACTCCAGGCCTGGTGCTCCGTAGACATCGCCACTGCCTAAATGCTACGTTACCCGTCGTGTAACTGCAGGTCCATGATACTTCTCTGGGCACCTGTGGGAATGTGGGCCAGCGAGGGGTCTTAGCGGGACATTTCTGTAACTCAGTTTGCAAAGGAAAGCCACCATTCAGATCTGGAATCTTTTTCCAAGTTCTTATTTAGGATTTCAATAGAAGGTTTGAAAATATAAAATATCCCCAGCTCCCTTGTTCGGTGCATGTGTCTTTTCAGTAAGAAAATTCAGACTGTCCCTAGCCTGAGATTGGCTTGTAGTCTCAAAGGTTGTTAGTGAGTCTTTGAATTCATTTTCTTTTTTTTTTATTAGTTTTTTTACTTTCAAAACATCTGCATGGATAATTTTCCAACACTGCCCCTTGTAAAACCTTGTGTTCAGATTTTCCTTCCTTTCCTCCCACCCCCTCCCCTAGCTGGCAGGTCGTCCAATACATGTTAAATATGTTAAATCCAATGCATGCATACATATTTATGCAATTATCTTACTGCACAAGAAAAATCAGAAAGGAAACAAAAATGAGAAAGAAAACAAAATGCAACCAAAAAACAACAGATAGAGTGAGAATGCCGTCCACACTCAGCCCCCAGGGGCTCCATCACAAGCTCATTGGAACGGGCCTGAATCATTGCTGGAGAGGCCACGTCCATCGGAACTGATCCTCATACAGTCTTGTTGTTGACATGTATAATGACCTCCTGGTCCTGCTCGCTTCCCTCAGCATCGGTTCCTGTGAGTCTCTCCAGAACCCTCTGAAATCCTCCTGCTGCTCGCTCCTTCTGCCGCCTGAGCTGGGCAGGGCCTGAGACCCCAAGTGGCCGCCACAAGGTGACCTGCCTTAGTGAAGGGAATGGCCTCCCGGGGAGTTTCCTGTGTCCTGGAAATCACAGGTCCAGTCCTCCAGGGCAGAAAATGGTTAATCTGGCCCAAGGTCTGCAGTATGGAAGGAGAAAGGTTCTCTTTTTTTTCTTGGAAAGAAAGTTGATTTTAGGTAAAACCGGTGGCTAGTGTGGGGCTCCCTTTGCTTCTCCTATCTTTTCCCATCTCCTGCCACCTGTCAGCGCGTGTCCCTCCTTGCCCTAAGCCCCTCACACACTCCCCCTTGGGGTTTCATCCCCCAGTGCTGCTGATCTCCGCAGGCGTTCTCACTAACCAGTGAAGGACCGCTCTCCGAAGCTTCTGGGGGCCTTTGACAAAGAATCCCGGGGTACCACGAAATGAGGGACATGAGTAAGTGTTGGATTCGTAGCTGTTTGTACACCTGGGGTCAAGTGAAAATGTCTTCGGGAGAAGTGAGTGGAAGACATTTAAGAAGCCATGCTGCAAATTTGTGCCCGCTGGGTAGATGGTGGGGGCAGCGGCAATCTGGGGGTGCTGGGGCTTGTCCCCTCTGCTCCCTGGGCCACCCTGAAGCCCCCTGAGAGGCCTGCCTTTGCCCCCCGTGTCAGTGGCCCTCTGCCGTGAGCTTGTCCCGCCAGCCGGCAGCGCCATCTCCCTCCCCAAGCCGGGGGCTACCCGAGCCATCCAATGCCCCCATTAGACCAGGCTGGTTTTCACCCCCTCCCATCCCCCCAGCACAGCCGACCTTGTCCAGAAACTTCCTCCTCAAGAAGCTGAGGCCGCTGTGACCTTTGCCCAGACCGGGCTCGCCCAGCAGGCGCGGCTCCTCCCAGCCAGGCTCCGGGTGCTGGTCATGCACATGGCGGGAGGGGGGGAACACGCTTGGAATTTAACCTCCTTTTTATCAGCTTCTTATCAACCCATGGGGAAACTTCCAACCTGACTGCAAGGCCAGGCCTGAGCTTCCCGCGGGATCCCCCTGGATTTCTTCCCCCATTGGGGCCGGGGCCTTGTCGAAAAGGGAGAACTGGCCATTAGGGGCCCCTTTGGGGCCTTCCGTGGCACTTAACCTCCGTGGGCCTCAGTTGTCCCTTCTGTAAAATGAGCACAGCAGGCGGGCCACTTGCTAAGGACTTTTCCCCTTCCAGCAATCTGGCCGGTTCTTACTGGCTCACTGTCAGATGCACTGTCAACAAATGGCACAATCCAGAATAAACATTCAGCTCTCTGAGGGCAGGAACTGGGCCCCGTGTCCAGTACGGGTGGGAGGAACTTGCCCGAGGAGTGAATGAATGGAGGGGAAGCTCGGGAACGTCCGTCATCGCTGGGTTTTTCCAATTTATGCTCAGGGTTTCACTCTGCAACTAGGACAGAAAATACCAGTGGAGACTCGTTCCCACTCGGAGATGGAGGGTTTTCAAAGGCAGCATTTGGGAGGTGTTTTGTTACACACCATCCTGCCCGAAACAGCAGCTGAACCATGAAACTACCGATCTGTGAAATGATTAAACAAAGAAAAAAAGCAGTGTAAACAGGCCTGAGCGAAAATAATGGGACACTTTTTAACTATCTAAGCACAAATAGGATCACATTAACTGAAGGAAATGAGGCCTGAAGTGTATTTGTGAAGGCGCTGGGTGGGCACCCGAAGGGGCTCTAATCCCCCCCATGGCCCCCCGCCTCCTGAGGGGCTCCAATCTGGGCAGATGTCAGGGTTTCTCTTTGGGGGAGTCTCAGGGTAAAAGAGGCCCTTTGGAGCCCGATGGGCACCGAGGGAGGGCCTGTCTCATGGAGCGCCAAGTAAGACAAGAACATGGGGGAACACCCACCCCTCAAGCTTTGTTCCCACTCTGAGTCACAGCACCCCAGCTCTGTGGCAAGAAGGGATGGCGGAGGCTGCAAGACCTCCCCTCATTAAAGGTGAGGAGGCAGGCCCACAAGTGGCCTTGGGAGTACAGGTGGGATTTGAACCCAGGCTCTCTGGCTCCAAGAGTTGGCGCTCTTCCTACTGTCTGGCAAAAAGGAAATGGCCCCTGCCATCCAGGGCGTTGGACTCTCTGGGTGTCCATTATCATGCTGAATAGAGCTCATTGCTCCGGAGAGGAGGCCCTGGGTAGATCCTCCAGATGAACATCATCGTTTTCCAGGTACAAACACAGAGTTCCTGAGCCGTGAATGGAGCAAGCTTAGGGAGAGGGCGAGCTCTTCCTGGGCAGACCCGTCATTGGCAGTCTGAATTAGTGACAGCCGGGCCCCTCCTGAGGGCCGACGTTCTCCCAGGGGGAGAGGACCAGGACTTGTCTCTGTTGTCGGAGACCAACCTCGCTCAGCTGCCTGGGATTAGGAAGGCCTTGGCGTGGGAAGGCTGACCAAGGACTCCGGGGGAGCTGCTGAAACCCACGGGATGAAGAGAAACATGAAAGGGGCCTTTCAGTGCAACTTCCCTCCCATCCTGACGATGCTCAAGAAGAAGATGGAGATAGGGGTACTCTTAATACCTGACCTGTTTATAGTAACCCACAGATTAAGGAAGAGCGCCATATCTGCACTGACACTCTCATCCCAAATAAGACTAGAAAAGCTTGGCCCCTCACAAAGGGATTGCAGTTTTTTGCCAATGTATTTCACAGAAAAATGAATTAAATAGAAATTCACTGAAAAATGGGAAATAAACAGAAGTCAAGGAATTAACTCTCTCCGTATGTCTTAGAAAACTAACTGAGGCAAAGTGAGTCTAGAAGCGGTCTAGAAACTGCTTCAAACCAGCAAAAATGGAACCCCTTCCCCAAGGGGACAGTCACAGCTTCAGAACACAGTACTTACTGATTCAGCATATGAACTCATTTGGAGAAGCATCATAGAAAAAGACGCTACAAAATCATTAATATTGGCCAGAAAACCCCCCAAAAAACAAACAAACAAAAACAAAACCCTAAACTAAAAGAAATTATGGAAATCAGCTTGGTATATAAAAACCTATCCAAGCCAGATCATCCCAGGGATTTCTGGGGAGTCTGTGGATCCAAATAGACACAAAATGAAACAGATCTGCATTTTTGGAGTGACGTAGGGATTCTTTAACAATAATCGTACACTTTGGGAATGTGTGGTTCTTATGATATGGGGGCTGGACATGGAAAATAAGGAAAGGACAGCAGCAAGAAGGGGTGAACATGTTTAAGTCCATAAGGAAGAGATTTGTGCTTGGCAACTCCCATTTTGAAGGGGATTAATTTTCCTTTTTTTTTTTTTTTTTTTTTTTCCTCTTGATTAAATTTAAGCAAACATTTTTTTTTTGTCATGAGTTTTATTTTATTTTTTCAATTTCATGTAAAAACAAATTTTAACATTAAAAAAATTTTTTGAGTTCCAAAATCTTTCCCTTCTCTCTTCTTCTCCCTAATTGAGAAGACAAGCAATTTGATATGGTTTACATATATGCAATCATGTAAAACATATCCATATTACTCATTCTATAAAAGAAAACACAGACCTTCATTTCCCCTCCCCCCCAAAATCAAGAAAAATAAAATGCAAAAAAAGTATTAAGCAAACATTTTTAACATTTGTTTTTTAATTTTTTTTATTTCCAAATTCTTTCCCTTTTACCCAGAAATGGCAAACAGTTGGATGTATTTGATATAAGCAGTCATGTAAAACATTTCCATATTAGCTGTGTTGGAAAACAAAATACAAAAAATAATAATAATAATAACAAAGAAAAAATTTAAATGTACAGTTCAGTCTACATGTAGACTTCTTCCTCTGGAGGTGATAACATTGTTCATCATGAGGTCTTCAGTATTATCTTGGAATATTGTAAAGCTGAGAATGGCTAAGTCAGTCACAGTTGATCACTAGTACTATGTGCAGTGTTCTCATAGTGCTCACTTCACTTTGCATCAGTTCACATAAGTCTTCTCAGGTTTTTCTGAATCCATTCTGCTCATCACTTCTTTTTTTTTTTCTTTTTTTGGCTTTTTATTTACCAGATATTTGCATGGGTAATCTTACAACATTGACAATTGCCAAACCTTCTGTTCTAATTTTTCTCCTCCTCCCCCCCCCCCGGGATGGCAGATTGACCAATAAATGTTCAATATGTTAGAGTATAAATTAAATACAGTATATGTATACACGTCCAAACAGTTGTTTTGCTGTACAAAAAGAATTGGACTTTGAAATAGTCTACCATTAGCCTGTGAAGGAAATCCAAAATTCAGGCAGACAAAATTAGCTGCTCATCATTTCTTATACCCACTAGCATCTCATCACCATCATATACCGCAGCTTGTTCAGTCACTCCCCAATTGAGGGCACCCATCCCCTCGATTTCCAATTCTTCGCTGCCATAAATATGTGTGCACATATAGGCCCTTTCCCTTTGCTCTCTTTGGGATACAGACTTAGTAGTGGTATTGCTGGGGCGAAGGGTATGCAGTTTTATAGCCCTTTGGGTATAGTTCCAAACTGTTCTCTAGGATGGTTGGATCAGTTCACAAACTTACCGACGGTGCGTTAGTGTCCCCGTTTTTCCACATATTCTCCACAATGGTCATTCTCCTTTTCTGCCATGTTGCCAATCTGCTAGATGTGAGGGGGTACCTCAGAATTGTTTTAATGTGCATTTCTCTAATAAATGGCAATTTAGAGCATTTGTTCACACGATTATAGATTGCTTCTAATTCTTCTTCTGAAAACTGCCTGCTCCTATCCCTTAACCATTTATCAATTGAGTAATGACTCATATTCTTATGAATTTGACTCATTTCAACTTTATCAGTGAACTGCATGTAAAAATAAAAAAAGTTTTTCCACGTTTCTTGCTCTCCTTCTAATCTTAGCTGTTCTGAGATTAATTTTTAAGATATCTCAAAGAGAATTTCCAACAGGATGGAAAAGATCTTGGGTGGAACTTTCACCCAAAAGGTGCTTAAAAGCCAATTGCTGATTGCTCTCATGCTTCAAAGGCACCTTTGATGAAAAAAAAATTAGACAGAAACAGGAATCTTCTCCCAGATGATTTTCTATCTTTATAATTCTATCCATTGACTGGGAAATGTAGAAATTTTGAAATGCCGTTACTTCTCAGCCGATAAACCATCAATTTGATTAAATGGAAAAAACTACGGCCTTCAAAGCTCCTTCCTAATGAGGTGACTTTTCTGTTGATGTGAAAGTTATATAAGCCCCAGCAGGGGCTTTGTTCATTGGCCTGAAGAATGTCAACAGCAAGCGAGGTGTAAAACAGGAAGACATCTGCTGCTGGGAGGCGCTTGCCAGCACCCCTGCGCGGGGACAGCAAGGTCTTCCAAACGCTCCCCTTCGGAGAGGACATGGTTTTCATTTCACCCAGGCCAAGGAAACTACACAAATTCCTCAGGAATCCAAGGAGTACGGGCAGAGGAGATTCAGTTCGATTCAGGAAGCATTTATTAAGCACCTACTGTGTTCCAGCCCCTCGAAGTAAGTCCCTGATGCCAAAGAAGCTGACTTTGCACCGAGGGAAGACAGCACACAAACCGATTGTTGAATACAGATGGCAAAGGAAATACAAGATATCCTCAGGCCTCAGGAAGAGCTCTGACAGGGTAGGGAATCAGGCAGGGAGAGCGGCCTGCGGGGAGCAGCAGCCCCTGCTCCGGGCGGAATGGCCGGCCCACAGAGGGAGGGGATGTGGAGGAAGTTCTCCCTTCACAGAGAGTGCCAAGTGTTCCGGAACAAGAATCGTTAGTGGAGGGATTTGCAAAGCCCACTGGACACTTGGGTCACTCGGGCGCGGTTGTCCTCGGGCCAGTGGATACCTGGGCAGGAGAAAGGGGAAGATGGCGGCGGGCGTCCATGAGGACTGGAGGAGTCCCCGTCTTGGTTACCTTCTTCTTCCCTCCTCCCAGATAGCCCTCGCCCCCGCTTCCCTTGGTTTGTTTCCCTGGGCCATTGTTCAGGTCGTGCCCGTGGCCCCAGACACGCATCTCTGCTTCCTCGGTCCCCAGAGGAGACGGTGATGGAAGGCAGACCACTCGGCAGCAAGCCCCTTCACAGGCTCCCTCGAGACAGGGACCCCAGCCTCCAGGTGGCGCGGCAAATAAAGAGCTGGCTTTGAAGCTAGGCCGGACCCGCGTGCAAGTCTCGCTCCTGGGTCGTCAACGCCTCAGACTCTGTGGCGAGCCTCTGAAGAGGAAGTCCCGAGCTGCCCTGGCGGCTGCTTATTCCGTGCCGTGCCGTGCCATCCAGTCTCTGTTCTTCCAGTGCCGCTGCTCTGGACTTTTGTACATTTGCAGTAAATACGCCGTTGCAGATGTGCTCCTTTATGCTCACTTCTGGTTTTCATGTCATTCGGTGTTGCCAAAAAAAGAGAGAAAATATATTTGTTCTGTATGGAGACGGCCTGGAGAACACAAAAGAGCGTCCGCAGCTTCTCTGAGGTGCTTATTTCCAGAGCGCTGCCTCTGCCTCTGTCCTTCCCGCCCTTTCTCCGGGGCTCTTTGCCAGTTCTTTCTCATTGAAACAGTCGGACATTGGGAGAAGCCCCTGTTCTCAGCGCCTCCCCCCCCCCCCCCCCCCCCCCCCCCCCCCCCCCGTCTCTGGCTCCTCTTCCTCCCTCCCACGGCACCCTCGGGGGGCTCTTGCTTCCTGCCAGTCACAGAAGGGAAATTAGAACGCTAACTTGAATGACTGAAGAGACTCGTGACACTTCTGCACAAAAACAGAAAAGAGTAAATGAGATGGAAGCAGCTCCTCCGCCCATGGCTGACTGCACGCTGGGGGAGACCAGAATGGTTTGGGCAGAGGTTGTGGGGTGGAGGGACACAAGGACAAGAGCTGCCCGTGCTCCCCAGCTCCTGCGGCTCTCTGCAGCTGCCCCGGCGGGCATGGGAGGCCCCGGGACCATCTCAGCTGGAAAAGGCCCAGGAGGAGGTGCTGTATCCCGGGCTGAGGAGAGGGAGGCACCCCCCGGCATTCCCTGCTCCCCAGGCCTCCCAAGGCCGTCCAGAGACACTGTGGCCAAAGCCACTTCAGAAAAAGCAGCACCGCAGTTCTTTCACTGACCTCCCGGATTTACCTCGAACAAGGCAAGGATGGATGGTCCCTGTCCCTGTGACCCATTGGACTGGGGGCCTGCATCCAGGTCCTTGCAGGAGCTGCGAGAGCCCACAGAATGCGGGCAAAGAGCTGCCAGTCGGCCTTCTGGGGGCGGCTGCATCGATACAGTTTTGCCTGGAGTTGAAGGAAGGGATTCTGAGGGAAAGAATGTTTTTCATTAACTTAGATTGACTGAGTCTGTATGGCAAAAAGATTGTCCTGGGAGGCCCCTGTCATGGACGGCCCCGGGGACAAAGCGGGTGTCCAGAGGAGCCTTTGGCCAGCAAGCAGCGACCCAGGAACCAAAAAAGCGGCCCCCTGACCCTCAGATTCTCTATTTGTAGAAGAAATATGGTGGAGCACCGTGGATCAGTGTCTCTACTCAGGGCCCAAGAAAGGGCCTGTTGTGTGGCCCCCGGCCGAATCAATAAGGGGAGCCTTGGGGACGTTGGGGGACGGGCCACAGACGACCCGGGAGGGTCCCAAAGCACACCTGCTGCGGAGTCCCAGCTTAGCCGGGCCAATTCCAGGTGAGAGAGGCAGAATCTGGGGGTCCGCAGGACCACCCTGGGACGTGCTGCCAGAGCCGGTGCTCTCTCAGACTGGAAGGAGCATGCAAAACGAGGATTTAAGTCAGGATGAGACCCCAGAGACCACTCCGGGCAGCAGTCGGGGCACCGGCACCCTGACCCAGCTCTGTCCAGAAGGCTTTGGCAGAGCTGGTCATCAGTGGGGGCCACAAGGGTGGGAGGGGTTCGTGCTGATAGAGGGGCCCGGGGCCTGCTGGTCCCAAGTCTGTGCCTTTCAGAGCGCGCTCTAGCCTCAGGTTCCTCATCTGGAATGCTACGAGAACATGACCGCGCTTTCTGTCGTCCCTCGCTCACGTCCGACTCTTCGGGGCCCTTCACGCTTCTCTGACTCACGACAACCCGAGAGGAGTCAATTATTATCCCTTCTCTGAAGTGGAGGAAACCGAGGCAGGCAGAGGTCAAGTGCCTGAGCCCCAGGTCATCCCCCAGCGAGCAGTGGCAATCTTCCTCACGCCAGCCCCAGCATTGGGCACGCCCTCCACACACTGGACGGAGCCTCATGGTCAGATCTCGCACCCCAGAAGCCCCTCTTAATCCAGTGTCCCCTAGCAGACACTGACTGACGCGGCTGGGCTGCTCTCCAGCGCTTTTCCCTTTGGTGTTCCCATTTCTAGCCATGCACATAGTAGGTGTTTTTATACTGTAATATTGCAACTATCCGTATGGCTGCTGGCTCCCCGCTATACCCGGGAGGCTCCCGCTTTCAAAGAAAGCGTTAAGTAGAAAAGATGGGCTTGGGGGGAAAGAGCTGGCTTGGGGGCCGAACAAGACCTCGCTCTCCCTTGTATGTGGACGTTAGTGGGGAAACAGTTACTTCATCCCCCTGAGACAGATTCATCTCTCGGTTAAGGTCACGAGGAAGAGGGGGAAGCCTGGTAAGCCACAGCCGGGTCCCCAGCGTGTGGGTTAACCACATCCTAAAACCAGCCCAGGTAGCTTCAGTGGGCTGCTTCCCATCAGGAGGCCGCGGCTGGCTTACCTTTTACCCCCAGGGAATGGCCTCCCCTGCGGGGATTAGGGCTGGGGACCAGATGTTATTCAGCACAAACCTGATAGCAGCCACAAAAGTGTCCCTCAGAGGGTCTGAAGTGGTGTCAGGACCCCCAAGTGTCCCCCGAGAAAGCACAAAGGGGAAGTAAGCCTGCCACAGAAGCATCTCCTGAGCGCCTGCTATGGCATGGGGTACAAACAGCCGGACTGGGGAGACGCTGCAGAAATAACCAGGTTCATCTACGACAAGCCCAGAGGTTGGGGAGGGTCTCCTGGACACGGAGCGCCCTCCGGGGAGGGGGCGCAGGACAAGGGTCCTGGGGGGAGGGACGAGTGGGAGATGTGAGAAGGTATTTGTGGTGGGTGCCAGGCCGGGGGCAGGGCGGGATGTGTGAGCTGTGGGCTTGTCTGCAGATAGGAGATAATTGAACCCGTGGCTGCTGATGAGATCAAGTAAAACTGTGGGGTCTGAAAGCCGCCTGGGGAGGGCAGCTGCAGAGCAAGGGCGAGCGGGGTCTCAGCCAGGAGGAGCACCTCCCAAACCCCCGGGGAGCAGGGACGGTCCAGAGCGCTGCAGAGAGGTCGGGATGGATGAGGACTGAGAAAACGCCGGCCGACTTGGCCGCTGAGAAGGTGACTGGTAACTTGCTGTCCAGTTGTTGTCAGTCCTGGCCAAGTCGCCTTGATCCTGTTTGGGGCTTTCCTGGCAAAGACCCCTAGGGGACTGGTTGACTCTTTCCTTCTCCAACCCATTTTACAGAGGAGGAAACTGATACAGAGGAAGTGACCTGCCCAGGGTCACCCTGCTAGTCCGTGTCTGAGGAGACTTCCAGCATTGGGTCTGAACCACCTCGTCGCCCCTTTGGGGGAGGCCGTTTGAGCCAAATGATTAAGCCAGATTATGGGGCCATTACAGTGAGTGAGTGGAAGGAAAAGGAAGGGGCCTGGTAGAGAGGCTGGGGGGTGGGGGGGAAGATGATCAGTGAATGATCAGACTAAAGAGAAGAGGCAGGACCTGTTTGTGGGCCATTCCAGGGGAGCATTGAAGAGGGAGTGCGAAAGGCTGGGGTCCCCCTCCCCACTAAACAGATAACTCGCTGGGCAGGAGCTGGGACCGGGTCAGAGCCCTGCCTCAGTCTTTGTGCCCAGTCAGACCCAGAAATTCTGGTGGGCTGATTTTGTTTCCATTGGGGAAGGAAGGTGAGGCTCTCCCTCGCCTGCCGTGTCTCGGTCCGGCCTGTGGGGCAGCCCCTTCCCCTCTCAGAAGTCCGGCCAAGGGCACGGCGCCTCGATATACCGGGCCGATCACAGGGCGATCCAAAGGGGAGGGTCCTTCCTCACGAAGCTGGTTATACAAGTAACACAGGCTCTCTGCAGCCGCAGACAAAGGGTGTCTCCGTGACAGGATTTGTGGGACCTTCCGTGTTCAAGGCCTCATGAGTGGGCGGTCCCGGGACACGGGGCTTGGTGGGGCAGGCTCAGGACCCTAGAGGCGCTGGAGTTTCCTTATTTCTCCCCTTTTGCCTCTTCTTGTTTCCTCTCCTTTCCAGTTCACAGAAGAGTTTTTGGTTGTTTTTTAAGAGCTGTAAGCACAGTTCCTTGTACCATTATCAGCTTTTCCTCTGCATCTATTAAAAGGAAACATTTTTCTTAGCCCTGGCTTTTTCTTGATAAATTGACTAATGGGTTTTTGTTGTTGTTTTTGTTGTCGTTCCTTCATGAGTCTTACAAATTGCATCTCATTTCCTGGAGTCGCTTTTCCTTACCCTTTTTCGCCTTTTTTTCCTCTTGATAATTCAGATCTCGTCACATTCCCTTTTTCCATTTCAGCTCCTTAAGCTGTTTGGGTATAACATTTATCGCCTTTGGCTGTCACAGATAACCTCCTCTTGTCAGAATAGAGTGAATATTTGTTACATGTGCCAGTGGTCTCACACACAGACACACACACAGTGGAAGATGCTCCCTGCCCTCATGGAGCTTCCCCTCCAAAGGGAAAGACAACGCGTAAAAGAAAGCTGGAAAGTGGAGGGCCTGGAACCCTGGGATAGGATGAAGTTCCCAGGCTGGAGTGGGAGATGGCAGTGAGTGCCCTGGGCTCCCACCTGAAAGAGGAGAGACTCTTGGAGGAGCTCCCTGACTTCCATACCCTCCTCTCCAGCCAGAGGGAGGGAAGGGCCCCAGCAGCAAGCACTGAGTGCGAATTTTGGAGCGATGGCCTCTTTTAGTAATCCCTGGCCCTGATTTCTCTCCTAGTCAACACAGGAGTGTCCAGAGATAATTGGTACCCAACAGATGCAGTTTTGGTCTCTTAACAAAAAAGTGGCCAACACATCATATAAAATAGTGGAAGAAATGGTTTTGGTTTCAGCCTGAAAAAGTCAACTAAAATTTACGAAAATAATAAAACTTCTTATAATCTCAATTTTGCTCTAGTTCTTAAAACTAGCAAAGAATAAATCAGATTTGACATTCTGACCATAAATTTTTGGATACAATGGCCTACTAGCTTGTTGCCATGTTTTTTCCATCACATTGGATTTTAATATCTCCCCCCACCCTCTCTCTCTCTCTCTCTCTCTCTCTCTCTCTCTCTCTCTCTCTCTCTCTCTCTCTCTCTCTTTTCTCTTTCTCTTTTCTTTCTCTCTCTCTCATTCTTTCTCTCATTCTCTCTCTTTTCTCTCTCTTCTCTCTCTGTCTTTTCTCTCTCTTTCTCTTTTCTCTCTCTGTCTCTCTCTACTTTCTCTCTCTCTTTTCTCTTTTCTCTCTCCCCTCTCTCTTTTCTCTCCTCTCTCTCTTTTCTCTCTTTCTCTCTCTCTTTTCTTTTTTCTCTCTCCTCTCTCTCTTTCCCTCTCTTCTCTCTCTCTGTCTCTCTCTCTTTTCTCTCTCTCTCTTTCTCTCTCTTCTCTCTCTCTCTTTTCTCTCTCTCTTCTCTCTCTCTTTGTCTTTTCTCTCTCTCTTTTTTCTCTCTCTTTTCTCTCTCTCTTTTCTCTCTCTGTCTCTCTCTCCTCTCTCCCCTTCCCATCTTTTCACCCACTGGCCTGACCCTTGGCCTTTATCTGGACAGTTTCCACCACTCCTCAGAGCAGCCTTCCTCCAAGGTCTCCAAAGACTCAATATTGGTTTGGAACAGAGCTCAGAAAAGGGGAAAACCGAACAGGAATGGGAGCGTGGCACCAGAGCCAGGGGGCATGGCAGAGCCTCCCAAGGCAATGGGCTGCCCGCCAGAAGTCATCTGAACAGACTTTGTTCTTGTGCTGCCTGAAACCATTGCCATTGGTGGGAACATGGACAGAAAAAAGATGATCCAGTGGGAGAGGGAGAAAGCCCAGCAGCTCCCATTGGAGCCCGCAGTGAACCTCCCTGCTCGTTCCTTAGTGAGGGCTGCTGGGCCATGGAGGCCTCCTCCCTGTCCCTTTGCATTCTGCTCGAGCAGGATCGCCGCATTGTGTGGCTTTTGATATTAAAGTCACGGGACCATTTTAAAGCCCTGAATTTCGGAGCCATCTGGAGTTAATCAGATAGACTCGGCTCCCTGGCCTGAGAGCATCAAGATTGATTTTGTGTCTGTGGGTTGATGGTAAACAGATCCCAGAGACTCACCACTCTCCCCTGAAATTAATTTGTGGGCTTAGACTATCTGCGATGGTTCGTTTCTGGGGCCTTTAAGCTCTGCCCGGGGAAGCTTGCCTCTGAAAGTCAGCCACAGGAGCAAGTTCTCACAGGTGCAGCGAGGGCCGAGGGCACGCTCTTTGTCTCCTGGGGTCGTCTCCCCAGGCCTTCACGGAGACTGGCCATGGCTGTGGAGGAGAACCAGAACAACCTCACTGTGTTAGAATCGAGTTATGTGTGTCCGACCGTGATGGGTCAGATCAGTACAGTCTCGGAATGCTGGGACACAGGTGAACATTGGGGGGGGGGGGGGCTTCTCTGGCATTGTGGACCTCTCATTTCTTCTGAGCTCGTTCAGTCCTGCTCCTGGACTCCCCTTCTCTGAGGAGGGCGTGCCGTGCGGGGGGTCCTGGGCCAGCACCATACAGTCAGTTCTCCACCCAAAGCCCTCCCCATCCTTACACCGTGGAAGCCCCCAGTTTCCCTCTCTGACTGCCGCCCACCCCAGCTGCTCGGTTATCTGTTACCATCCCTGTCATGGTGGGACAGGGGGCATCGAGGAAGAAGGGGCGCAGGATAAATAAAATATGTCCCGCCAGCCCGCCGGAGCTCTCGCGTTCTTTTACATCGATACTTTGAGCTGTTCTTTCTCTGATTGATCTGGCTTCAGTTTTGTAATCCACAAAAATTCCACTCGATTCACTTACCTGACGTAGAAAGGAAATCAATATTTAAGTATTTCCTTTGAAAGCCCATCTTGTTATCAGGATCCCTTCAGAATTGTCTAGCTATAAGTACCCATTAGCTGTTGTGTAGAATTAGAAGTGTGCTTTAGAATCGTAGAGGGACTTTTGACTCCTAAAAGAAACTAAAGATTTAGTGATAAATAATATTAGTATTAGTAATAAATAATAAATAAAGATGGAGGAGATTCATAGGAAAGAGAGATTTAGAGCTTGAAGGAGCCTTAGAAGTCATCTGGCTTCATCTCTCCTTTTACAGATGAAGAAACTGAGACCCAAAGAGATGGTTACACTTGGTCCTTGTCCTTCGTTCTCAGAACCAAAATGTAGCGTCACAGTGCGTCCCACAGGGGCCGATCAGACCAACGTGAGCCAAAGCGCTCGGACACAAAGAGTCCCTATGAACATTTGGGGTGCATCTCTCGTTTCCTTTGGGCTAGTTCAATCCTGCTGTGCTCCTGGAGACAGCCCTTCTCTGACGAGGGCACGCCACGTGGAGTGGTCCTGTGCCGGGGTCTCCCTTGTCATAACACCCAGAAAACCCAGGGCCTCTGTCAGCCAGACCCACCATCGGATGGGGAGCCATCACGGGCCCACACGGCAGGAGGCAGAGCCGGCAGTCTCTCCCCCCAGATCACTCGGGGTCTCTGTCAGACGCTGGCTGGTTGCAGTGCTTGGACCTTTGTGATTAATGGAAAACTGTGTGTTGTGGTGGAAGGAGTGATGGATTCCAGGCCATGGAGAGGGGAGGTCTGACGTGCCCTTGGACTTCACCTCCGGGGCCCCAGGTTCCCGTGTAAACGGAGAGGTCGGCCTGGCCGGCCTCCAAGGTGGTCTCCAGCTCGGAAGCTGCGTGACTGCGCCACTAACGGCTACTTAGGTCACGTTTTCTCAAGTTGTCTTTCTGGGGTCTTTCAGCCAGAAGTTGGAAAGAAATCCCTGGTTCTGCGCTCAGTTTTCCTTCTGATCATCTTTAATTCTACCATTTGCTCATTGTCGGTGACCATTTTCCTCAAATCAGGTTTACTTGGCCATAGATTTTGTAACAAAGCACGCCAATATTTACCTAATATAAGGTATTTAAATAGGAACATACGGATAAGCTTAAGAGCTACTGTTAGCCTCTGTTCCTGGTGCTCTGAATAAAAAATAAATAATGAAATAATAAAGCAAAAGAAATCAAGATCTTTTAAGGAAAGCAGGATAATGTCGCTGAGATCAACATGTTAAAGAAAAAATGTCTTTTTGGTTTTCCCATGACACTCAAGATCCACAGATTATCAGGTCCTAAGTGATTGTTTCAAAGACCCCAGACAATGACAAAGGATCATCTAACTGGTCTCTAGAACTGCAGAGGCCATCAGGCTGAGGATACCGAAACCTCCTAAGCAGATATTGGCTCTGAAGGAGAGAACTGATGAATGCAGACCCAAGATGACAGAATAGCAAAAAGAAATACAGCTCAGCTCCCCTCCTGTCCCTCCCCAAAGAGACATTGGGGGACAGACCCCGTAGGGATGTGTTTGGGCTGCCTCTGGAATGGGTTTTGTTTTTCTTGCTTTTTCGTTCAGGGAAGAGGGAAGTGAGAGGGGATGAAGAAAGACCTGAACACAAAATAAAACTGCTGTTGCTCGGTTCAAGCCCCTCCCTGGACAAAGCAGGCACAGAGCTTTGGGGCACAGAGTGATAAAAATCCGGCTTTCGAGAAGCTCATCTTCTCCAGGCTCAGAAAAGGAGGCGCCTGTGGTCCCCTCATGATTGAAAGCCGGGGCCCTGACCCCGGACTCGACCGCTGACGGGTCATGTGAACTCAAAATCTCTTTCTTCTGCTCCCTTCCCTTTCCCTTTTCTGACATTTTGCAGCATTTTCCCCCTCTCCCTTACAGAGCAGGAGAAAGAATGGGCTGGATTCTTTTCTCAGCAGCTGCTGGCACCAGTCATTTCTGCTGCTTTTTGTCTGTGAAGCCTCCATTCTGTCTGTGAAATCACAGATTTAGACTCCTCCGAAGCGATGACTTTCAGGACTTTGATGGGTGATTTCACACAATGTTGGTCTTTCACCAGTTTTGATAAAAAATAAAAAAACAACCTTGGCCAGTCCCATTCCAGAGGCCCTGCCTTTCCCTTTTGTCTCCTCTGGGCCTTCCCCGCTGCCAGAAGCGGCTCGGTCATTCTCTTCAAGTTCCCCATGCGGCCAGAAGAGAGACGCCCTTTGTTCCAGCCCTTCGGGGAGTCCGGGAAAGGCCTGGGTTCCCCAACTTGTCCCTTCATCAGCCCTGTCCTCACAGACTGGGATGGAGTCTTTCCAGCAAGCCTTGGGAGCTGCTGGAAAAGTCTTGGCACGTCAGCGTCCAAAGACTGGCCTGGGGACACAGGGGGGCTTCAGGGAGTGGGCAGAGGCAGGGAAGCCCAAGGTCATCGCCCCGGGGCCATCGTGCTCGGGTCTGTCCCCTGCTGCCCTACAAGAAGACCTGAGTGCAGATGGACAAAGTGCAGGAGTCCTCCTGGGGAGAAGCCCTGCCGGGCCCGGGGCTGCACGTGCATGACCGGGGTGACCGCGACAGTCACCGGCCACTCCTGTCTCAGGGTGAAACGGACGGGACAGCCGTGACCGGCCCCGCCCCGGGGATGGGCCAGAGGAAACAACTGCGTCAGACTGGTTTATGGCAGCGCCAGTCACCTGCTGCTGTCTGGGGGCCCACATCGGGGGCTGCCTTGTGACGTCACCTCCCGTCCGGCTTCCTGCCTGGTTGCTGCCCCCTCCCCTTGACTCCCTCCAGCAGTTCCCCAAATGATCTCCCTCTTCCCCAGAGCCTGATGCCGTCAGGTCACTGGCCCTTTTCTTGGCACCTGCCCAGGAAGTCGCTGCCATGCCCGATTGCCAGCTTCTCTGGAACTGGGGGTGGCTGGGTAAACGCCCCCCATTAGTCACCCAGCCAGCACTGCCAGGAGCCCTCCCTCGGGGAGGGAGTTAATGATTTCCTAGCGGCCTGTGCTGACCTCAGGGCGGACCCGCCCCTCCCCCTGCGAGGCTGGGTTCTTCCAGGGCAGAGGTTGCTGCTGTTTGGCCCAGGGTGCCCAGCAGTGCCCCCTAAACTCCCTGAGCTCGCGTAGAGATGCTCAGTAAACGCGTTCTTGGCTGACGGACGGAAGTGCTGACGAGCCCGCTGTGTGCCGGGACTGGGGAGGTCCCGGCCTGGGGAGCCCAGTTCTACCCCATGTGTGACTGCCCGAGTACAGCCCAGGTCAAACCCCTGCCATCTTGGAGAAAGTATCCATGCTAGTCAGCAGCACTTTATTTTCCCAAATCCATGTAAAGAGTTTTCAACATTCATTTTTGTAACGTTTTGTGTTCTAAATGTCTCTCCCTTCCTCCCCAACCCCCCCCCCCCCAGCAAATATACACGTGCTCTCCTTTTAAACCCATTTCCACATTTGAAGACGCCGGCTTTTGAGAACCGCAGAAGAGCTTGGATCCCATTTCAGAGACTAGAAAACCGAGGTCGGGCCGGCTCTTGGTGGCCATGGCCTATGGCAGAGGAGCACGGGCTCCCACAGCCGCCGGGCCATCAGGCTGCTGGTCGTGGCCCCCTGCTTCCGTGGGGGGGGCCCAGGCCGGCGTGCTGGCGCATTTCCTGGAGTCCTCACGCAGGCCCTTCCAGAAAGCGCCGCCGCCGCCGCCTTGTTGCTGTGCTCCGAGGAGAGCCAGCTAGGGAGGCTCGGGCTCGCCGGGGACACGCAGCTTCATAATTAACCTGGGTCGGAATATTCCAGTTTCCTTCCGAGAGAATGTGTACGTCAGCCGGAGTCGGAGCAAGCTGGCCCGGGGGTGATGGAAAGGGCTGGTAATGGAAAAGTGAGCGGAGGCAAAAAATAACCTCCGGAGACGATCATGCGCTCTCACAGACCTGCTGCAGGTTGGGGAAATAAAGCAACCATCCAACGGAAGGCCCAGCCAGGGCACTAATAGAGTTATCCCGGCCCGGGGGCGGAGCCCGGGCCCCGTCCCCCCCCAGTCCAGCTCCCGGCCCGCCGGCTCCTGCCCGCCCTGGTCTCCAGCCTGCTGCCGGCTCCCGGGCTCTCACCAGACAGGGGGGCTTCTCGGGGACCAGGAGCCCAAGCGGGAGCTTCCCCGGCTCAAGCGGCTCCTCCTGGGCCCAGGAAGGTTCTCTCGCCCCCTCCTCCATCCTTTGTCGCAGTGACATGGAGGCTGGGAAAGCTGGCAGGTGGAAACAGGCCTCAGAACCCACGGGGACTCTTAACTGACCGGGGAGCTCAGGGCAGAGCCAGGGCAGAGCAGGGCCGCTCTCGGGGGCTCTGGGAGAGGAAACCAAAGGGAAATTCTGAAAAATCAGCAGTCGCTGTGCACGCTGGGGCCGTGAACTTGGACTGGAGACTCTCTGTTTGGCGGAGCTGCCCGGAAGGGGGCGGAGGGTCCTCGGGAAGAATGGGGGGGTGGGGGGGTCAGGAGGGGACAGTCTGAGGGGACAAGGGAGAGAAGAAGTCCGGGGACAAGAGTGGCTGGGGCTCCGAGGGAGGGTCCCGTCCCAGCTCCTTTATTCCCCGAGCTTGGCAGCTCCTTTCAGGGTCTTCTCCCCCTTTGGGCCCCGGGCCCAGCTGGTGACACTCGGGCTCCTTCTCACAATAATACCGTTAATACACAAAATACACAGGATTGAAAAGGAAAGCAACTCCACGGAAGTGCATTTTTCACCCTATTTTTGGCAGACGCAGAGGAAGAACTCCGGGAGGGCGATAAGGCTTTTTGTGGTCACTAAGGCCCCTCGGGAGGCCCAGATCCCCCTGTCGGAAGTGACGGGTTTGTCAGTGTCGGCCAGTTAAGATCTCATGGGGGAGAGGAGGAGGAGGGAATCTGGCCATTCCAGGCGGGGGGCAGGAGTCGGGGTGGGAAGCCCACCCAGCACAGGAGGGGGGGAGAGGCTGGGAGCCCCCAGGGCTTGGCTGGGCCCCCCCCAAGGGACTTTGATCTGGTCACTCTGCCTGAGGTCACCTTCTTCTCTGTACACTATGGTCTGGCCCGGGGGCTCACTCCCTGCTGCTCAGGTGGTCTGTGAGGAGGGTGGGGGCCCAGGGGACTCGTGGGGGTCTCAGAGCAGGCTTGAGAGAAGGCGCCCTTGGGGGGAGAAGGCAAAGGAGCTCTCTCTCTCTCACACTCACACATGCCCTCAGTTCCATAGTTGTTGGGCCCTGGAGCAAACCGTCCCCAGGAAGAAGTAAGAGCTTCGTGATCCCCCCCCCCCTGGACGGGGGCTGAGGGCCGGGCTGCCCCAGACCATAAGGGGGGGGTTCTTTTACAGAACTCGGAGCGCAGCCTCACGAAGGCTCTCTCCTGCCACTATCACTGGGGGTGGGGGACGGGGTGGGGGCTTCTCCAGACAGGGGCCGAGGGCGAGGTGCTCAGGGCTCTCTCTGCTCTCTCCGCAGCACATTAAACTGGTGGCCGAGTCTCTGAAGGAGGAAGGGAAGGAAGAGGAGAAGAAGTCCACGTAGGACAATCCCCGCCACGGGGGCAGCGGCCCTCGGCCATCCCGGGCCCTCCGGCCGGTCCTGGGCCTTGCAGAACTGGCTAGCACAGCGCACCTCCCCGGGCCTGGGCTCTCCGTCCTGAGGGCTGTGGCCCAGCCTGGCTCCCCGTGGGCCTTCACCAGCGGCCTGGCCTCGGGCCGGCCTCCCAGCATCCTCTCCCCCACCTGGGGGCCAGCCCCAGCTCCAGAGCTGACCGTTGGCTGAGGCCGGCCCCCACCAGGAAGGTCTCCCTGCCCCCCCATCCGGTCTCGCTTGGGGGGAGGGGGCTCTCCTCAGCGGGCCTGGCCCCATACTCGCTTCTCCCCCCCACCCCCCACTTGATTTCTGTGTTATTCACGCTCTGGGCCTTAGCCTGTCAGTCAATGGTACCCGCCATTGTGATGATGTCCCAGGAGCCCCTGGGGCCCGCTGGGGGGGGCCACCTGGTGGCCTGGGGCAGGCTGGCAGCCGAGGGGGGGCCACTCCCAAAGCCCCCAAACTGGCTCTCTGCCGGGAGGCGCTCACGGGTGGGACTCGGAGCCATTAAAGACAAAGCTGCATGACGGTTACCATGTGTCCGTGTGAGCTGCCTTCGGTCCGGGCTTCCGGTCCGCCTGCCCCGATGACTGTGGACACTGCCTTGGGCCGCCATCCTTTGTGGGCTCTACCAATGCGGGACCCTGGTCCCCTTCCCTAAAGACCCCCCTCCCCACGTGCACTCACACACCCCCCCCCACTGGTTCCTGACACAGATTAGGCGATGAAGCCATAAGCAAGTGAAGTGGAGGGTGGGCAGGGGGGATGGTCAGCTTGGGAGGATGGCCCCTTGTTCCCAGGCTCTGATGCTGACCAGCCTCCAAGCCCGCAGCTGGTTCTCCACGTTTGAAACGAGGCCAGAAGGCCCTGCTCCCTCCTGGAGGCCGCGTCGCAGCAGGTTGGCTGGTCAGTGAGCAGGAACTGGACTTCTGTGTGGTGGCCGAGGGCCATCACAATGCTCCTGCAAGGTCAGGAGTCGCCCTCTGGGCGCCCGAGGAGGCTGGATCAGGAAGGGCTGGTAGCCAGGCTCCCCATTCCCTAGTTTGCTGTGGGCAGATGTGACCCCAGGCCGCCCTAGCGCCCTTGACCTCTGACTTGTCAGCCAGATCAGCCTAACCTCTGGGCTGGGAGGAAAAGGGGAGGAAATTGGATGCAAAATCTGAAAATGCTACTGGAAGGTAAGTTTTTATTGCTGCCTGACTCTGAAAAGCTGCAGGAGATTTTCACCAGAAATCCATGAAATGGGTACATCTGGGGTTGGTGTGGGTTGTGCTCCCTTTAGGAAACTAGTCCTTTCAGAGGGATTTATTCCTTTCGGATTCCCAGCCCCTCCCGGTTGATGCATTAACAATCCAAGAAGCCAGGACCTTTGATTCACAAATCCTGGTCAAAAGCATCCCTTTGAATTCCTATGGGAGATCCGGCCTGTCCCAACCCCACCCCCCCACATCTGAGCCAAGTTGGGACACCGCCCCCAGGCCCCTTTGGCTAAATCTCTCATTGTAAAAGAGCCAAGCTGGAGCCCTCTCTTTGCAGAGGTCCCAAACATGGCAGCCTTACGCCTGGCACGCCAAGGTCTCTGCCCACTGGAACACTGCTTCCGGTGCCCTCTTATCTCTACCTTCACCTTTAACTAACTAGACTTTAACCTTACTTCCAAACCCCAAAATAAACCTTTCTCAATCTAGGTTTTCGGGTCTGTAACTTCCTTTACAGGGGACTCTGCGCCACCACTAGACCTCATTTAACTCTGTGTCCTTGCGCCAAATCCAAAGGGGTTGTAGGAGAGTCCATTTGACTCCCTGTACCCCGAACCTGCCACTAGACCTCAATTAATCCTAATTTCATTCTAGACCTCATCAGGGTGGGTGACTTCCAACGCACCCGAGAAAGTAGAAATCTAGCAGGGGGGCAGCCCGAGCCAGGAGACGTCCTGCAGGTTCTCTCCCCTTCGGAGGGGAGAATAACGGTGTGACAGTGGGGGCCCCTCGGGCTCCTTGCAATGTAACTGATGCATCCCCTCAATCCTTGCTCTAGAGAGGGAGAGGAGCATTTTCCTCCTGGCCCTAAAGCCTTGGTCTGGCTCCTCCAAAGCTCCTCAAGTCGGCCCTGCTTCTCATCTTGGGCTCATCAGTCACCTGACCCAGAAGAAATGGGATCAGCCTGACAAGCCCTAAGGCTTCAGCATCAAGGACTCCCTGAGTCCCATGGGCACGTGAGAACTCAGGGGCTTGTGGGAAAATACTTCAACCAATGAACTTGCTCCTCTTAAAGGTGCAAACTCCTTTAAACGTGTAAACTCCTCCCCAGAAGTCCAGAGGTGCAAACTCCTTTCAAACCTGAACCAAAGGTGTGAATTCTGAGCTAGGGAATTGTTTAGACCACCTGAGTTATCACCTTGTAATCCTAACGGAGCTGCCCATGTTTTAGATATGTTGGATTACTTAGCAATTGAGGGAAGTGGGGGAAGAGAGGGAAAAAATTAGAAAACAGGGTTTTGTAGGGGTGAATGTAAAAAATGGTCCATGTATATATTTTGAAAATAAGAAGCTATAATTAAAAAATAAATAAAATGTCAACATTTCTTAGTGAGACCATGACCTCTCCTTACCTCAAGGTCCTGGGAGCTTTAGCTAATCTAATCCAATCTTACTCCCTCCCTCCCCCCACCTTAATCTCTCACCAGTTTAAATTCTGCAGGGTGGGATGTCCCAGGCCACATTTGAACTCAGATCCTCCCAACCCCAGAGCTAGTGCTCTATATACCAAGCCATTTAGCAGCTCTAAGGAGCCCAATTTTTGTCTGGAGATTTTGACTACTTTAAGAAGTGCCTCCTTTCCTGGTGAGCTCCCTCTTCTCCCCTTCTCTTCAACACAGAGCCTCTTGTCATTATCCCTCCTTTTAGTCTGATTACGAAGTACCCTCCTCACCAAGTCCAGTCCTCTCCAGGTACCCAATCAGAAGAGACATTTGTAAAGTGCCTGGCACAAAGCAGGTGTCGAATAAATGCTTGTTGCCCTTTCCTCTCCTGGACCTCCCGTCCTCTCATCTTTGGAAGCAGTTTGCTTTCTCTACCATTTCCTCTTCCTAGTCTTCAATCTATCTACAATACGGTTCCCTGCTGACTAAAAACACACCCAAGTCTCCCCATATTTAAAGCCCTGTCCCCTGCCCTTTCAGCGGCTTACTGCCCTATGCCTCTCCCTTCTCCGCATTGTCCCTAAAAAAGCATTTCTCCTTGGAAATTCTCTCTTCTAAAGAAAAAAAAAAAAAAAAAAAAAAGGAAATTCTCTCTTCTCAGCACCTCCACTTTAATTTTTGCTCTCTTGTAAACCCTCCATTGATCTGGATTCTGACTTCATTATTCAATTAGAATTGCCGGCAAACTTTTAAAATTTTAATTTTTTAAAATTTTGTTAAATTTTTTCCCAATGATACGTAAAAAAGAAATTTGAATGATCATTTTTAAAAACTTTTGAGTTCTAAAATCTCACTCTCCAATCTCCTGTCACTCCCCAAGAAGGTAGGAAATAAAATATAAATTATAATGTGAAATCATGTAAAACATATTTCTATATTAGCCATGTTGTAAAAGAAAAAAAAATTGAGGGAAAAAAACCTAACAACACAAGAAAAATAAGATTTAAAAAGTGTGCTTTAAATACTGATGAGGATATATTCTGATGGAAGTGGATATCTTCAACAAAGAGATGATTTAACTCAGATCCAATTGATCAATAAAGAACAGAGCTACACCCAGAGAAGAAACACTGGGAAATGAGTGTAAACTGTTTGCATTTTTGTTTTTCTTCCCAGGTTATTTTTACCTTCTGAATACAATTCTTCCTGTGCAACAAGAAATTCAGTTCTGCACATATATATTGTATCTAGGATATACTATAAGATATTTAATATATATGGGAGGGGTGGAGGGAAGGAGGGGAAATTTTAGAACAGAAGGGAGTACAAGGGATAATGTTTTAAAAATTACCTATGCATATGTACTGTCCAAAAAAAAAAAAAAGTTTTATAATTATAAAATTAATCTAAAAAAAAAAAAGTATGCTTTAGTATGCTTTCAGAGTTCATCAGTTCTCTTCTGGAAATAAAAGCATTTTTCACCATGGGTCCTTTGGAAATTGCCTTAGACTGTTGTATTGATTGGAGTAACTAAGTCCTTCACAGTTAATCATCATTATGTTACTCTTTTTTTTTTTTTTTTAAACAGATGCCGATTTTATTTGTAGCTAGAAATCCAAGAGCATTAGGATAGTTTTTTCTTCCTCCCCATCCTCCCTGAGTGGTCCCCATTGTCTGCTCTGGCCCTCCTCTCCTCCTCCTACCTCTGTCACCACGCTTTCCTCAGCTGCTTCATCAGGGGAGGGATGGGCTTCCCTTCTCCCATCAACTTTGAGGGGCTTGGAAGCAGATTCTCCCCCTTGGTGGCTTCCGAGCTTTGGCAGTGTCGCTCCTCACAAAACAGACTTTGCAGACCCCAGAGCAGGCCATGTTTCCCTGCTGGGGAAATGTTCAAGTTCAACATACTCTGGAACTCAGATATGTGAATCAGTCTGATGAGGCTGTGTACATCCTTGTGGATGATGCCGTAGAGTTCTTTGTAGAGGTCTCACATGAGGCTGCTCTAAAAACTGGTAGCTTAGCCATAAGTAGATAATTATGATTACTTATTTTTAACATTTTTTAGAATTTCAAATCCTCTCCCCATCAAGAAGGCAAACAAGATGTTAATTAAATATGTGAATTCATGCAAAATATATTTTCATGTTAGCCATATCAAGAAAAAGCATGAAGAATTAAGTGGAGAAATGTATGCTTCAATCTTCAAGAGTTCACCAATCCTCTCTCTGGAGGTGGATAGCCTCTTTCCATCCTAAGTCCTTTGGAATTGTCTGGGTTCATTGTATTGACTATAGTAGCCAAGCCTTTCATGGTTGATTATTATTACAGTATTCTTGTTACCATGTACAATGATCTCCTGATTCTGCTCTTTTACTTTGTATCAATTCATATAGGTTTTTCCAAGTTTTTCTGAAAGCAGACTGCTTGTCATTTTTTTCTTTTTTTAAAATTTAGTATTTTGTTTTTCCTTGTTACATGAAAATAATTTTGATAATAAATAAATATAATATATAAGTATTACATATTATAAATATAAATAATAAATAATTTTAACATTCATTTTTTAAAAATTTGAGTTCCAAATTCTGTCCCTTCTCCCTTCTCTTTTCACCCATCCATTGAGAATGCAAAGAATTATATATATATATATAGTTGTGCAAATAGTAATAGTAATACTGTGAAACAAAAGACTTTAAAAAAACCTTCAAGAAAACTAAAGTAAAAAAGAAAAAGTATGCTTCAATCTGCATTCAGATTCAGATACATCAATTTTTCTCTGAGTATCAATAGCATTTTTCATTATAAATCCTTCAGAGTTGCTACAATCACTTTATTGCTGACAGTAGTTATGTCATTCACAGCTGATCTTAAAATATTGCTAATGCTTTGTACATAGTACAAAGTTTCCCTTTGCATCAGCTCAGGGAAGTCTTTGCAAAATTTTCTGAGAGCCTCCTGCTCATTATTTCTTATAGCACAGTAGTATTCCATCATAATCACATACCACAATTTATTCAGCCAATTCCCAATTGATGGGCATCTACTCAATTTTTAAATCTTTGTCCCCAAAAAGAGTTGCTCTAAATATAGGTCCTTATTTTTGTTTTTATCTCTTTGGTGAAATAGACCAACTAGTGGTATTGCTAGGTCAGAGGGATATCCATGGTTTTATGGTCCTTTGGGAATAGCTCCAAATTACCTTATGAGATGGTTGAGTCAGTTCACAGCTCCACCAACAATGCATTATTATCTCATTTTCCCAACATCCCCTCAAACATTTGTCATTTTCTTTTTCTGTCCTATTAATCAATTTAATAGGTATGTAGTAGTCCTTTAGAAATGTTTTAATGTGTATTTTTCCAATCATTACTGGGTCAGAGAATTTTTCCATATGGCTATAGAGAGCTGCTTCATCTGAGAACTGTTCTTATCTTTTGATCATTTGTCAATTGGGGAATACTTTTTTTTTTTTTTTTTTTTAATATAAATCAGTTCTCTATGTTTGAGAAATGAGGTCTTCATTAAAAAAACAAAAACAAAAACAAAAAAACTTGCTTCTTGTTTCAGTTTTTTCCCCACAATCACTCTTGCTAACTGTATTTCTGCTTTGTTTATTCTACTCTCTCTCCTTTCACCCTGTCCTTCTTTAAAAATATTTTACTTTTAACTATCCCCTCTCCAAATCTTCCCTCCTTTCTATCTCCCTCTCCTTTTCTCTTATCTCCCTCTTCTCTTACTTTCTAGTAGGGTAAAATAGATTTCTATACATAAATGAATGCGTATGTTATTCCCTCTGAGCCAGTTTTGATGAGAGTAAGGTTTACTCACTTCCCCTTACCTTCCCTTGCTCCCCTCTGTTGTAAAAACTTTTTTTTTGCCTCTTTTACATATGATAATTTACCCCATTCTATTTCTCCCTTCCCCTTTCCTCACTCACACTTAATTTTATTTTTTAAGATATTGTCCTTCACATTCAACTAATACCTGTGCTCTGTCTATATATATTGCTTCTACCTGCCCTAATAATGAGAAAGTTCTTATAAGTAACAAGTATCTTCTTCTCATATAGGAATATAAACAGTTTTACTAAGTTCTTCCTGATTTCTCTTTCTTGTTTACTTTGTTATGCTTTTTCTAGAGTCTTCTATTTGAAAGTCAAATTTTCTCTTCAGCTCTGCTCTTTTCACCAAGAATACTTAAAAATCCTCTATTTCATTGAGTATCCGTTTTTTCCTTTGAAAGATTATACTCAGTTTCTTTGGGTAGATGACTCTTGGTTGTAAACCTAGCTCCTTTACCCTCTGAAATTATATTTCAAGTCTTCTGATTTTTTACTATATAGAAGCTGCTAAATCTAAGTGTTATTCTGACTGTGGCTCCAAGATACTTGAATTGTTTCTTTCTGGCTTCTTGAAATATATTTTCCTTGACCTGGGAGTTCTGGAATTTGCTAAAATATTTCTGGGAGTTTTCATTTTGGAATCTCTTTCAGGAGATGATTGGTGGATTTTTTCAATTTTAATTTTACATTGGTTCTAAAATATCAGGGCAGTTTTCACTGAAAATTTCTTGGAAGATGATGTCTCGGCTCTTTTTCTGATCATGGTTTTCAGGTAGTCCAATAATTTTTAATTTATTAATTTAAATTTAAATTATTGTTTAGTAAATTGTTATTTAAATTAACTCAAATTGTATTCTGTCTTTCCATCCTTTGGTTTTGATTTATGGTTTCTTGCTTTTTCATAAAGTAGCTTCCATTTGCTCAATTCCTATTTTTAAGAAATTATTTTCTTCAGTGAATTTATTTTTCATTTGGCCACTTCAGTATTTTTTCGTATCTTTTTTATCAAGCTGTTGATTTGTTTTACATGATTTTCTTGCATCACACTCATGCCTCTTTCCTCTATTCTGTGGAAAATGAATGTGGATCACAACATAACATTCTCACTGTTGTTTGCTTTCATTTTGTTTTCTTACTCATTTGATCTGATTTTTCTTGTGCAGCAAGAAAATTGTATAAATATGTTTACATATATTGGATTTAACATATATTTTAACATTTATAACATATATTGGATTGCTTGCCATCTAGAGTAGGGAGTATGGGGAAGGAGGGGTTGAAAAATTATCCATGCATATGTTTTGAAAATAAAAAAAAACTTTAAAAATTCTTTTCCTCTAGCTGTCTTGATTTTCAAAACCGTTCTTAGTTCTTCCATGGTCTGAGACCACTTTATATTTTTCTTGGAGACTTTGGATCATCTTCCTTGCCATTATAGTAACTTTCTTCAACCAGTGTCTATTTCTGTTGTTTGTTGCTCATTTTCTCAACCTATTACTTGACTTTTAACGCCTTGTTAAAAGTAAGGCTCTGCTTCCAGGGTAGAGGGTGCACTGTCCTAAGCTTCAAGGGTTTTGTGCAGCCATTTTCAGAGATCGTTGTAGGAGCCAGTAATCATAACTGTTAACGTGAGTGGAATGAACTCTCCCATAAAATGGAAGCAAATAGCAAAGTGGATTAAAAAAACAGAATCCTACAATATGTTGTTTACAAAAACACACACTTGACACAGAGAAACATGTACACAGTAAAGGTAAAAGGCTGGAACAGAATTTATTATGTTTCAACTGAAATTTTAAAAGGCAGGTATTTCTCAGATAAGGCAAGAGTAAAAATAGATCGTATTAAAAGAGATAAGGAAGGAAAGTACATTTTGATAAGAATACCGTAAATAATGAAATAGTAACGATACTAAATGTGTATGCACATGGTAGAGCAGGCAGATTTCTAGAGAAGATTTTAAGTCAGTTACAGGAAGAAATAGACAACAAAACTATTCTAGTGGGGGGACCTCAACCTCCCCCTCTCGGAATCAGACAAATCTAACTACAAAATAAACAAGAAAGAAACTAGGGAGATTATAAGAATCCTAGAAAACCTAGATATGATGATAGACCTCTGGAGAAAATTCAGTAGGGACAGAAAGGAGTACACCTTTTTCTTGCAATCTACACAAAAATTGAGCCTGTATTAGGGCATAAAAAGCTCACGATCAAATGCAAAAAGGCAGAAATTGTAAATACTTCCTTTTCAGATCATAATGCAATATATATTCAATAAAGGGCCAGGGAAAGATAGACTAAAAACCAATTGGAAACTAAATAATCTAATTCTAAAGAACAAGTGGGTCAAACAACAAATCACTGAAATAATCCATAATTTTGTCCAAGAAAATGAAAATAATGATACAAAGATCCTTCTAGGGACCGTAAGTTTTCAATTCTTCCAAGGTAGTACAATCTAAGAAGTGTGTTTACTGCTCTTCTGGCCCATGGCCTGGTCTGGGAGTGACCACAAGCACTCTTCTGCCCAGGAATTGTGAGGAGGGTCCTGTACCACTGTGGCTGCATAATTTGATGAACTAATGCTCCTTCTCACTCTGGGACAGCCACCCAGGACTGGGACCCGGATCTGTGTATAGAGACCTCTGTAATCTCCTTCTCCCTCCTTTCCCTTGCCCCTCTCCAAGATTGCAATCAGATTGGTATAGGTTATATATCTACACTCATATTAAACATATTTCCATATTAGTCATGTTGTGAAAAAAGAATAAGAACAAAAAGAAAAAAATACAAGAAAGAAAAAATAAAACAACAAAAGTGAAAATATGCTTAAATATACATTCAGAATCCATGGTTCTTTCTTTGGATGTGAATGACATTTTTCAAAATGAGTCTTTCTGAATTATATTACTGAGAAGAGCAGTTCATCAAAGCTTATTATTGCATAATGCTGTGTTAATGCATACAATGTTCTCCTGGTTCTGGTCACTTCACTCAGCATCAGTTCATATCTTTTCAGGTTTTTCTGCAATCCACCCTCTCATCATTTTTATAGAATAGTATTCCATTATATTCACATATCACAATTTGTTCAGCCATTCCCCAACTGATGGGCATTTTCTTTATTTCCATTCCTTTGCCACATAAAAAGAGCTGCTGTAAACATATATACACATGGATTCTATTCCATTTTTATGATCACTTTAAAATATATACCTAGTAGAGACACTGCTGGGTCAAAGGTATGGTTGATTTTATAGCTCTTTGGCCATAGTAGTTCCAAATTGCTCTCCAGAATGGTTGGATCAGTTCATAACTCCACCAAAAATGTTCCAATGTTCCCACATCTTCTGCAAAATTATTTTTCTTTTCTGTCGTTTTGGCCAATCTGATAAGTGTGAGATGGTACCTAATAGCTGTTTTTTTGTTTGTTTGTTTGTTTGTTTTGTGTTTTTTTTTTCATTTGCAGTTTCCTAATCATTAGAGATTTAGAGATTTTTTTTCATATGATTGTAGATGACCTTCATCTGAAAATTGTTCATACCCGTTGACCATTTATCAATTGGAGAATGATACATTCTTACAAGTTTGAGTCTCTACCTATTTGAGAAATGAATCCTTTATCAGAAATACTGACTGTAAAAAGAAGTTTCCCAGCTTCCCATTTCCCTTGTAATCTTGGTTGCATTGACTTTATGCAAAAGCTTTTTAATTTAATGTAATCAAAATTAGCCATTTTGCATTTCATAACATTCTCTATTTCTTGTTTAGTCACATAGTCTTCCCTCCTCCATAGATCTGACAAATAAAATATTCCTTGCTCTTATAATTTTCTTATGATATTACCCTTTATGTTTAAATCATGTATATATTTTGACAACTTGGTGTGAGCTGTTAGATGTTGGTCAGTGCCTAATTTTTACTATACTATTTTCCACTTTCCCAGAAGGTTTTTTTATCAAATAGTATGTTCTTATCCCAGAAGCTAATAGTCTCTTTGGGTTTGTCAAACAGTAAATTACTGTTGTTATTGACTATTGTGTCTTGTGTACCTAACCCATTCCACTGATCAACCACTCTATTTCTTAGCCAGTTCCAAATGGTTTTGATGATGCCATTTTATAATACAGTTTTAGATTGATATAGCTAAGCCCCCTTTCTTTGCATTTTTCCTCATCAATTTCTTTGATATCCCTGATCTTTTGTCCTTCTAGATGAATTTTGCTATTATTTTTTTCTAGCTCTGTAAAATAATTTTTGGTAGTTTGATTGGTATGGAATTGAATAAGTAGATTGATTTACATAGAACTATCATTTTTATTATATTAACTATTATATTGGCCTACCTATGAGCCATTGATATTTTTCCAATTATTTAGGTCTGACTTTGTGTGAAAAGTGTTTTGTAATTATGTTCATATAATTCCTGGGTTTGTCTTGGTAGAAAGATTCCCAAATATATATATATATATATATATATCAATCATTATTTTAAATGGAATTTCTCTATCTCTTGCTGCTGCACTTTTTTGGTAATATATAGAAATGCTGATGATTTTTATGGGTTTATTTTATATACTGCAACTTTAAAGTTGTTAATTATTTCAAGTAGTCTTTTAATTGGTTCTCTATGATTCTCTGTACCATCTTATTATCTGCAGAGAGTGATAGTTCTATTTCTTCATTGCTTAATCTAATTCCTTCAATTTCTTTTTCTTCTCTTATTGCTAAAGCTAACATTTTCGAGTACTATACTGAATAATAGTAGCGATAACAGGTATCTGCACTTCATTCCTGATCTTATTGATAAGGCTTCTAGCTTATCCCCATTGCATGTAATGCTTGTTGATGGTTTAGATAGAAGATGCTTAACATTTTAAGGAAAACTCCATTTATTCTCATACTCTTTAGTGTTTTTATAGGAATGAGTGCTGTATTTTGTCAAATGATTTCTCTTCATCTATTGAAATAATTATATGATTTCTGTTGATTTTGTTATTGATATGGTCAATTATGTGGGTAGTTTTCCTGATACTGAACCAGCTGTACATTCCTGGTATAAATCCCACCTGATCACAATGTACTAAACTGGAAATCTCCTAATATTTTATTTAAAATTTTTTTATCAATATTAGGGAGATTGGTCTGTAATTTTATTTCTCTGTTTTAGATATCAACACCATATTTCATAATGTCATAATGTCTTAATATCATAAAAATGTGGTAGGATTCCTTTATTTTTTCAAATAATTTATATAATATTGGGAATAATTGTTCTTTAAATATATTTGGGAAAACTCACTTGTGACTCCATCTGGTCCTGGAAGTTTTTCTTAGGGAGTTCATTGATGGTCTTTTACCTTTACTCTGTGTGTATCTTTCTGCTTCAAGTGTGTTTCTTGTAAACAACATATAGTAAAATTTTGTTTTTAAAGCATTCTTCTACCTCCTTCCATTTTATGGGAGAATTCATCCCATCCACACTCACAGTTATGATTGCTAGCTGTGATTTTCCTCCATCTTATTTTCTCCCGTTTTTGTTTTTCTCCCTTTTTACCCTGTTTTTTTCCATCAGTTTTGCTTTTGATTACCCCCTCTCCCAATCTCCCCTCCCTTTTAACACCTCTGCTCCCTTCTCTTACATCTTTTCCCTCCTGCTTCTGCACTCCCTTCTAACCAGCTCCCTTTTCTTTCCCTTTTTTCTTTCTACTTCCCTATAGGGTATGATACATTTCTATACTAACTGTATGTATGTTTTTCCTTATTTCAGCGAAATCTAATAAGATTAAGCTTCAAACAATACTTATCTCCTTTCCTTCTTTTCCTCTACTGTAATAGGTATTTTATGCCTTGTCATATGATCTGATTCACCTCATTTTATTGGCACTTTCCTCTACTCCCAGTACAATCTTTTTTGCACCCCTTAAGGTCTTTTTTTTTAAATATATAACATCACTTATACCTACACTCTCTGTCTATGTTATCCTTTCTAATTGCCTAATAAAGATGCAGTTCTCAAGTTATTATTATCTCAGATATTATCTTCCCACATAAGGATGTGAACAATTTGACCTTTAAGATCATGTTTTGTGGTTTTTTTTTTCTTTTCTATTTATCTTTTTTATGCTTTTCTTAAGGCTTGTATTTTAATGGTGCTGGTTTTTTCATCAGAAATGATTAAAAAGTCTCCTATTTCATTAAATATCCATCTTTTCCCCTGAAAGATTATGCTCGGTTTTCCTGAGGAGTTATTTTTTGGTTGTAATCCAAGCTCCTTTGCCTTACAGAATATCATATTCCAGTCCCTCTGATCCTTTAATGTGAGAAGCTACTAACCTGTGTAATCTTGACTCTGGTCCCTTGATACTTGAATTGTTTCTTTTTGGCAGCTTGCAGTATTTTCTCCTTGACCTGATGTAAGATTAATCTAGGTTTAGAATTCACATCCAACAGCCTTAAAGAAGGTTGGTACAAGTTTATTACCGCTCAGAACCTTGATTTAAATAAGACATAAGAGAAAAGGAAACTCATAGTATAGAAGTAATATACAGTTAACAAACAAACATACATCATCACCACCCCAAGGAAGCACCAACATCTGAATTCCTTGGCTGGGAGAACAGTCACAGTTATTCAGGCTCAAGTGGAAGCCATTGCATGGCAAATTTGTGCAAAACTAATTCCTAGCCCAAATCCTCAAGGTCATTTTCCATTAAGGGGTTTTTATAGGCTGAGAACAAAGAAGGCACTGGGCTAAGTATTTTCATTTGCTATGTAGTTCGGCTCCCCATCTCCCCTAAGGGCTCTTGGCCTTCCTGAGAAGTCAAGGAGGACATGACCACCTGTGTTTTACTTGAAGCAAGGATACTTACAGTAAGGAGGCATTTACATATCAATAGCAGACACTTATAGTTAGTTAGCACTCCTGCAATGTGCTGTAGTGATGTAATAGTTCTACAGTTGGCACATGCTCAGTGTGCTGTAGTGATGTAATCATACTGAGGTATTTAAGGGTTGAGAGGACTGGAAATAGAGACTCTCCATCTTTAACCATCCTAGTGGCTCTCCTGTCTCCTTTACTCCTCCATTAAGACTGAGGAGCTCTCCTCCAGAGAGCTAGTCTGGACACTACATTATGGCACCCGAATGTGGGACACAAGAAACATAAGCTACAGGCCCGAGTTAGACCTCCAGCAGTCTCTGGCAGGTGGCTCCCATATCATAACAAGGGAGGACTCAAATTATAACAACAAATTGCCAGATCAAATAAGTGTATATTCGAGAAATTATATTCATGAATATCTATTTTTCCTTTACTTTCTTGTAAATTGTTCTTTGTTTCTTTGTTGTGCATCTTATTTACTTTATTCTTTTCCCCTCTTTCATCCCCTACCACCCCCAAGTAAGCTACAGTTAAAAAATATATATTTATGTATAATTATAGTTAGATACATACACACATTCACACCACACCCATCCCATATATACACATATATATCTTTCCTATCCATGCTCCTCTTTAATTAAATTCTGCTCTATAACTTGCTTTGCTATTACTTAATTTACCCCCACCCAGGGATCCCTCCATTATCTTCTTCCCTCACCTTTTGCTTCTCCACCTACTCATCCCTCTCCCCTTATTTCTTTACAGACATATCCTTCATAGTACATATTTAGTGTTGCTTATTGAACCCATTCCCGATAGGAGTGGGTTTTTAGAACTACAAGCCCTCCTCCCCCCTCTAATGCTTCTATGTCTATTCTTCCTCTGTACCTCATTTGTATAACATGCTATTTTTATCTTTACTCTACCAATCTTTACTCTGCCAATCTTTCTTTTGAGCTTATCCTATTGTGAATGTGAATCTTAAATATATACTGTACATATATAAAAAACATAAATAATTTGTCCATGTTTCAACAATTTGTCCATGTTAAATTCCTTAAAATTGATCTTTCATAGGGGCAGCTAAGTGGCGCAGTGGATAGAGCACCAGCCCTGAAGTCAGTTGGACCTGAGTTCAAATCTGGTCTCAGACACTTAACACTTCCTAGCTGTGTGACCCTGGGCAAGTCACTTAACCCCAGCCTGACGGGGGGAGGGGGAAAACTGATCTTTCATATTGGCTCTTATATGTTAAATTTTCTGTTAAGTTTGGGTTTGGTTATAGAAAGTCCTGAAAATCTGCAAGTTCATTGAATATCTGTTTTTTCTCATTCAAAATTATAGATAATTTTGCTGGGTATTATACTTTGGGCTGCAGGCCTAATTCTTTTGCTTGTCTATAGATATGATTCCAAGATCTATGGTCTTTTATTGTAGCTACTGATAAGTCTTGCACAATTCTAATTGCAGCTCCAGCATATTTGCATTTTTTTTTCTTGTTCCTTGCAAAATTTTTGATCTGAGGATGTTGAAATTCGGCAATAATATTCCTGTGTGTTTTCTACAAAGGATCACTTTGAAGTGATGATTGGTAAATGTTTTTTCTATGTTTATTTTCCCTTGGTAAATGTTTTTTCTATGTTTATTTTCCCTTTATGTTCTATCACTCCAGGCCAATTTTCTAGGATTATTTCCTGAATTATTATGTCAAGGTTCTCTTTTTGATTACAACTTCTCAGTTGAATTATTCTTGCATTTTCTCTTCTGGATCTGTTGTTTTTCTTATGAAATGTTTCACATTCTGTTCTATTGTCTCATTCTTTTTAATGTTTTGTTATTTCTTGGTCTCAACTTTACTGACCTCCCCTCACCCGATTTAATTTTTTAGAGAATTATTTTCATCTTTGAGACTACTTCCTTTTTATAACTTTTTTTTCATAATCTTATTTTTCTTGATTTCCATTTTTTCTGTTTAGTTTTTCCTCAATGTCCCTCATTTGATTTTTAAATTCTTTTTGAGTTCTATAAATTCTCTCTGGGCAGGGAGCCATTTCACATTACTTTGGGAGCTAGAAGCTTTTTTTACTTCAGTGTTCTCTGAAGATGAATCCTGGTCTTCCCTGTTCCCATAATATGTTTCCATGGTGGGGGTTTCCTCTTGGGTTCATTTTTTTTTAAAATAAGAAGTATTAGTATAAGCACCTCTAATCCTGAGATGAGGGGGATGGTGCCTTAAGCTTCCCTTCAGCTCTCCCCTCTGACCTGGAACCCCAAACCAAGAGCTCCCCCCTCCTGCTGAATGCCAATAGCCAACAGCATCCTTGCCCCCCTAGTCTGCATTCCTGATGTGCTGGCTCCCTCTCCCCCCGGGGTCATGTCTCAGCAGCACAGCTGAGCCTGGTGTCCCCAGTCAGCCAAGGTTCCCTGAGTCTTCAGACCTGACTCCTCAAAAGTGAAAGTCTCGGTGGTCCCATGTCTTCTTGGCTTTCCCCCAGTCTAAGTTTCCTCAGAGGTATAAATTTGTTCTGTTATGGGGGAAATCTGGAAAGCCTGAAATTTACTCTCCTCCTCCTCTACCTTCCCAGAAACCTCCTCCATCAGTTGTATCTTTTAAGCAATTTATTTCTTCAGAGGAACCGAGTTGGTAATTTAATCTTCCCTGTCACCATAGTAGCTCAAGACTTTTTTTTTTCTTGTTTTCTCCTTCTCTTTCCTCCCTCCCTCCCTTCCTTCCCTTTCTTCCTTCCATCTCTTCCTTCCTTCCTCCTTCCCTTCCTTGTTAAGGGGAAGGTCAATTCTCTGAAAACCTCCACATCTGTGGATCAGAGCATTTGAAGGAGTTGCAGGGCATCCTTTGCTGACACGGGTGTTGGGAACTGGGAATGAGATAAATTGGAGACAAAGGGAAGAAACGGGAGGCCAGACAACACAATGATCTCTCAGTCAGAGAGGTCAGAGAACAGCAACGGCCTCAGTCTCCTTGTATTATCCTCTCACAAGAGAAGATCCATTCTGGGTTGGATCTCTGTCAGGTGGCTCCCGTGTATTCCAACAGCTCCAGGTAGAACTTCCCTCCCTCCTCTAAAGTCTTTCCAAGCTATCAGGAGCTGGAAAAGTATTTGTTTCCATCTCTTCCTGCCACTCTAGAATCTGTTCAGAGGCTTGATTTCCAGTTCTTACTTAAGGAAAATGGGGAAAGCTCAAACAATTTCCAGCTTCTCCCTGCCATCTTGGCTCTGCACCAACCTAGAGCATTTTTGGGGGGTGACTACTGATAGCTTTGATTTCTTCTTCTAAAAACTGTCTGTTCATATCCTTTGATCATTTTCATTGGTGAATGGTTCTTATTTTTATAAATTTGACTCAGTTCCTTTTATATTTGAAAAATGAGGTCTTTATCAGAGAAATGATGTCTAAGTTTTTCCCCTTTTAACTTTTCTTTCTAATTTTGGCTGCTTTTGGGGGGGGTGCAAATTAATTTCACCTAATCAAAATGGTCTATTTTACTTCCTGTGATTCTCTCTCCTCTCCTTTGCCATAAACTTTCCTTCTCCAGATTTGACAAGTGCTTGCTCCCCTAATTTACTTTAGTATCATTCTTTGTCTAACTCATTTATTCAATTGGACCTTATTTTGGTATACGGTGCCTAGTTTCTGCTAAACTGCTTACTGGTTTTTCCCAGCAATTTTGGTCAAATAATGAATTTTCATCCAAAAATCTTGGATTGGGGGGTTTATCAGACATTAGACAGGCAGGCAGGTGACACATAGAATGATGGGTCTGAAGTCAGAAAGGCTCAATCTTCCCGAGTTCAAATTGGTCTCAGACACATACTAGCTGTGATTCTGGGCAAGTCACTTTACCTTGTTTGCCTCTGTGTTTTCTCATCTGTAAAATGGGCGGGAGAAGGAAATGGCAAACCATTTTAGTGCCTTTGGCAACAAAATCTTAAATGGGGTCTCAAAGAGTCAGACAAGAGTGAATGACTGAACAACAAAAATTTTGTATCTGATCTCACTGATCCACTACTGTTTCTTAGCGTGTACCAGATTATTTTGATGATTACTACTTTATAATACAGTTTGAAATCTGGTACTACGAGGCCATTTCTTTCATAATTTTTTCATTGGCTCACTTGATATTGACTTTTTGTTCTTCCAGATTAATTTTGCTGTTGTTTTTTTTTCTAATTATAAAATAAACTCTTTGATAGTTTGCATAAGCCTATAGTTTAACCTATTTATGAACAATTCATATTTCTGTTTAGAAATGTTTTTACGTGAAAAGTGTTTTGTATTTATGTTCATACAGTGCCTAGCTTTGTTTTGGCAAGTAGACTCTCAAGAATGTTATATTTTTTAGTTCTTTTAAATGTAATTTCTCTATTTCTTCCTGCTGGATTTTGCTGGTAGCATATAGAAATGACTTGCTTTTAATTTTTTTATGTTGTAATTTTGCTAACAGTTTCAACTAGTTTTTTAATTCTCTAGGATACTTTTAAGGATTCCATCATAAGGATTCCATCATATCATCTGAAAGTGATGTTTTCTCATTGCTTATTATTCCTCCGTTTTCTTTTTCTTGTCTTATTGTTATAGTTTCTAATACAAGTGTTGAAAAGCAGTGATAACATTCACCCTGATCTTACTGAGAAGGCTTCAAGTTTGTTTTCTTACAGATAGTGCTTTCTCTTGGTTTTATTATTGCTTATTATTGCTATTTTATTGATGCTTATGTTTTCCAGTGTTCATAGAAATGGGTATTGTCTTGTATCAAAAGTTTTTTCTGCACTTATTCATATACTTTTTTTTGGTTTTATGAACACGGTCAATTATGCTTATAGTTTCCTTAATATATAAACAGCCCCAAATTCCTGGACTAAGTTCCAATTGAATACAGGCTGTGATCTTTTAAGGTAATCTATCTAAGTCTATTCTATTGTCACCCCTTTTTTACTTCAGCCAAAGCATAATAGATTCTGCCCCAGCCTCTACTGTGCATATGTGTGTTCCCAGTGTGTTTCTCATAAACACATTGTTAGATTCTGGTTTTTAATCTAACCACTTCCATTTTATGGGAGAGTTCATTCCATTCACATTCATATGTATTACTGACTATACGTTTCTCTCCAGCCTATTTTTCCCCCATTTTATCCTGGTCCTTCTCCAAGGTCTCTTTTTATTTCTGACCATGGCCTTCTTTTATCTGGCCTCCCTTTTTTATCACTATCACTGGGATTCCCCATTTTCTCATAACTTCTTTCCCTCCGCTTTCCTTGGTAAGATATAACTCTATTCTCAACTGAGTGGGAATGGCTTCTTTTCCCCTCTTGGAAACAATTTAGACAAGAGTTCAAGTACTGCCCAGCCTCCATCACTGCCCCACTAAAGCTACCCTGGAGCCCCACCATCCATGGGGCCTTCACTGAGGGCAGGGCCTGGACTTCCTTATACAAATACTGGAACCTAGAGTTTGGGAGTGAGCCCAGCCCCCTCCCATGGGATGAGGTCACGAGCCTCCAGCCATGTCCACCTCCCTTTCCCTGCCTGTTTCCCAAGCAAAGACCTTCTTGTCTGAGATAGAATGGCAGTTTCCACACAGTGTGGGGTATGTTCTACAGAGATGAGTCTGCAGATGGTACAAATCTGACATAGAACACCATTTATGTGCTGAACACCAAGATGTTACTTTATTAGTTGGACTTTTTTTTTCCATTTCTGTCACACATCTGTGAATGTTACACAATGAAAAAATTCAGACAGCTGGAAGCCACTGACCAGATCAGCTGGTATTCCTGTACCCTCTTAACACAACGTAATTCTTACTTGGCAGGTTATTCTGAATTCATCTCTGTTTTGCTAAATCTGTCCATTTTCACAACTATCCTTAAAATTCTGTGTCAAGATTGTCATCTTTTAAATACAGATAGAATTGTTAGAGGTACATAATTATATATACACACATACAGAAAAATACAAGACTAATTGTTTTCACACAATATTTAATTTATACACTACTGTAACTCTTATGCAACTTTTAAAGACAAGTTAAGGGTACAAGAAACTGTTTAGAGCAAGTACATAGTTTGGTCCAATATTATCTTAATGTAATGGTTATTCTCTTCCTCCTTTTCACGGGACAACAGCCCAGGACAGACGACACATGCACAATCATTCACTTAGGAACAAATGGATAAAAGACAACACTCAGACCGACATCTGAAAGCCCAGAGGTTCCACCAACCATCCACAACGACTAAGGCTGTCTCACAGCTCTGCAGCATAAATGGTCAACACTGCTGTTTCTAAAGTGAGCACCATATATATATATATATATATTTATATATATATTTATATTTATATACACATCTATATATATATACATCTGAATATAAAAACCGTTGGAAACCAAATACATAGGGGGTTAGTTAAAAGGTGCCATTCCAAGGCTGTACATAATCACAGGAAAAAAGTATTTACAATACTTGGAAAAAACAGCTGCAACAAAGAGTTTATTGCCAATGCCCTTTAGAAGTAAGCATCTCTCCTCCTCTGAGGGCAGCCTCACGCCTCCGTGAGCCCCCCAGCTTCACCGCTGGCCCTTAGGAAGATCTCACCTTCTCCAGCTCCAGCCTCACATCCACTCTCACGGTGTTCAATGCAGAACCTTCACCCTCAATGCGCACTGCTGCTCGATGCGCGAGCCTGGTCCAGAAAGGAGACCTGGGTGTGCAGCCCTGTCTGCTTGGTTGAGGAGGGAGACTGCGGTCTAGGAGCAGTTACATGATCCATGACCAAGAAAGGGGGCCACAGCCCTAAGACCCAAGGAAAAGTCGCTTCTGTTCTTTGGTGCTTCGCCAGACACAGGCGAGCTGGGTCACTCCAGACACACGGCAGGTGGTCTGCCTCCCCCCTCCCCAGGTGGGCCCTAGTCCTATCGGGCCCCGCCTCATCCCCAAGGTCATAATCTCTGCTTCTGAGACCCAGCAAACAGCCAGAAGCCCCCTGCCCATTCTGAAGAGAAGAACCTGCAACCTACCCTATCTTATAGAACAAAAGGGTCACTCAAAGTGGTCTTCAAGAAGAATCAAAAGCAAGAAGGAGTTTACTACTGTTATTATAGCAAGGAGATGAGAGTGAAATAGGAAAGCTTCCCACAAAGAAAAAACATGAGGGTTTCTTTTCCTCTATCTTGGGTTGTGTGTTTATCTGTGTGGACGTGTACATACATATATGTGTACATATACATATGTATTGTGCGCACACACACGCCTGCCATGTTGGTTTATGTCCAAATCGACCCATTTTGGGGGCAGGTTGAACATGGAGGAATAGAAGAACTGGAAGAGAAGACAATACTATTTTCAAACTCCTGCAAAGAGTCAAAGAAGGATTTAAAAAAATAGAATTCTGTCCTAATGTTCCAACATAAATGTATACCCCTGTTTAAACTTTTCATTTCTTGCTGAACCGGCACCCTGTGGGCCTAGTGACCCCAAGCATTACCTCATCTTAAGGGAAGCCCTGGGAGAGGCTCAAATTCACAAGTTTCCCTTCCGTGGGGACAAATCTCTAGCTGTACTTAAGACTTCATTGATTATTGTCATTGTATTAAAAAATCAGATTGTCTGCCTCTAATAGAACACATCACTGGGGGGAGCTGTCCAGCGCACCAGGAGCTCGGTACCGCCAGCCCCAGGTTCTCTTCAGAGCTCACTGGGGTGGCTGGGCCTTCCTCGGGCAGTCCGGCTCGGCCCTCAGAGTTCTCAGCATCCCAACATTATTGCTTTGGTTCTAGTTCAAACACAAAGGAGCGGAGGCCACATAGCCCATGGTTCTGGTATCACAGAAGGTCAGAACAGGAAGGAACATTTTCACGAACAAAAGCATGTTTCTCTCTAGATTATAAGTGCAGAACAGGAAATTTCTAAGTGCTCCATTTACATGTAGGCTCCAGATCTATATTTTAATTTAATCTGGACCTTCCGTATTAAAATTATAAATGTAGAAATTACACCATGAAATAAGACTATTCAGCGGGAAAAAAAAAGTGTCGCGGCTAGCAGCATGCACAAAGACCATGCATTGTCATCTCACCGAGCACACAAACAGAAAGGAGCCATCACTGCTCAGAAGCCCAAGGTCTGAGACAACCACAGGGGTACAGTGAGAAAAGGTGGGGGGTTCACAGCTCTGAACAACGAGGGGGAAGGGGGGGAGAGGGGAGGAGAGCGGGGGAGGGCCCGGGCCCTCAGATGACCTGGCAGCAGCTGGCGGGCCCCGAGGCGCACAGCAGGCCCTCCTTGGGGCCGCGCTGGATATTCACCGAGATGGTCTTTTCGCACAGAGGTAGTTGTAAGACGCTGTTTTTCAAGTTCTTGCTCTTCAGCCGCTCCAGCCCTTCGGCCGGGCCCACCATGCGCTCTGAGAACAGCTTGACGCGGGGGCCCGGGGGGGCCGGCCCAGCCGAGCCCACGCACATCCTCCAGGCCGATTTCTCCTGGACGCGCACGCTGGACAGGGCCCAGGCGCTCTGCGGGTCCAGGAGGCAGCCAGCGCCACCGCGGATCTGCGCGCCCAGGCACAGGCTCATGAGCTTGAGGCTCTCCACCAGCTCGCCAGGACCGGCGCAGCGGCGCGTGCTGCCCGAGGGGCCTGTGCTGCCACCCCCCGCGCCCCCCGAGGGGCCTCCGCCCCCCTGGCCACCACCATCCGGGCTGGCCTTGTCTGGGCCACGGCTGCCGTTGGCTGGTCGGCTCTGGCCGCCGCCATCACCCTGGCTGCCCGGCGGCCCCTCGCTGCTGTCCCGGCGGTGCCACGAGTAGGTGAAGCCACTGTCCTTGTCCAGGCGCCGGCGGCTCTCCGAGTCGTCGTCGCTGGTCTCGGAGCTGCTGCAGCTTGAGCCGCGGCCCTGGCTCTTCCGGCGGTGGTAGCGCTTATGCACTGTGCCCGGCGAGGCGATGTTCATCTTGAGCCGGCTCAGCTTGGGTGGCAGGTTCTCATCCATGTCGAACTCGTCGTCCGACTCGCCCTCCTCAAAGATCTGGTTCAGCACCGGCGCACTCTTACGCGAGGTCAGGCGGTTGGTCACAGAAGGCTTGCGCCGCAGGACCACCTGTGTGGAAAGGGAGGTGGGCTTCTTGTCCTCCTCATCCTCCTCCTCATCCTCCTCCACCCGGAACAGGCACTTGCGCCCGCTGGTGGTGGGCTTGAGGCTGGCAGATGGCACCACGGACAGCGGCGGCCCGGTCAGCTCCGTTGCCTCCTCCTTCTTTGCTGCAGAGTCTCCAAGGGCCTTGTTCCGGTGACCATTGAGGACATTCTCTGCCGTGCGTGCGGGCGACTGGGGGACGGGTGCATGGGACAGTGGGGATGCGGTGAGGTCATCTTCCAGGTCCTGGGGAACGTCAATTTTTGTGGGCCACGACTGCCTGTTGGAGAGGAGACAGATGATTTACTTCAGGAAGACATGCGCAAAGTGGCGTGGAGACAACAGACTTAGGCAAAACTACAGAGACCGTCGTACGTGGCCACAGGCTGCCGGGGAGAGGTGCCTGAGCCCCGCTTGTCTCCCCCAGACCAACCCTCGGGTCCTAGAACTCTGACCTAGAACACCCCTGCCATGGAGCACCTCCACCCACACAATAAGCCACCCCACAAGGGGTGCGCAAGGCACCCCCATCTCCCCTGACACCATGCCCCTTCCCCTCTCTTCCCTTCCCCCAAACTGCCCAGCTGTGAAACACCAATGTCAGAGAGGGCTGGTGGTGAGCCTTAGATTAATAGTAGGGAAGATCTCAATTCAAATCCTGCCCATGTAACCTTTCTCAGCTTTCTTTTCCTCACTTGTAAAATGGGAAAGATAATGGCACAGAGCAATCAAAAGAAAGAACAAAGTGCTTGCTTTCCAAACCTTAAATCTCTATACAAGTGCTAATTATTGTGATCAGTAAAACCACTAAGATCAAAGAATAAAGTTTATTTTGGAAGAGGGACTCAATCTGAGGTGGCTCCCACTCTGATAGAAGAAAGCATCAAAGACAGAAAAGGCGCGACAAAAGCTCCTCAGGTTGAGCTTGGAGTTCAGCAGGGGCTAACCCCATGGGCAAAGCTGGTCTGGCTTTCCCTGCAGATAATAACCAGAGGACCGTTATTCCTCCGCTGTCTGGTGGCTTCTCTAACAAGTCACTGGAATCACCGTGCCCACCCAACTTCAGCAGCTCCAGTCATTTTTATGGCATTGTTGTCCTCATACTGAAAGCCACCAAGTCACAGAAAGAAATCCATTTCTATTTGCAGGCAGAAAAGCCTGTTCCCCAATTCAAAAAATAACCTGTGGTGGCTCAGTGTTCAAAGTGGTTTTGGATTCCCTGGTAAGTAATGGCAGGAACCTGAATCTTGCCCTCCTGGAACCTGGGCTTTGCTGCCCCTTCCTAGATAGATGCCAGACCCTGCCTGTCTCAAGCATGTCAAAACCATGGGTACTCGTAGCAGAAGAAAACTCAAAAGATCTCATCACACGTGTAGGCACTTGTACGTTTACATACAAATACACGTTTATATACTCACATGCACACATTCACAGTACACATATCCACTCAGACTGACTCACAGCACATATATGCATGTGCCCAAATACGTAATCATTCCAGAAAGCACTATCTGGAGCACTGAATTCTGCTGTTACATGAAAGGTAACTTTTTAGTAATTATGAGGACACCTTATTTTCAAATGTCTTCCTGTTCCTCTATTAGGGTCCTTCTTTCTGATGGCCCCTACGATTGTGCCCTCTCAAGCTAGAACAAGAATGAATGCCTCTGGGATGACCCTCACCAAGTCACTGATGGAGATCTCCTTTGTAAAATGGGGATAAAAATAACAGCACCTTTCTAGAGTGCTCTACAAGTTGTGTCTCTGATCTGAAATTGGAAGCTTCTTATGGGTGGCCATTGGTCCCTGGGTAATGAATGGCTTTGGGCGCAGCACCTGAGAAGTAACATCTTTTAAGTTATTTTAGTCTGCAACAATATTCTTTCTTGCCAATGAAATGATGAGGCCCTGAATCAGACAAGTTTAACCCTAACCATTCCAACAGGTCCTCATGATGGACTGTTTGACTCGGAAGAATGCTAAATATTTTTCTGAAAAGAGAAGAATTTTTCTTAATTTTTCATTCTATAAAATTTCTCTAATATATGAACAAGACTACTGAAATCACGACTTGACCTAAGAATAACTTCTGACCTGAAGATGCAGCAGAAACTGCTTCAAATACTCCTTAGATGCTTGCCAAGAAATAAGCTACAAAGGCTGAAGGCTCTGGGAATTCATTTTCTCTTGTCCAACACAGACTTTGTTATCTACCCCTCTAAGCCCTTTGGCCTCTTCACCCCTTCCCTAGTATTGTGCAGAAAGCACCACCATCTTCTCAGCCCTTCCAACTCACAACCCCCTGGTGTCCTGGATTCCTCCCTCACTCTCACCATTCCTTTCCCCTCATCCAGGCTGTTATCAAGGCCTGTTCACTTCACCTCTGCAGCATTTCATCTTTGCAGCACCTCTTGTCCATTTCACTTTTGTAGCATCTCTTATCCATTTCACCCCTGCAGCTTCTTGTCCACTTCATCTTTTGTCCACTTCACCTCTGCAGCATCTCTTGTCCACTTCACCCCTGCAGCATCTCTTGTCCATCTCACCTCTGCAGCATCTCTTGCAGCACGTCTTGTCCATCTCACTCCTGCAGCACGTCTTGTCCATCTCACTCCTGCAGCACGTCTTGTCCATTTCACCTCTGCAGCATCTCTTGTCCATCTCACCTCTGCAGCATCTCTTGCAGCACGTCTTGTCCATCTCACTCCTGCAGCACGTCTTGTCCATCTCACTCCTGCAGCACGTCTTGTCCATCTCACTCCTGCAGCATGTCTTGTCCATTTTACCCCTGCAGCATCTCTTGTCCATCTCACCTCTGCAGCATCTCTTGCAGCATGTCTTGTCCATTTCACCCCCTGTCCATTTCACCTCTGCAGCATCTCTTGTCCATTTCACCCCTGCAGTATCTCTTGTCCACTTCACCTTTATGTGCTGTCTATTTCACCTCTTGTCGATTTTGCCGGTATCTCTGGTCAGTTTCACTTCCCTAGCACCTCTTCAGTAGAAGCCCCTTTCTCTCTCTGACATGGTCCCCTCTCTGGTGCAGGGCTGAATTACTGCGATAACCTGCAGCAGGGACTCTATCTGCCTAAAATCTCTCCGTATTTCAGTCCATCCTCTATTCAGCTACAGAGATTTTCCTAAAATACAAAGTTTGCTCATTATCATGCCCCACCTCCATCTCCCTTAGCAACCTCCAACGGCTCCCTATCACCTCCAAGAGCAAATACAACGGTCTGTTGTTTAAAGTCCTTCACAACCCCTCCTCCCCCTACCTTTCCAAGCTTTACTTTCACATCTGTATCACAGTCTACTAGATTATGTTCTGAATGTTTTTCATTCATTTACTACTTGCTCTGTAATTATAACCTAAACCACTACACACTTCCACAGACCTGAGAGCCGTAATTTTTTTCTATGTAAAAAAAGTTTCTAAATTCAACAAATGCCAAATGAAACTAGCGTTTAACTTAAACTGTGGAATGTGGAAATGAAAACTGGAAATCTTTAAGCTTCCTTTTCAGTATATACATTATTTCCAATATCTAACTTTCAAAGCTGTCTTGCTTGTGTGGCCTTTTCATTAAGGGAGAACTTCTGCCTCAATTTCCCCTCCATATCCCGCACCCTCAGAATCTTGATAAAACATGAAGCCTGGAAGTGAGGCTCTTAACTAAGGAAATCTCATCGAGCTGAGGTGAAAATGAGGCCTGCAGGTGCCCAGGGCAAGGTCCGAAAAATGTTCCCCCTGGAATCGAGGCCTCCCAAGACTGCAAATAACTTGGCTAATCACAAAATAAATACCCAAGTGCTCAGAAAGCGCGATTTGGGGGCACTGAAAGCGTGCACGCTCCGCTCTGAGGCAGGCCCTCCCCCCCAGTCCTGCTGGGGTTCTGCCACTGAGCCCTGGAAATTATAAAATAGGTAGAAAATGTAGCCAGTGCATGAAACCTCCCAAAAGAAAAGGAATCACGCTTCCCATGGTCACTGATTGTCTGAAAACCATGACTGAGTCACTTTTCTGGGCTGGACAGAGAAAGCAGACCTTCCAATGGGAGGACCATCTCCCACAGGGGAGGGGCCTTTGCCCAAAGAAACTACAGCAAAAATTGAGGAAAAAATACGTGGAAATAAGATGAGTGCAAAGCTGACTCCTAGAATGGGAGATGAACTTCGCAGCAGACCCAGGGGCCTGGAGGCAGGAAGGGCCTCAGGGAAGGTGCCTCACCCGTCTGCCTCAGTTTCCTCATCTATAAAATGGGCGTGAGAAACACCTTCCCAGCCCGGTGGTAAGGACCCAATGGCACTAGTGCTGCATAAACGTTACCATTGTGTTCCCAGGACAGGAGGACTGCTGGGAAGTTCCAAGGCTGCCCCATGCAGACCTGTTTCCTGGTGTTCTGCACCCAGAGAAGAAGCCGAGTCAGGAGGGAGGCATGAAGGCCTCAGTCACCCTCCCCCCAGGTGGGCTCGGCTCACCAGAGAGCCTCTCCCTCTCTTTGGTCAGGGAGTTTGTCCCCTGCCCCCCTTACCTGAACTGGGCTTTGATGTTACTGGGGCTGGCCGACCTGGTCTGGATCTCCTTCTCCTGCTTTTCTCTCAGGATCCTCTCGGCGAGCAGGAAGTAGGTGGCCGTGATGTGATTGTACTTGTTGGTCTCCAGGGCCCTATAAGGGGGAGAGGTCAAGCAGAAGGCAGGGAGTCAGGTGAAGAGCCAGAGGCCGTTGAGCAACTTCTCAATGGCCGGCGTCTGGGGGTGCAAAGTGGGGGTGGTCCTCCCAAAGAGCAGGGGATATAGGAACATCAGGAGGCACTCCAGGAGGCAGCAGCCCCCAGACCACAGATCTGCCCAGGATGCACCACCACGCTGCCAAAAAGACAAGCTTCCCAATGCCGAGAAGACACGGGGGGGGGAGGGGGACCGGGATGGCCACGGAAGGAGGGCAGCATGGGCGGGGTTTCTCACAGAGACAGCTTGAACTGAGCTTTGGTCCTGCCCCCTACGCCACAAGAACCACCACAAAGTCTCAGCCAAATTTCTACCTAGAATCAAATGAGTCATGGCAGATGTAAGTGGTGAATGCAACAGACTCACCTAGTGCTATTTTCTATGAAGGAAAACGAACAATTATTTAAAATTGAGTCTGGTTCAGGTGGATGAGGACAGCCTAAATTAGGACAACCTATTCAAACCAATGCAAAGACCACCGTTTTCTGAGCGTTGCTAACAGGCTGGAGGCTTCTCATGGCTCAGCTCCCATGAGGGAGACGGATGGTGCCCTCCAGGGTGGAGATCAGCACAATGGGGCAAAGCTCTCACTCGAGGGAGGGCTGACCCTGATCTCTGCTACTTTTCTGGATACCTAAGAGGGCAATGACATCACCCTTGCCACGGCCCCCTCGAGGATCGTCCAGGAACCACATCATGGCTGTTGACTCAGCATCTAAAATTGGTTTTATTTTCACATTAAAAATGCTACTTCCAAGTCAATGTGAAGAAGGTGGCTCCCTATGGCCTGTAGGTCCAAGGCCAAGACTGTTTGGCTTTTGAAGCTCTTGATCCCCTGGTTCCCCCATCTCCCTCCCTAAATAACCCTCCTTGATCCAGTGCCCCCGGCCTCCTGCTGCTCCAGGAACAAGAGCCTCCGCCTCTAGCTCGGGTCATTCTCTCTGACCCCCTTTCTCTCTCCCTGTGATTACTAAATAACCTCCCTGGCTTCCTTTAAGTCCCAGTGAAAACCTCACCTTGTACTGCCTCCCTGGCGTAGAACTGACTTGGGTCCTATTTGTTTGCTTGCTTCTCCAGGGCTTTCTGTATAATACTAACAGACTCACCCTCTTCTCTCTGCTCTGCAAATTAATTAACATTAAAAATTTTTTCCAGCACACCTTTGCAGCATCTATCTCACAGAGTATAGGACTCCGCAGAGGCCGGAGCACCCGGGGAAGTAAGTGGTAGCAGGCAGCTCTTCTCCTGGACTTTCCTGGACTCCTCAGGGGTCCTCAGAGCCAAGATCCCCCCACCCCCCATCTCACTTACTCGACGATGCTCTCTCGGTCGGCAATGTCGCCGAGCACCATGCGCTGAATGATGCTGTTGTGCTCCTCCTCAGAAAGGTTTTTGTATGAAACAAGGGGGATGTTATACTTGGTGGCCGGGGATGGGTCGACACCTTGGAGCCATGGGTGCGTCTCGATCTCCTCTAGAGAAGCTCTTCTCTTCGGGTCCCTCTGCAGCATCCGAGTAATCAGGCTGGAAAAGGACAGGATCTCTCAGACCAGATGTGGGCAGAGGGAGGAGGAGGGGGACCCATCTATCAAGTCTAGCTCATCCCCAGCACTGAGGAAGGAGGGAGTGAGTATAAGCAGAAAGGGAAAGCCAGAACTCATGTGGCACACCCAAACACACCCACACAACAGTCTCCTAAAACCAGTAATTAACTAACGTAACAAAATAATACTAGACTTTGGTTTTTTAAGTTCTCTCGGGCCAAGGTTCCATTGTGGCTCATTATGCCCAATCAGGGCCATCAGCTAAAAAACAGGAGAAAAGGCATTTTGGGGACTCAGACAGCCCCCACATTAATGTCAGTGTTGCTTCAGAATCGAGTAAAAAGCCAAAAAAGCGAGATTTTATCACAGACCAAGGCAGACCGCCACATCTCCCCATCCTAGTCAATGGGACCCCCTAGGCCAGGCCCTTCCAGGGACAAGGGGTCTGCGATCTGAGCTTTATGATGGTCCAGAACTCTTGGGCCACCTCCAGCCTGAGCCATGAGGAAGCCCCACAATAAAGCTCTCTAGAGAGGGACATGTCCATCAAGAAACTGCTGTGAGATGCTGACAGGTACGGTAAACACCAAACTGCGACATCCGATGGACAAATGGACATCCCCTCACCTCCACAATGGGCGAAAGCGGACAAGGAGGAGGGGCAACTCCGCACAACCTCGGCCCAGAAGCACTGTTGTCCATGGCAGCCAAGGCCCTTGGACAGCCCACAACAGCCACAGGGGAATCCATCAGGTGGGCACAGCACGGGCAGAGGACCCGAAGGACATTCTAGAGAGCTTGGCAAAGGCAATTCTGAAGGCAGAAAACTCCTCCCATGGGGGCTGGTGTAAGACATGGCACACGCCTTGCTTCCCTTTTAAGGAGCAGCAGATTGTGAGCTCTTAGAGAACAGGAATTGTCTTTTGCCTCTTTTTGTCTCCAGTGCTTCTCACAGTGCCTGGCACACAGTTGGTGCTTAATGAATACTGACTGACTAGAATGATTTTGTTTAGTTTGGGGTGCATTAGTAGTTTGCTGGGGATGTATATGCCATGTCTTTGACAAACTACATCAGTTAAAAAGGACTCATCATTCTATTCCCCTGGTTTTACAGCTTCAGTCACTGAGACTAATGGGGCTCAGCAATTTGTCTTTGGGCCCCTGGGTGGTAAATACTGGGGCCGGGATGAAAACCAACATTGCAGATCTCCTGCTACCTGGAATACTTTACTTCCAAGGACACAGCTATCCATTACTCTATTTTTCCTGCAACGTACAAGATTTTAAGTTCCAAAATGCCCACTGAAATGAGCTTTTAGAACACCGCCCCACCACACGCAATCCCCGATAGGATCTTTAGAACACAACCCTGTCACTGCCAATAGGATTCCTCAAGAAAAGAGAATCCATCGATGGTGTGGCCACAAACAATCAGAATCAGAGAAATCACGGCACCATTGCAGCTATTAAATTCCTTTCTTGGGAATAAACAGAAGGGGGCATCCAGACCGAACAAGAGACTCTCTGGCCCACGCCTGCAGGATGGCTTTATCTGAAATGCCAAAGACAGCGCAGCGTGTCCAGGGGAATGGTGGTGGGGTGCGCCAGCTGGATGCTATAATGCGATGAAGATGGACAAGAATGAGGAATGTGCAATCTGGAACGACCTTGACAGAAGAATGCAGGAGCAACGAACAGAGCACTTGTCAACTAAGGTCAAGAGAAGAGACTGGGGGTCCATCAGGGCCAAGGATTCCTAGTAGAAGGAGGGACTGAAAAGTGATGACCCTTCATGCACTGGGTTTAATGCCTTTAGATGTAAAGAGTTTAAAAGCAAGGTCAATTCAGTATAATCATGTTTAACATTTAGTCTATAATAACCCATTTAAATTTTTAAAAGAAGCACTAATTTCTGCAAGTCCCAAAATTAAGGCTTTAATGAGCCACCCAAGAAAGGAAAACTGCCTTACAGCCCTGATCCTCAGGCACTGACCTGCCTACTGAGTGCCAAGGGCAAAAGTCAGGTTAAGACCTAAATTTACAATGAAACAATCACTGTGCCACTGGCAGACTCTCTAGTCACACTGATGGCGTGAGAATCCGCCTCCCAACCGCCAGCCCCACTCCGAGGTCATGCCCAGGAGCCCTGGATGGCACAGACGAGGCGAGAACGAGGCTGCCGGCTCCCTGCGGCCCCTGCCTGGGAGTTCACAACTAACAGATCTCTGGCACGCCGATCAGCCCCTTGTCCCGTACTTACTCTTTACACTCTTTGGACACGTGGGAAGGGACTGTGTATTTGCAGTCCATGATCATTGTCAGAGTTTCACTGTCGTTTGCCTCTTGAAAAGGCGGCTGCCCACACACCAACATGAAAAGAATGACTCCCAGACTCCATATATCTGGAAATAATAAGTGAGTTGTTATTCAATTAGGTAAGCAGTAGGAAGCAATTTATTAGGGAAACTACTTAAAAGAAAAACACTTCGCATTACTTTTCAAATATATTAATTAACTTTTAAAAACGAGGACAGGAGAATAAAGTTGAGTAGCAATGCTAAAATCGGTAACGTGTTCTGATCTAGCCAGATCTGGAGCAGTGACGGTACAGGATCCTCATAAATGGGAAAGAACTAATCACTCTATTTTACATCATTATAACCTGGACAGTGAGAATCTGAATACAGGTGAGCCTTTCAGGGACTACTAGGCAAGCGGGCCCGGCCAAAGCCTTCTGGGGAAAAAAGGAAAGGAAGGAGACGCTCCCTTTCCTCCATCTGGCGCTGGTATGCAGGACCCTCCCCATCCCTTCCCTCCTCTTCATCCCAAGGCCACTTAGGAACCTCTCATCTCAGATGCCAACCGTGCAGGGCTCTGGGGGGGAGAGGGGTTGTCAGTGACAAAAGCCAACCAATGTGACTTCCGAAAGAGCTTCTTCCACTCCCCCAAGGAAGAAGTCACAGGGTGATACAGCCAGGGGGGTCACACTGGGGGAGGGGTGCCCTTCAGGACCTTATTACAGGCAGCTGAAGATCTTTGAGACAGAGGGGAGAAGGGAAGGCTCCATCGGCTCAAGGGCCCGCCTGCAAAAGCACCAGGAAGGGCGAGAAAGAACACAAGAAGGTTTGGCGGCCGCTGCACCATCAAGGACATCGGGGGCAAACAGAAGGACGGCCATTTCCTGGGTTTTCCAGGAGAGGGGTGGAAAGTCTGCCCCTCTCTGGCCTTTGACAGCTGTGAGTGTTGGGAGAACCAGAGCTGAGACAGCGACGCTGGGAGGGCAGGGAGGGGCCACCAGGACGGGGGTCCTGCAGCAGAGGGAGAAGGACAGAGGTGGCTGGCCCCGAGGCTAGCCCTCTGAAGGCAATTTTCACAGTACACCCTCAACAGAAGTCTATGTAATAACACAACCCTGCTCAAGTTCACATCATCCTAATTCTCTCCCGTGCATCCCACACAATTGGGGCCTTTATTGCACTAGCACATGTTGAGATGTGTGAGGGCTGCCCCTCGTCCTCAGTTGCAGCGAGACTGACCTTCAGAAGCTTGTCTACTCTGGAGTGCACACTTCCCCGGGGCCACGCAAGGAGGGGATTCTCATCTACTACAATTGACCAGGAAGAGCCCCAAGATATCACAAGACAAAGGTGCTGGTGACCGGACAGAAGGAAGGAAGCGGGAAAATTGCGACAGGGAGGCAGCCAGGGTGGGCAGAGATGGGGACGGCGTGTCCGGCCAGAGGAACTGCTGGGCTGGAAGCCTGGAGCCGGGAAGGGGCTCTACACGTCCCACAGAGGATCGGGCACTGAAGCGAAGTCTTGGGGTTTACTGAGCACAAAGTGGGGCCGACTCCCTGTTTTAGGAGAAGCTCGGGCAGCTGAGCGCGGAGGGTCTGAGGTGGAAGGCGTCACAGTCGTCCAAGCGAAAGGGCACAGGAGCCTGAATTAGGGGCTGCAGGACCGGGAAAGGACAGACACCAGGCGATAGAAAGGAAGAATTAGGACTTAGTGACAGATTAGAACCGTGAGGGAAGGAAGAGAGAGGGCTTAAGGGTGACACTAAACTTTCAGGTTAGGGTGACAGGGAAGGGAGAGAGGGAGGAAGGGAGGGAGGGAACAAAGGAAACAAGTGCTAAGTGCCTACCATGTACGTGCTGAGGAAGCTAGCATACCCCAGTGCACCCCCCTCCCCCCACCTCTCTTCTCCAATGCTCTTTCCCAGGGACCTCAGTCTCTATTTGGGCCCATCTTGTCTCCTCTAGGAGTCTGCCCAATTCTCCCCACCCCCTGGGGGCGGGCTGAGTTTCCTCATCTGTAAACTGCCTCAGGTCCTTCTTGCTTCTCCCCTCCCCTGAGCTCCTCCCTGGTGTGGCCGCCTCTTCCTGTCTCCACTTCCTCCTGTCTCCACATCCTCCATGTGGCTTCCCCACTTGCCCACTAGCCCTCTTCTCCAGGGCTGGCCCTGCGCTCCCAGCCTCAGCCTCGTCTCTGCTCAGCAGTTTCTGGCCTGTTCCTCTCTCTCGTCTCTCCTCAGCAGCAGCCTCTCCAAGCGTAGGGAGCCCCTGCATGTCCCTTCTCCAAGACCTCAGAGCAAGAGGAGCCCATTCCTTCCCCTCCAGATCCTTCTAACGTTTGAAGTGGCTTTTTCCTAAGATCAGACCCACATTTCCTTTCCCCGCTCCAAATTCACCCCTGCTTCCTGGCCCTGTCCCCTCATCCAATCACCCTCTTCCTCTGCCGGCAGCTCCCGCCATTTTGCATTTGGGCCCAGAGTGCAGGAAGACGCCTTCCCTAGAGCAGAGACAGCTTTCTTATGTCCAAGGTCTCTCTCCCCAAAAGCTGCGCCTCCCATGAAAACTTGTTCTGAATTCTCCCTTCTCCAGTTTCCCTAGATCTCTGTTCAAGTTCTCCCTTCCTGGTACTGGTTCCTCTGTCCACATGCTCTAACTCCCCAGCTGAATGTAACTCTGGGAGGGCAGAGCCTTCCTGACACTCAGTGACTGATTTAATTAATTCATAATCAATCAAACATTAATGAAAAAAAAAACAAAAATAAAAACAAAAACCCTGTACATGTCCACAGAACCCAGAGCTGCTGTTACAATTCTCTGCAGACAAAAAGGCCCAGCTACAGCAGTGGCGCCGACTCCAAGGTTCACAGCATGACCTACCACAAAGTCAAATGTACTTCCTCCATTTCCCCCTGAAATCTCCCAAACCTTGCAGGAATCAGGTCTTGCTTTCTGGAAGGGGCAAGGTTAAAAGCATTGGCTAAAATGAAATTCAAAGTGTTTTCCAAAAAGATTTTAAATTAATATTCTTAGTACTGATGATTTATTGCAGTTATGACTAAAATAATAAGAATGCCCCATTATAGGCCAGAGGCAACTAGCATTTTTGAAAATAATGTCAACAAAGTCCACACTCTGATGTAAAAGTCAAGTGTTCTCCATTCTACCAACATGCAGAGGTTCAGAGGAGCAACCCACCAACCAGGTGAGGGACTGACTGTGTCAGCTGGGCTAGGAACTAGACTGGCTCAATTCAAAGTGGTTTAGCCAGCAGAGGTAAAGTATGGAGAGGATGCCATCTGCAGAAGGGGTATGTGGACCACAGCAAAATACAGAGGGCATGGCTCCATGAGAGGAACTGAGACCTCCGAGGAGACGCATCCATGGCACAGGGGCAGAGAAATGGATCAAGACAGGTCACTTCCCCTCAGGATTCTAGGCTACCCTTTGAGCCCACACACAATGGAGAAGATAAAATCACAGTGCAGGCCCTAGCTTTGTCCTGCCCAAAATAACGCATCATGATCATGAGTTAAGATCTAGATCATGAACAGTTAAGCCAGAGAAAAGAAAAAGTTCCTGCTTGAGGACAGCCTCCAACCCTTACTGGCCTTTCATCCCTCTGAGCCTCTGTTCTTTGTTCTACAAAACTGGGAAGGGAACCTTTTTTTATCTTCTTCCCAGGGTATACTCCACAAACTGCTTTTTCAGAAGTTAAGCAGCACATGAATGTGGTCTGCCCCCATTAAGGGCACAGGCAGACATCGTCAAAGACACACCGTATCGGAACATCAATAGATTGTTGTACGTTCTATCAGGACCAGTTTCTCTCTGGCCCTCTGCTACCTGGAGAGACTAGGAAGGAGCCCAAGTCTGTCCCCCAGCCAGGGGCTGGGCGGGCATCTCTGCCGGGACGTTCCCCAACATCTCCACATGCCCCAAGCAAACTCACAGCTCCCTCTTTCTGTCTGAGGCGCCCCGCCTCTCACCAGCGGCCTCCCGCTCACTCTTCACTCACCTTCAGACAGCACAGCCTGTTAGTCGCCAAGAGTCTACACTAGTGTCTTTCTCTCCACATGGCATGGTGGACAGAGCGCTGAGCCTGGAGTCGTACGACCAGAGTTCAAATCCAACCTCAGATACTACTGTGTGATCCTGGCCAAGTCTGTCTGCCTCAATTCCCTTTTCTGTGAGATGGGATGAAAGCACTCACTTCCCAGGACTGATGGGAGAATCCAATGAGATAATAGTTATAAAGCATTTAGCACAGTGCCTGCTGTTTAATAAATGTCTATTCCCTCACTCTTTCCTCTCCACTTCATTCCCTTCTCCACAGAGCAGCCAGAATAATATTCCTAGCACATCACTATCCTACCCAGGAAGCCTCTGTGGCTCACCACTGCTTCAGAAAGAGTGCAGACCACTCTGTTTGGTACACAGAGACCTCCTTTATTGTTTTTAAAAAAAACCTTTTTAAATTGGGCATCCTCTTTGATCCAACAGCTTCTCTACTGAGTCTGTATCCCAAAGAGATCATAAAAAAGGGAAAAGGGCCCATATGTGTAAAAGTGTTTGTGGCAGCCCTTTTTGTAGTGGGCTGGAAACTGAGTGTACACCCATCAGCTGGAAATGGCTGAATAAGTTATGGTCTATGAATGTAATGGAGTATCATTGTTCTATAAGAACCGACCAGTGGGATGATTTCAGAGAGGCCTGGAGAGACTTACAGGAACTGGTGCTGAGGGAAGTGAGCAGAACCAGGAGATCGTTGCACACGGCAACAGGATTATGTGATGAACTTTGTTGTTTTCAGCAGCGAGATGATTCAAGACAATTCCAATAGACTCGGGTGGAGAGAGTCAGAGAGAGGACTATGAAACCTAGCTGTGCATCACAGCATAGTAGTTTCACCTTTTGTTGCTGTTGTTTGTTTGCTTGTTTTCTTCTTTCTCATTTTTTCCCTTTTTGATCTGATTTTTCTTGCACATCATGATAAATGTGGAAATATGTTTAGAAAAACTGCATATGTTTAACTTAGATTAGATTACTTGCTACCTAAGGGAGAGAAGAGGAGGAAGGGTGGGAGAAAAATTTGGAACACAAGTTTTTGCAACAGTGAATGTTGAAAAATATCTTTGCATGCATTCTGAAAAATAAAAAGCAATTTCTATAAAAAAATTTTAAAAGACAAAAAAAATCTTTTAAAATGTATTTATTTTTAGTATTCTTTTCTTTTTAAGAGTTCCAAATTCTTTCCCTGTTCTTTCACCCTCCTTCCTCCACTGAGAAAGCAAAATGATAACAATTAATTATATATGTAAAATTATGCAAAACATCTTTCCACATTAGCCATATTACAAAAAAAGTAAAAAAATAATAATTTAAAAGCAAGAAAAGTATACTTCAATTTGCACTCAAAAACCCATCAGTTCTCTCCCCAGAGGTGAAGAGTATTTTTTACCATGAGTCTTGAAAATGAATTGATCAGAGTAGCCAAGTCTCTCACAACTGATCATCATTACAACCCTGCTGCAAAATGAGCTGGTTCTTCTCACTTCGCTTTGCATCAGTTCAGAGTTCTTGCGGGTTTTCTGAAACCATCCCTTGTCATTGGTGACAGCACAATAATATTCCGTCATAATCATGCACCACAACTTCCTTAACCACTCTCGAGCTGCTGGGCATCCCCTCGATTTCATTTCTTTGCCACCACAAAAAGAGCTGCTATAAATATGCCTGTACCTACAGGTCATTTCCCCTTTTCTGGATGTCACTGGGTACTGCCTACATGGGTTATTGCTGAATCAAAGGGCATGCACAATTTTTAGCCACTCGGGGCTCATTCCAGATGTTCTCCAGAACAGCTGGGCAGGTTCACAACTCCGCCACCAGGGAATTAGTGTCCCTATTTGTCTTTCACGCACTCTGACCTTTGTTCTTTCTGACAGGTGGGCGGTGGTGTGTTTACTTGTGAGTAAAGTGAAAGTCTTTGGACAGCTCAGCTGTACTCTATGCCCTTTAAAGATGAGGTTGTGAAAGAGCTGCTCAAGATGTTTCCGGAGCCATGACAACCCCAAAGCTACTCATGCAACTTCCTTACATAACAGAGTTTGGTTTCCGTGGAAACCAGGCTGGGTCCCCATGTGCCCTGCCCTGAGCTGGTTGGATACATGACCCGCAAACTCGCGCTCATATTTCTGAAAGAGACACTAATAGTACCCCCACATCCACCCCCCACAAACTAGAAAGCTTCCTCTTCGCACCACTTGGCTACTCATGGACCATTGTAAGCTCTTATGGATCATTTATTCTGCTCACACATCTCGCAACCAATGAAAAATGACCATCAAGAAGCTTTCACTACAAGAAGCCCGGGCTTCTCCTGTTCCAGCCTCGAAGGGCGAGCCTCTGGGCTAGCAGGTAACCAAACTGCAGCCTGGTCTCTGGGATAAATGGCCACCACTCAAAGGCTGTCAGAACCACCCCCCAAATCCTCCAAGTCATCATTTGGTTAAGCTCCCGCCTTTGTTTTCTGAGACACTGCACAAAATCTGACCCTCTTCCATCCCTGGTCAGGCGCTGGCCCGCACCCACCCTCCCTGGAGCTGTGCAGGCCAATGTCCCATGTGGGAGTGAGCCTCATGGGCAGAGGCCCCCAGCCTCCCTCCCAGTTTTTCACCCAGGAAGAGGGCACAGAAATCTCCACAGTTGGTTCTCCAAAGGGAAGGCCACCTCTTCTACTTCCTACACAGGATGAACACACAGGGTCACTTTTACTTGGGACACTCAGGGGCCGGGGGCCAGCAGCAAAGAAAAGAAATATGGAGGGCAGCTTCTGTAAGAAAGGGGAGGAAGCCTGATTGCCCTCCTCTCGCCAGAGCACAGCAGCCACCAAACAATCCTTGGAAATGGGATAAACGAATGAAAAGCACGAAGAAGCCGGAAGCTGGCTGCCTTGGTCCTGCTTGGCCCTTCCCACAGGACGCTGGCCGGTCCCTGCTGAGGGGCATCCCACTAACTTCTCTGTGGGCATGGGCAGCAACATATGCTGACAACTTCGAGACCCCTCCTCTGCATCTCTGAGGGACCCTCTGTGGGGAAGGTGTCATTCTCCAAGGTGCCAGTATTCCCTACCCTGACACAGCCTCAGTCCCCATGCAACGGAGAACAGTCTGGAACTTGTAAAAATGCTTTGCCTCCTGTATTCCAACACAACTGGCTTCCTTTGGGATCCCAGATATTGAACACCATGGTTCTGAGAAGGCGCCATACACTTCCTCAAAATGAGCAGGCAAGAGGCCCAGCATCTGAACCCTGTAGTCAAGAACTCTGAAAAATCCATCACCATGCAGCCAAGGCCACGGTCACAGGGGTTACCGTGACTCAGACGCTCTGAAATTAGCTGGCTCATTCTCACAAGGAGCACTCCATCCTCAACCCAACGTGGGCATCAAACAACTTTAGGGTCCCCTAAACAACCCAAGAGCAGCCACCCTGATGATCTTCAAAAACACATCACCAAACCCTAAAACGGAACGCACACCTATGTGAGAAATACTTCAAATCACTAGTTTTGAACCTAAAACCTATTCTAAAAATATTACAAATCATTTACAACCTTCAGACCATTTCAATCCATGGAAGATGGACACCAAAATTTTAATAATTCTTAAGGTATAAGCATTTTTAGATAATGATTTATATTTTTCAAAATGCTTTCATACATATTATCTCATTTGCTGAATTCTCACCAACAGCTATATAATGCCAAGAATGAATATATATTCCTATCTATGAAATGATATACACAAAATATATGTGTAACTTAACATATCTATATTAAGTCTTTTCACAAGGAAAACTTAGATATTTCCTTATGATTTAATTTAATTATTTAATACTCAACTAAATTCATTTAGTTAGCTCATTGGGAGCCCAGCTGAATGAAAACTTCATGCTCCTATTTTCAAACAAGAGTGAGCATCTTTAAAAACACCCATCAGTCTATCACACACACACACACACACACACACACACACACACACACACACACACACACACACACACACACACACTCTCTCATGCTATATATTTCCAAGAGCCCCCCTAAGAACAGGTTTTGCTCTAGGCCCAGCCTCTCCTACCAGCAGCTTGGCCAGATCACATTCAGGCTACTAGAATCCGTTCCCCCATAACCAACCCAAACTGTCCAGTTCTACCCAGGCCTTTGTCCCATCAAACTAACCCTGACACAGGAAGACAGCAGGATGATTTCCCTGCCCGTGACAACCGTCCTCCACGTGGTTCTAGAGCTTTCATTCCCTCAGTCCTGCAATCTTTAGGAGAGATGGGGCCCCAGGATCGCATGTCACCTTCCCCCCCAGTTCTAAATCCCCCTCGGGCCCTGGGACAGCCCCATGGGGTCCGGGAGGTGGACGCTCCCTCCACCATCACAGCTGCAGCCTCTGCTCCAGCTGAAGGTCAGAGAGAGCTGAAGAGCCAGGGATCTCAGGAGCAGGGCTGGAACCTGGGGGCTGACTCCAAGGAGGCAGGGAAAACAGAATGTCCTTGAGGATCCAGGACAGAAAGACTGGGAAGGGAGACTGAGGGGGTGAGGTCACAAAGGTAAAAACCAAGGAGCTGGGCCGCAGGGAGTAAAGCCCCCAGGGGCAGAGGGCTGGCAGAGCGGTTCCACCTCACAGAACCCAGTGGGGCAGAGTCCTGCTCACCCCCAGCCAGCATCAGGGACAGGATCCCTCCTGGGACTGGGGAAGGCCCCATGTGGGGGATGCACTGATGGGGCCTGAGGCTCCTGTCTCTCCGCTGGGCAAAACTTCCCCTGTGACCCAGCCTTAGGAAAAGGCTCCGCCATATGACAGTATCTTCCCATGGGGAGACCCCAAAGCCTCATTATCATGGAGCTTGGGGCATTTCAAGCAAGAAATGCCATCCTCAAAACTACCAGACTCACAATAATTAATTTCAAAGTCTGTTCCTGATTTCCAGTTAATGGGCCCATTTCCAGGTTGCAGAGTCACAAGCTGCGCCGGGCTGGGGAGAACCAGGCATGGCCACCCTCAGAGCTGCTGCGCCCCCAACTCCCCCTGCTTGAGGGGCCATCTGAGCAGCATTTTAAGGAGGATTAGAAGCATTAGTATCTCAGGGAAGCGAAATCTTCCAAATAAGCACTTGCTCCTCTCACACACTCAGGAACGCCTGGTACAGATGCTTGATGAACTGGGGGATGGCAGTGACTATAATGGTAATGGTGGCACAGAGAGGCCTTCGGGGGTGCCTGCCCACAAGGCTCTGCCCGAGTTCTCAGGTCAGCCCCGCTCAAGGCCCAGCTTCTCCCAGGGAGACAGCCCAGTCTCAGAGAGCGGAGCTGGGAGGCCCTGGGCACACCACGGAGCTGGAGCCCCAGTTTCCTATCTGGAGAAGGGGGCAGTTAGGGGTTTGGAGAAATAATGTACACAAAGCTCCTCCTCTATTTTACATTACTTATGGGTGGGCATGTCCTCCCTGTCCCCCAACAAGATCGTAAGCTCCCTGAGGACGGAGACCATCTCCTTTTGTCTTTTGTCTTCCAGCACAAGGGCACATGGAAATATTTGCTGACTGACTGTGCAAAGGAGACAATCGTGGCAGGGCCATGAGGGAGGCCTGGCCCCTGGATGGGGGTGGGGCTGTGGCTAGGCCCATTTTAGAAGTGCGGGACCTGACATGGCCAGTGCTGTGCCCACAGCTGCAGAGTGTCCAAGGCTGGACTTTCTGACTGCAGGGGCTGGGGCATCCCTCGCCACCTCCCCGAGGACTCCCCAAGCCTAAAGCTCATCCGTACCCTGCCTGGTGAGGGCCAGATAATGAGCCCCAGGTTGGTAGATGAGCTGCTCTTTACTTCTGAGAAGATGAGAGGAGGGGTCTGGCTGGACCCTGGCCCCACCTCACAGACCTGTCCAGATGGTCATTACACAAATATCACCTTAATCAGCCCAAATTCTCTACGAGGAGAATCCAAATCAAGCAGCTCTGTGCAGACTAAGACATCACTAAGACTAAACTTGGGGGAAAGGGCCTGTGAATGGAATGAGGGAGACAGGACCATAAAGCACCCCCCACAGCATGGCCTTCTCCCGGGCCATACTTGCTTTTGAGGTGCCCCTGGAGCCACTCGCTGGCACTCCCCTGGAGAAGAGCAGATCCCTTAGTGCCCCCACAGGTCCTCATCCCTGTGAGACGGACGCCCCCCTCCCTGTCTGGCTCCTGGTGGAGGGGCAAGGCCTGAGCACTATCTCAAACCTCTCTCAATCTAGCCAAAGCGACCCTGACCACCAAACCAGGGGCGGCGTGAGGAGAAGCACATCAAGCAAAGCCACGCGGGCTTGGGACCGTGGCCCTAGTAGCCAGGCCGTCCTGTCCCTGGTCTCAGCCAAGCCTTCCATCCTCCCACATCGGCACACAGGGCACGAGGGAGTAAGAGGTCAGCGGCCGGACAAACACTTACCTACGGCAGGGGCATCGTACTCATCCCCAAGCAGAATTTCGGGGGCAGAATATGCCAGAGACCCACAGCTGGTGGTGAGCTTCTTCCCAGGCTGAAACTTGTTGCTGAACCCAAAGTCCGTCAGCTTCACGAGGCCTTGTTTTTCAAAAAAGACCACGTTCTCAGGCTTTAAGTCTCTGTGCACTACGTGAAGTTTATGGCAGTAGGAGATAGCGTGGACTATTTGGGCAAAGTACTTCTTGGCAAGGTCTTCGTTAAGACCCTCTTCGTGTTTCATGATGTAGTCAAACATGTCTCCTCCATCTCCAAGCTCGAGGATAAGATAGAGCTTGGTCTGCGTGTCAATGACCTCGTAGAGGCGCACAATGTTAGGGTGCTGCACGAGCTTCATGCAGCGGACTTCTTGGAAGAGGTGACCGGTGGCTAGAGTGTCCAGTTTGGTCTTGTCAATGACCTTTACGGCCACTTTCTCACCTGTAAAAACATGCCTGGCAAGTTTGACCACAGCAAAGTGGCCTCTGCCCAGAGTTTTATCCAGATCATACAAACCAGCGATTTTTCCATCATACCCTCTCTTGAAACCTGCCATGCTGATACAGGGATGGGAGGACACTCAAACTGCCTGCTGCTACTAGGGTCTCTTCATAGAAGACTCTCTGATGAAAAGGACTCATCCATGTTTGCTGTCCCCAAATACATCTGCAAGACATGAAGACAAAAAATTGGTTAGTGTGACTCTGCCTTTACTGGGCCATATGTGACCGGAGCTTTATTTCCTAATGAGAATCATGCATTCTCATTGCCTAGAAATAAAACCGTCTAAGACGTGAAACAAGAACAAGTTACAAGAATCAGTTGCTCAGAAAGAACTCTGGGAGATGACTATGAACCATTACATAGAATTCCCAATCCCTCTATTTTTGTCCGCCTGCATTTTGGATTTCCTTCACAGGCTAATGGTACACTGTTTCAAAGTCCGACTCTTTTGTACGGCAAAACAACTGTTTGGACATGTATACATATATTGTATTTAACTTATACTTTAACATATTTAACATGTATTGGTCAACCTGCCATCTGGGGGAAGGAGGGGAAAAATTAGAACAAAAGGTTTTGCAATTGTCAATGCTGAAAAATTACCTGTGCATAAAATTTTTGTAAAAAATAAAAAAAAATAAAAAAAAAGAATCAGTTGCTTAATTTGAGAATAATAACCTACATAATCTTAACATCCTTAATCTGCACTACCTCATATGAGAATTCAAAAACCATAGGAAAATTATACTTTGATTAAATATTGCTTTTTTTAAACTATAGTATTTTTACTATACTATTTTACTATATTTTTACTATATATTTTAATTTTTTTTACTATAATTAAAACAATTTGAAAACTAGCAAATTTTGATGACCTTTTAAAGCGAATGCTTTTACCCAGTAGATTCTACTCTCTACTTTAAATTAAATCACCAGATTTGGTGAAATGATCAACTTGGATTAGCTTTCCCTATCCCAAAAAAGGAAGGTGTTTTTAAGAGTTAAGGGAAATTAGTTTAGAATTCTAAGCCCAAGCAACATTCTATGACTTATTATATTCACCTAATTTAGTGAAGAGAACTTTGTAACTGACAGCACAACCCTATTATAGTCATAAATCTCACATAGTTTGCCTCCATGCCCATATTTTGATATATCAAAAGGCTTAATTAGTGTAAGAGCTTCACCAATGCTGACTGTACCGATTCCACGCCTTAATAGATCTCTTCATTCCTGTGGTCAACACAATAATTCATCAACCTGTTCATGAGTATTTTGACTTAAGAATGTCTATTTTTCCCCCTGAGGCAATTGGGGTTAAGTGACTTGCCCAGGGTCACACAGCTAGGAAGTGTTAAGTGTCTGAGGCTAGATTTGAACTCGGGTCCTCCTGAACTCAGGGCTGGTGCTCTACTGCGCCCCCTAGCTGCCCCCAAGAATGTCTATTAAAAAACTTAATTCAAGAAGTCATACAGAATTGAATGGAACAACTAATTGGGTGGGTAAAAATAACCAACCAACTAGAAAGGCATCAATAGTTTTAAGAATGGAAATCCATGGAATCTGTGAGTGGTATATACACATAATCTGGATTCTTTCTGCCCTCCTCCTGTAACCAGACTTAATGTACCTTTTTGTCATTTCTCTTGTATTTTCACAAAGATAATTCTTTCTCATTCCCTTAAAACAATGAAATCATTAGTCTCTAATGTCATTCACTCAAGAGTTTTCCATAAACTTGTGATGACTGGAAGGAGAGAACCTGGTTTTTGGTGTGTTTTTTTTTACTTCCCCCACAGAAATCTATATGGCACCTTGCACATAGTAGGTCCATATAACTACTTGCTGAATGAATAGCCAAATAGTCAATTTCAGCTTGAAAGTTACATGTATCATCTAAGACCTGAGACTTAAGGATACTCAGATTAATTTCTATTAAACCCTTTCTCAAGTATAAAAATTGCTGGGTAGTGCCAACAAATGAACAGACTGTGGAGTCAGAGATTCTTCATTGCAAAACAGATGCTCCATGGCTATATGGCCTGCTCAAGTCACTCACTTCCATGAACCCATTTTCTCCTTTATCCTATAGGGAAAAGACCTAAAGGAGGTCCCTCAATGCCAGGAGGCTTTCGAAACTCTGAAAAACCAGTGAGAAGGAGCTGCGAAGACAATCCCGCAAATTAACAGGCTCGCACATATGTCAACCATAACCAGGGGAAACGGAGCATTAGATATCAAAGACATTTAACAAACAATCCATGACTTTTTAACTTTTCAAGGAAATCTGTGTTTGCTGGGCAACCCTAAGTCTCCGCGTCTGACAGATGTCAAAGTTCTCTTCACCTAAGGAAGGACAGAAGGTGTGGAGAGGAAAGCAGCAGGGGAGGGAGGGCCGGAACACTGGCCGTTTGGGGAGTCAGATGGAGACAAAGATGCTTTGAAACCTTCAGTAAATTAGGAATTTTCACTGCCAAGGCCAAGGCTGACTTTCAGCTGCTTGTTTTCATGATTCCCACCTGGGATGGTATGAGAGGGAAGGGGCAGTCTTTCTAAAACAAAATCTCCCACTCAACCCCCACCCCACCCCAAGGTGCCAACAAAAACGGAGGGGAGGGAGGGGGTAGCTCAGTTTAGGTCTTGCCTTCCACCCGTCCTTAACGGAGAAAACCGAACTGCGTTCAAGCTGCTCTAAGTCAGGTCTTCAGCACACCTTCCAGTTTTGTTGGAAGTATTGCCCATATTGCCCATATACCCAGATGCAAACAAAGGCACAGCAGCTTCTCTGAGCAAACAAGAGGTGGTGTTATCTGTACTGCACTTTCTGTTGACACATACGCCAAAGAGCTGACATTTTAAAAAATCTGTCCTAAAACCATATTTATAAAAATAACTCTCTTTATCCCAGGAACACAGCAATCAGTTATCGAAGGGGGAAGAAACCAACTTCAGGGGCAGGAATTAGTGTTCTCTCGCTAAGTATAAGAATCTGGATTTTACTGTTAAACTTAGGAAGAAACAAGTGTTTAAGGGTGATAATAATGTATTGGGAAAACTATCCATTAAGCACTAGAACCATCCATTCCCTTTAAAAACAAAAACTGAGCACAAGGCTGAACATTTCAAAAGAAAGAGTTTTCAAAAATCAAGTCTGGTCTTCAGCCTAGCTCCACTGGGGTCTCCCCAGGAATAAAGGAAGAGGTCACGGGAAGGGGTCAGCAAGATAGGAGCCCCCTCCTCTCTATGGACTTCACTCAGGACCCCTGCAGCAGCAGGAGGATCAGATGGAGAGGCTTTCTGGTCAGAGAACAATCCCAGAAGCCCCCGGGGCCACGGCTGGCCTTTCTCTGTATGTATGCACAGGGCCCGCTGCCCAGTAAGCATGTCATCCCGTTACCTGCCTGAAGCCATACCAGTGTGTGCCTGAACACTCTGCTAGTCTGGTGAAGCTACCAAAGGGAAGAGAAAGTTTCAGCCTGAGGTTTGAGAAAATAAAGATGTAACTGTTGTTTGGTGCAAGTTTAGAGACCTCCTGAAATCCGGCCATGGACCCCGTCAAGAACCCCTTCTCTAAAGCTATAAATTACTTAAGAGCAATCAAACTATACTGGTGAAGGGAGTTCACTGGACTCACGAGTCTAGAAAGAAAAACAGAATTAATTGTCTTTGTGAAATATGCTTGTGAATCAAAGATAAAGTAGGCAGAGAAAGGTTCCCATTCCCTGCAACCTTTCAGAACACCCTCCCAAGCCAATGTTTTCTCCGCTAGAATGTAAGCTCCCCGAGGGCCGGCGCTGCCTCGTTCTGCCCCCACGGCTAGCACACAGTCAGCATTTAGTAAGTACTTGCTCCGCCATTCAGAATTGTCCAAGTTCCAAATCAAAAGTGGGCACATACGATAATCAGCTCTTGAACCAAAGCAAAGTGGAGAATACAGGGAAACTAAACAGTGTGCAATGCCCTTAGTTTTTTTATTCATAATAATATTCTTATAGCTAAGGTTGAGTCAACAATTTTTTAATCAAGCCAAGTGCCCAACTTTAAAAATGCATTTTATAAAGTAGTATCCCAGTATTCTTTTCAATTGGCTTAGGCTATTGCGGAGGGTTTTTTAGGTTTGCTCCTAATTTTTCTTTAATTCGGACACACCTTGCCCTCCCACTTAATGATTTTTCTCTACAAAATGACTACTTTCCAGGTTCTCTCTCTCATCTACCCATGATGCAAATAAAAGAGAAAACTGTTCTTATATATACATACACATATAATATTAGATGATAAGTGTAATAAATGCTTGTCAACTGAAAAAAGGAAGGCATTAGCAAGTCAGAACAAAGAAAGGCCTTCTACAAAAGACAGGATCTTAACTAAATCTTGAAGGAAGTCAGGGGAATGAATGCAGAGGTGAAGGAGTGGAGCGTTTCCAGGGATGGGGGCCTAGTAGTACAAGAGGCCCAAAGAGGGGAGATGGAGCACTGTGCATGAGGATGGCCAGTAGGGTCACCATGCTATGACATGGAGTACACAGGAAGAGGCTTAGATTTGATTCTGGAGGTGATGGGGAGCCCCTGAAGGTCATTGGGGGAGGGAGCTTCCTCACTGGATGCCTTCCCATTGTCTTTGAAGTGAGTGGTTCTTCAGGAATAGAACTATGCCATCCTTCAGGGCCCTATGATACCCCTGCATGAATAGGGGTTACTGTCTTAAAGGGACCTTAGGGTCAGTTAAAAGCACCATGCAGGGTCCTAACCTAGGGGGGAGATGAAAGAGAAAATGGTTAAAATAGCTGTGTCACTTCAGGATTTCTAATCATCAGGCAGGGATACTCTAGACTTTAGAAAAAAGGATTTGAAAATTTTCAGAGAAAAGATAGGCCTGATGATGACCTCGTGTCCCTAAATTAAAAAGGATGAAGACTCAAAAACACAAAACCTTGCAAAGGATCCATCTTGCCCAGGAACTAAGAGGGAGGTATTTCAAGAGTCCTTAAGACTCCCTGGGAAAGCACCTGCAAATGCAAACGTGCCAAGGATGACACCAAAGAATGACCCCCCAGGAGAAAGGTCTCAGCAATACCAACAGGGATCGAAAGCTTGTTTAAAAAAAATGCCAAGGACACAACAGAGAGAGAGCTTTTTAAGGAAAGAACAAACAGAAAAAGTGAAATTACTCAACTCCTATCTCCTTTCCCTCCTCAAAATGGAAAAGAGAGAACAGATTGGATTAGAATGGAATGAGAGCAGCAACCACAATTTGAGGGCATTTCTGCTTGCATACCTGCTCTCACCCAATCCTTTTGCAGATGAGGAAACAGAGGCCTTGCCTGGGCCCACACAGCCTGAGACAGTGGACTTGAACCCTGCTCTTCTTGATGGCAAGTTCAGTCCTTTTAACCACTGTCCCCCTGCCTGAGAGGACTGGTGGAGCTCAGGGAAAGATCAGTGGAGAATTAGGGAGAACAGAAGAGGCTCCAACAGCCCAGAGACAGGCAAAGGGTGGCCCCTTCTTCAAAAAACAAGAAAGCGTCCTCTCTAAACTACCAATGAGAGTTTGGCGCAGATCCCCAGGCAAATTCTGGGAAAGATTTTTCACACAAATGTTGAGTGCAGGTTTTTGTTTTGACATCACTCCCATTTCCCAAACCGTTCCTTGTAATAAAGGGCTAAGAGAGAGGAGGAAGAAAGTCTGCGCCAAACAAGCCAACACGGCGCCCAAGTCTGACGTCCCACGCAGCGTCCAGAGCCCGGGCCTCCAGGCCCTGCCAAGGCGGGGGCGTCCTCGCCATCTGTACGCCATTTGGCTGGCTCCCCTTCCTTCCCTTGGCATCTTCATCTACGGCCTCACTGACAGCTGAAGGGCTCTGACAAGCTGGAGAGTCAGGATGGGGGCTAAGGGATCCGACTCTCTGCCCAGGCCTCAGGTGACTGAACCTAGGGGAGAGGACACCTGCCTTCTAGCGTGGGGGAAGGTCAGCCTTGTTTAGCTTGGCCCCAGATGGCAGAACCAGCAGCCTCTGAAAGTCCAGGGAGGACACCATGCAGCTTGAGGAGCCAGTCCTCCCAGGAACCTGGGGGTTCTGGGGTCCCTGCTGGAATAATCTCAAATCCCATGATTCCGTGATGTTCTCCTTCAGTCCCCAGGCCCAGGACTCTCCAAGCCTGCTGAAGGAGGAGCATCTTGCCCTAGCGGGAAGCTTGACCTTCTGCCTGGATTGTGCCCTGTAATCCCTCTAAACTGGCACCTTTGGCCTTGCTAAGAATGCCTAAGACCTCTGGACCTTTCCTGCTGCCCTGTGGTTGAATCTTACGAATCGTTTCTTCCCAGCAGAGGGTGGGCTTCTTGAGAGCAGGGACTGGGGCCTTCATCTCTTTGTGTGCACACTGTGTGGCATAAAGGAAGTGCAGAGAAGAGCTTTTTCATTCATTCCTTCTCACAAGCACAAATATCTCATCATGTTCCTGTAAAACGCATATAGCGACTTTCCAATAGCCGAGCACCTCATTGTACCCACTTCTTTGCTATTCCCCCACCCCCACAAACATATGCTCACAAATGTGGGGGTGTCGACGGGCCTTTTGTTGCCACTTGGGTATTCTTCTGGGTTAAAGGGGACTTTGCACCCATCATTCCAAGTAGCATCCAGCATGGCAGCCCCATTAGCTGCTCCATCCACATGCCCCTGGTGGGCCTGCCTCTGCAGACAGGGGCTCCTTTGCTGGGCGCAAGCTTGTCTGCATTTGCATTTCTCTTCATGGTGATTACAAGCCTTCTTTCACCTGGCTCTTAAAAGAGGTCAGACTTTTTCCTTGGCCATCCATTTGTTCATTGCTTAGTCAGAGAATGGATTTTGGTCTCAGACATTTTTAAAAGATGTCTAGTCTTTGAACCATTCATTTTATTTATGGAAGCTTTTCAATTTGATAGAACCAAAAGTTTTTCTCTTTTGTAACCATCTCTATCTTTTATTTGGATAACTGCTACCAAGGACTCTGAAGGACATAGGAACCGCTTCTCTTCTAATTGTCATTTTTTTTTTTTTAATGATCTTTATTCTTTGGGTTACACAGCTAAAATACTGGTCTGAACCTAATGTGTCAGGCTGCTTTCTATTTTCCCAGAATTATTTGTCAAGTAGTGAATTCTTTTTGTCTGAGGCTTTAATGAACACTGGGTTATTAAATCCAATTATTTATGATTTTTCTTTCCCTAGTCTATTTTTTAGATTTATATTTCTTTTTTAAATTAATACAAATGTAAATATGTATGTATATATTGGAATTAACATATTTCTACCATGTTTAACACATATTGGACTACTTGCCATCTAAGAGAGGGGATGGATGGGGGAAGGGAGGAAAAATTGAAACACAAGGTTTTGCGCGAATTAATGTCAAAGAATTATACATGCATGTGTTCTGAAAAATAAAAACCTTTAATAAAACAAAGAAAAAGAAAAAAATTAAATTAAATTAATAAGATGGTTTGGATGATTATTGTTCTAGACTCCAGCTTCTTAAACTATGCTTCATGACCCCATATGGGGTTTCAAACCTGAATGGGGGGGGGGGTGTCACAAAATTATGATTTGTTATCAATAAAGTGTTTGATTTATATACCTATTGGTCCCATAAATTTTTCAGGTAAACAGGGGTCAGTAGTGGAAAAAGTTTAAGAAGCCTTGATCTACAGGAGGCTAGATCTGGAAGAGGTCTGGAAATACTGTTTCCTCTATCATTGTTACTTTTTTTTTAATCACTTGTATTTATTCTTTTTTTTTTTTTTTCTCCTGAGGCTGGGGTTAAGTGACTTGCCCAGGGTCGCACAGCTAGGAAGTGTTAAGTGTCTTGAGACCACATTTGAACTCGGGTCCTCCTGAATTCAAGGCTGGTGCTCTATCCACTGCTCTACGTAGCTGCCCCTGTATTTATTCTTGTATGTATTCTAGATTTTTTCTTGATCTACAGGAGGCTAGATCTGGAAGAGGTCTGGAAATACTGTTTCCTCTATCATTGTTACTTTTTTTTTAATCACTTGTATTTATTCTTTTTTTTTTTTTTCTCCTGAGGCTGGGGTTAAGTGACTTGCCCAGGGTCGCACAGCTAGGAAGTGTTAAGTGTCTTGAGACCACATTTGAACTCGGGTCCTCCTGAATTCAAGGCTGGTGCTCTATCCACTGCGCCCCCTAGCTTCCCCTGTATTTATTCTTGTATGTATTCTAGATTTTTTCTTGATCTACAGGAGGCTAGATCTGGAAGAGGTCTGGAAATACTGTTTCCTCTATCATTGTTACTTTTTTTTTTTAATCACTTGTATTTATTCTTATATGTAATCTAGATTTTTTCTTTCTCCAAATGAATCTTGTTATTGTGTTGTTAGTCCTATGAAGTATCTCTTTGGAAGATTAGTGTAGCACTAAATTTATATGGTAATATCAGTAACATTATCACTATTTTATTACAGTGGCATACCCCTGCCACAATTACACATTTATATTTCTAGTTATTTTTGTGTATGTGTGTGTGTAAGGAAAGTTTTATAATTTCATCTATGCAAGAATTGAGTGTACTCTGGGAGCCTGACTCTCAGACATTTTATGCATTTTGTAATTTTTATGAGACTATTCTCATTACTGCCTTCTAGATTTATTTTTTCAATACGAAAATGTTGTTACTTTCTCTGGGTTTATTGTTTTAGTCTTTATTGTTTTACTGTCTACAAATTTATTTAAGCTATTGCTTCATTTTCCCCCCTGAATCACTAGGATTTTCTAAGCAAATCATCATGTCATCAATAAAAAGGATACTTTTACTTCTTATCTGACTATTTTTAAATCTTTCACTTCTTTCTCTTGTCCTATTGCTAGTATTTCTAAAACTAAGCCAAATAACACTAAAAAAAAAAAAAAGAGGAATCTTTGTTTTACTCTTGTATTTACTGGGAAGGCTTCTAGCATTTCCCTAAAGCATGTGCTTTCTTCCTTTTACTATATTTTTAAAAAAATCCTTCAGTGCCCATACTTTATAGGGCTTTTAACAATTCCAGGTTGCTAGGGCCTGTCAGAGCTTTGGTACTACTAATACAATTTTCAAGAATCCCAGGGTAAGCATCATACTACATGAAACATCAGAAGAAATGGAGGATGGTATATCACACTGTCAACTTAATATCAAATAGTCTGTCTAAAATCCTCTTACTCGTGACATCTTGTCATGATACAGAGATGGCCCTAAGTACAAGAAGGCTATGTCAGCAGAGTAACAACCAAGATGGACAGTTTCCAGTATGTGCCTGATGACTGACCAAGTCTATTGTCCAAGAATCAGACCAGCTAAGTTCAAAGAGATTCATTACCAAAATGGTTAAAAGATATTTTTTGTTGTTGTTCAGAGTAACTCCAAAAGACTATCTACTGAATTCAAAAGAGGCTACAATTTGCATCAATGCAGGATACCAACAATAACAAAATTACAGATTGCTGATATATTCAACCATAAAGAGAATGAGATTTAATACTGTAAATACAAAAGCTTTAGGTCTTTAAAGTGACTGAAAATTCAATATTAAGGTAAAGTGAGATGAGACTGCTAAAAAATTTTTTTCTAAAAAGAAACCCTAGAAACAAACTCTCCAAGGAGTCCAGATTTTTAAAAGACGGACGGATGGATGGATGGATGGATGGATGGATGGATGGATGGATGGAAGGAAAGAAGGGAGGGAGGGAGGGAGGGAGGGAGGAAGGAAGGAAAAATAAACAAAAGAACTAAAAAAAATTTTCAACACAAACTCATAATGGGGTATTCAAAGGGAGTCCATTTACAAGATTCAGTTCTGTCTTCTTCCCCTTGGGGCTTTTCTGGTGGCTCCTGGGGAGCATCAAACATTCTAGCAGTATACTCAAGAAAACGAGCACTACTCATATTTAAAGCTTTCAGGTTGACAAAGCAGTGTCTCACGGCAACACCGAAGGAGTTAAATATTCATCGGAAACAAAAAGAGAGGAAAAATTCCAGACAAGGAGAATGGCATGAATATACACAGACCTGTCTGGCTCAGGCAAAAGGTTCATGTCACTAGTGGAAAAAAGGCGGAAAGGTTGGATTTGCAAAGAGAAAGGCCAGACTGCAGGGGGACTCTTGAACCAGGGAAATGAAAGGTCTAGTTTCTATTCCTAAACTAAAATAAAAAATAAGTAAAAATCAAGAATTCAGCACACTTTTGTTCTCAAATGCTACCTGAACTTTATTATAATACATTTTACATAGTTTCATAATAAAATGTCAGTCAAAAAGCACATAAGAGAAGAAACAGGTTATTTTTTCGAAGGTGACATGTATTATCATCAAAGTCAGAGGTCTCATTCTTGTATAACTGTTAGGCAAGAACATAATGGAGATAGGGGCATGAAGCCACTTAGGGACACAGACTCGGTTTTCCCAAAACAATTTAAATAGATCAACCTTCAGGCAACAGTTCCATAACCGGTCAATTTTGTTTTGTCTCTTTCTAATTCTGTTTGCCCTTTCTCATTTCTCATCCCTTTATAGGCATTTTTTCCATACAAATACCATCAGCTTCGGAAACCTGTTCCTCCCACTTGAATAGATCTCTCTACAGATACCCAAGACAAGCCATGAGAGCATCTTCTGCAAATGACACAAAACAAGTATTTGGAAATTATTATGACTTTCTTTTTCTTCTCAGGAAAAACCTTGTTTCTTAACATTTCCAGAGTTTTTCTATTTTAGAACCTGAGGCATTTTTTTTTTTTGCTGTAAATTTTAAGCCTTGGCTCTAATGTGGGTTTTGCAGTGCTACTAAATCTTCACAGCAATAAGGGTGCTGAAAGAAATCTAGTTTGTTATTTCTGACACTTATCTAATCCTGCTTTACTCCCTGAAATCCCATACAAGAAGTTACCTGCCATGGTAATCAGCTAAGCAGAAGAAATTCTCTTGTTCCTCCTCTTTATGATACCTGCCTAACTTCATTGCACTGAGGCATTCAGTCCAATCATTAACTCAGTCACATAAGAACAGACTCTGGAAAATGTACCAAACTGCTTGAATGGCTTATACAAAAAATTACATTTCTTGGGCCAGAGACAGAGCCCAGACCTTTGACTTCACTGGCAAAGGAAAATCCCCAATAAAGAAACACCCCTTACCGATGAGAAATTAAGCCAAAGCCAAAGGATCTTAATAAGGATTTCAAAAGGCAGAATTATGATATTTCTCTAAGAATTATCTGAAACTACAGTATCATTACAAATATTGGAAGATTAACTCCTATCAGCATAAATATTAATACACAAGACAATTCCAAAGTAGACAGCATCCAATTAAAAAGCTCAGGCTTGGGCAGCTGGGTGGCGCAGTGGATAGAGCACCAGCCTTGAATTCAGGAGGACCCGAGTTCAAATCTGCTCTCAGACATTTAACACTTCCTAGCTGTGTGACCCTGGGCAAGTCACTTAACCCCAGCCTCAGAAAAAAAAAAAAAAAAAAAAAAAAAAAGCTCAGGCTTGCCACAATGGAGATCCTCAATAGGAGTTTACCCTTTAAAAAGCTACATTTAGTTGCCCTTTGCAGATCATAATCTACCCTTTCCATCTCTTTCTTTAAAAAAAAAAAACTTTATCAGATAAGTAAATAAAGATAAAACACAAGGGCTACAAACAATTAAGATAATTCAACTCAAACATTTACCAAGCAATTACAAGACTAGACAGAGCTTCTTAAACTTTTTCTATTTGTGACCCCCTTTCACCTAAGAAACATTCTTACAACCCCTGGGATACACAGGAATATGAGTACATGAAATGGGTTTACAAATAAAACATTTACTGATAATAAATCATAATTTGGAGACTCCCACAGTCAGTTTCCCACAGTTTAAGAAGCTTTGTACTAGAGCACAGTGTTGGCCACTCAGCATCCATCACCAAAGCCTGATGTGTAATGGGGCCAGGCCTGGGGCGGTAGGCAGAAAAGACCTCTAAACAAATAACTGAGAGAATAAGCAGGCATGTTAAATGCAAAGGAAGTCCAGGACCACAAAAAATGTAAAGAGGGATCCCAGGAGCTCCAATGGAAAGGACCCTGAAGACCCCGAGTGAGCCAAGGTCAAAGCCCTGGGAAGCAGTAGCAGCATGCCCATCCACAGAGCTAATTGTAAGTCCCCTGTATGTCTTTCCAGTATTCCCAGGCATGGCAACTTCCCACTGAAAGGGTTTAAGGAAGGTTTCATGGAAGGCCTACTACCTAACAAGTCCCGGAAGGTGGTTAACCAGCAGACATGGAGGGAGCAAGACCGAGAGGGAAGGTTCATTCTAGGGATCAGGAATGGCAGAGCCAAGACCTGGACATGGAAGTAGACAAGCTAAAGCGGCCCCACCTCTCTCTAGGGTCTGATAGGGCATAGACCAAGCATGCAGGTCCCAGGGAAGGGAAGTGTCGCCTTGGGGCAGAGCCCCATGTCTTCCTCCCAGAGAGTTCTTGCACCTCCAAATTCCAGAACTGAGGCTTTAAGAGCTAAGAGGATGCTTCTGAAGCTCCGTTCTCAGCCTTTTCTCTCTAAAAGCTCCAAGTGCAAAAGTTCACCTTCTAGTTTTGTAGAGAGAGAAGGGAGAGTTACTGGGGATCACCAATCTTTTGGGGAGGGGATGAAACAATCATAACAAATCCTCCTGGCAAGGAGCTAAAAACCACAAGAGGAGGCAGTAAAACACGTGGACTGCGCCCTCTCCTACCAGCCAGTGTCCAGCAATCCCAAGTAAGAGTTTCCTTCTAGAGAAGCCCAGGCCCTCTGTAGCACTATAAGGCTGGAGGCCCGCATGGACCTCCATGCAAATGTGGGACTCATCTACTTACCCACCAGAGAGCAGACAAGCCTCAGCTCCAAAACTACTTCTTGCCAAGGGCAGTCCGAGCCCGAGGACACGGGGGTCGGGGTGACGTGGCCTATGGCGGAATCACCTGTCTGGGAGGGAGCTCTAAAAATGGCCAGGAACAGGCCAGCCCCACGTGTGCGTCGGCACTTTCTTCCCGTTTGAGACAATGATGTTAAGAGTAGCCAGCATCGATAAGTGGGGGCCAAGGGACAAAATGAAGACTATTAACATTAACTCTCTTAAATCTATTCTGAAATTCCCCAGAGGCACTCTCTGAGTTAGACCAAAGGAACCCACATGACACCATTGGGAAGGACAGCCAATCCTGCGCCCAGGGGTCTGCTTTCAAGCCCAATACAACAAAAAGTGGAAGGCCTGCTTAAAGCCAAGAAGCTCTAGGCAGGGTCAGGGGCTCCCTGAGGCCCCCGGCAAATGCTCAGAATTCTCTGTGCTCCTGAGCCTTGCAATGGAGGGACGTTCCTCCCCCACAGCAGGGAATCCTGGGTCCATGAGGAATAAAAACCCCCGTCAATCAGAAAGGACTCAGGAATCCTGACCCAACAAAGAAGAGGCAAACACTGGGGCTGCTAAACCTTCCCTCGCCATCAGCCTCTCCCCACCACTGAACACTCAGGATGTCAGGCTCCTCCAGAAGCTTCTGTGAAGCAATCTCATGGCCCCCCAAGCCTCCTCCCCCGGCCCACACCCCCCACCTGCAGCCCTGCCGAGCATTAAGTACTCCGACACTAATTGGAGGTACAGATGTTTGGGATTGAGCCTACAAAAAAATACTCAGAAACAAAATCCCAAGAAGTAATCCACACAAGAAAAAGGGAAGCTTAGGGAAAGGACACAAGCTCCTCTTGGGCTCCAGGATCAGAGTACTTAAGCTCTAGTAAAGCTCCATCAGAACGTGCATGGCTATCCCAGCCAAACCATCCCCTCCCAGTCCTCTTCCCTCCCTTCTTCAGCCGCAGTCCCCGGTCACCAATCTGAAGCTGCTCTCCCCACGTGAGCAGAGGTGCCCGGGCCGCCTCTCTGTCCTCCTGCCCCCAGCCCGCCTGCTGCACCCCCTCCTCACAGAGCTGACGCCCACCCCGTTCCCCCTCTCGCTGGCGCGCACCCTCCAGCTGCTCCCCACACTGGGCGGCTGTGTCTGTCTCTCTCCCCTGTCACAGACCCTCAGGAATCTGATGACGTCCCTGGCACAGGCCCCCCACGGCTCCAGCTCCCACTTCAGAGCTTCAGCTCTGCATCATCAACGGCCTACCGGACCCACTGAGACCCGGCATCCCGGGCAGCTCCAATTCAGACTGTCCTCCCTACAAACCTTCCCCATTTGAGTCCAGAATAAGAGAAACTGGGAACTGTCCAACCCAAAGGATGGGAGGAGGGACTTTTCCCATAGGCCCCTTGGGTCCAGCTCCATGACCTCCTTCAAAGGCCCTGACTCAGATGATGAAAATGTCTTTTCCCCAAAAGCTCATTCTATCCCAAGAGTGTGAGATCTAGATCCAGAAGTAGGTTCCATTCTTAATGCCGGGTTACTGAAGCAAGCTGCTGAATCTCTCTGGGCCTATTTCCCCAAATATAAAATGAAGCCTTAAATTCTTAGGAGCTCACAAACATCAAGGCAGAGAAGGGATTCGTTATTTCAGTGTTATAACTGCACCAAAACTGCACCTACTCTGGGATTTTATCATGACACAGAGGGTTCCCTGAAAGGCAGGCTCAGATTGTAAGTTAAGAAGAAGGAAATAAGCATTTATTAAGCACTGACTATGTGCCAGGCACTACAAGGAGCTCTTCACAAATGTCATCTCATCTGACTGTCACAATAACCTTGGAAGATAAGCGCCATTATCACCCCATTTTATAGATGAGTAAATGGAAATAAATAGGGGGTGAAATTACTTGCACAACACCTAACTATAAAGTTTGTGGGGCCAAATTTAAATTCAAATTTTCCTGAATTCAGGCCTGATGCTCTACTGCCATCTCCACCGAGCCTGTGCAGGGCCACAGAGCCTAACAGTCTCCTTGTTCTAGTGAGGGAAGGAAGGACCTGGAGGGGGAATCATTTGTCCAAGTAGGATCTGAACCCCAGTTCACTGAGAAACCCAGTTCTGGCGCAGGACCAGCCCAGGTTGGTGTGTAGAAGCCTCATGGCAAGCTGAGCTGCCCCAAGATTATGGCCAGGCTGTGGGGACAGTCTGGCCTCCGGGTCATGCTTCTGTTTCCTGATGCTGCTCCCTGCGAGGCGAGGCTCGGACCATGACAGGCACGGGGGCTGGGGGAGTGTTAAGAGTCACTGAGTTCTCAGACCTCACACAAATTTTACTTGTTCTCTAAACCACTTAAAGAAAATACAGATGTGGTTTGAGTTTAAAAAGCAGCAAATGCAAACTACTGTTTCTCCAATTCAATTCTGGGAGCAAGTTATCATTCAGATGCAGTTTCTGCCCAGGAGAAGGATGGATGGTTGCCCACCTAAATTCTCAATTGGTTTCCCATCTAAATTCAGATCATAGTTGAGAACAGGGTGGGACAAAGGAAGCTTCTTGACAAGAGCATCCTGTCTTGCTACCCAGGGGCCCAATCTGGCTCCCAGCCTCTATCTGAACTTCCATGAATTCAGAAGGATTTTGCACACTTTTAAGTACTGCAAAAGTTTATTTCAAAATGTAAACCATTCCTTAGCTGCCTTTGCTATCTTCTTCCTTGTGGCTTTTCCCTTAAATCGTCATGGATCTACTTCAAAAGGCTCCACGCTGTTCTGGGGCTGCCCGTGACCGATGCTTCACAAAGAAGCCAACACCTTTGGCAAGCAGGAGGCTAGCTGTTCTCACCTCCATATTAACAAGCATGGGCACCGAACCTCTGAAGCTGTAGCCTTTTCAATGAGGCTTGGGCCTTGTTGGAAGGCAAGACACTTCTCCCTGAAATAAAGAACTCTCTTCTCTACACCAGTCTTCTTCCACTGTGATCCCATGATCTCTGGGAAAAATCAAAATGGAGGGGGATTCAAAGACAATGGAGAAATGCAAGGGACATATACAGGGGCACCTTCTCAATGGAAAACCGACCACAAGGACCCAAGAGAGCAGCCCAGAAAAGGGAGACAGCTCCACGACGTCAGGACACACACTGCTCTGGCAAGCCCAAGCCATGCCAGGGGACGCCGGGGGAAGCTTTTTGTCTTCTATTGCAGAGAACCTTTTGGACACTTAAGACACTTTGGAACAAGTGAGCTAGACTTATCCCTTCTCTGATCCCTCTATCTATAATTAAGGATGAAAAAATTAGTTGCTGTTTTCCCCATCCAAAGGGTCCATAGAGAAGTTTCCCAGTCAAAAGCCCAGGGTCCTCAGTCTGCTATTAATTTGAGCAGAGTGGGCCTTTGTCAAAGGCCTCTAGAATCCCAAGCTCCTCAAGCATCCCCCACTGTAACAGTCTAGAACCCATCAAAGAATGAGCTGAAAGGAGTCCGGGATGACGGGTGACCATCCACAGGCTGGGCCCCATCCGAGCTCCTGTTTCTGAATGCTCGCCACCCACCCCATTATTCTAATAAGAATATATTCTAGACTCAGCCAGGAACTCAAATCCAGTTTACAGGCCTATCACCTGAGCAAGAGCAGATTGTAAAAAATGAATGCAATCACAAAGAACTAAAATGGGCCGGAAACGCAAGAAGGGCGCCAACGGTTCAATGGAAGGGGAAACTGAGGCTTCCCAGGGTTGTGCACCCTGCCTCGGGTCACATCGGCTGCAGCTGACAGGTAGTGACCACTGCCTGGGTAAGAACAGCCAGACTCCCGAGTCAGAGAGGTTCCCCTTCCCAAAGACAGGCCCATCTCCCTTAAGGAAAGCGGCCGACCCCGGGAAGACGACAAACACTGGATCATTCCAAGCAATCCAGGCCCCGGTCACGCCGCACTCCCTGGGACGCTCCTGGCGACTTCCACTGCAGGGCTGCACCTGGGCTGCCACTGGTAACATGGGAGCACTACCCAGAATCGCACGGAGGCCCAACTTGAACCCAGATCTCGGGGCTCATTTCTCTGGTGCAGTTAAGGCAACAGCATCTGCCCTCACGCCAGAAATCTCCAGATAGCCTCTACTATTCTAACTCAAAGCTCCTTTGGGCTGAACAAACCTCCGAGGCCCATTGCAAACTATCTCCGTGTTCACAGATAAGAAAAACTGAGGTTCCCCCATGAGGCGGCTCGTGGGCCATGGAGTAAATGAATGGGAACAGCTGCTCCCATCGAGGGTCCCTCACTCCAGACCCTCCTGGACTCTTGCTCTTTACGGGGTAAGTAAAGACTTGGAACAATATAAATTTGTAAGAACCTGAGGCCTAATTTTTTTTTCTTTCAGAACGTCTTGGCTAAACCTGCATCTTACTGGATGGCGACCAGAAGCCTGAGAAAAAGCAGTCAGATGAAAAGCCTTTACATGCCCTCACCTGTGCCTAATTCCTAAAATACTAAGACATAAAATAATTCAAATAAGAATGCTTTTTTTGGCTTTAGGCTGTTTAATGAGCTCTTAAGATGACAACAAGCTCTTACATGGAAGAAATCATGTCTTCCTTGTACCATCGAGTGCCTAGAGAATTGTGGCCATTGGATAACACCGCCAATAAATCACCCCTTTTCTGAGCTTCACTTTTCGCTCTTTGTTTGGGGGAAGAGCCATGGTAAACACCTTGGAGACGTTCTCTCGGAGGGGAAACATTTCTTCAGACTGGCTACAAGAAGGCATCTCCATGTGTCAAGTCCTTTGGAAGCTTTTCAACGTTAGGAAATTACTGTGGAACACCAGGACCCCGTCCCAGGCCTAGAAAACAAGATCCCGGGTAACGTCTAACTCCCCACAGCTCCAGCTCTCCCTGGCGATCCTGCACCAGGGCTGGGGGCTTGGATGACTGACTGTGAAGAGCCCAGCCGAGCTTGTCGGAAAGGGGTTTCAGAGTCACAGGCCAAGCCTTTGGGCCAGACACCCTGAAAGCCCGGAGGAGGAGGTTTAGCCGGGGCTCCTCGGAGTGACCTTGGAGATACCTCCCTCGGGTTTTCACATCTGTGCAATGGGAAGGATCCCCAGTCCCTTCCCCGGCAGTGTGAGAGCTCACCACTTATGCTCCTTGAAATCTTTGGGCAAAAGGGTGTATGAGCTTAAAGCTGTATCCAACTGGTCACGGCAGAGCCAGGGACCGGTTCCACTGGAGACCAGAAAGGGTTTTAGGGACTCACCAGGGGCCTATTTTACTCATAAAGTCTGGAATCGGGGGGTTTTAAACAACTGGTTTCATTTCACAAATTTTGCCAAATTTACTTTAAAAAATCATCCTGGTCTCCTCCCGTAGCGTCATTGGGGCAAAAGTGTTTTAACTGGTTAGCCGTGAGCCCGGGGCAGCCTCGCGCTGCTCTCCCGGCCGGAGGCGAGGGGCAGGGCAGGGATCCAGCCGGGGAGGAGCGGCCCGCAGCCCCCGATCCAAAAGGGAAGTCCGGCTGCGGCCCGTGCCCCGGCCCCTCCCTGCTTCCTCAGCCCCGCTGCCCTTTCCCGGCTCTTCGGGGGCCTGTCCCCGGGGGAGGGGCCCGGCGGGGTGCAGGGCTCGGGCACAGTCCCCCGGGCCGCGGCGGCGCTGTCCCCCGGGGGCCACTCGCACAAAACACCGCGGGGAGGGGGGCGGAGGGAGGAGGGACGGGGGGATGGAGGGAGGAGGGATGCAGGGATGCAGGGATGGATACCGCAATTCCGCAGCACACGCGAGTCTGAACCTTGGCAGGGGGCTGGGGGGGGCCGGCAAGGGCACAGCGGCCGGGCCGTCCTCAGCCCGGGCTAGTCTGGGGGCCCGGGGCAAACGGGGGACCCAGGCACAAGGACCCCGAGGCCGGTGACCCCGGCAAAGAGGGGGCCTTGCGGGAGCGAAGGGCCTGCGGGGACGGGACTTGTAGGTCACTTCGGCTGGGAAAGGGGGCCTGGAAGGAAGCTCCAAGAGGAGGGGACCGGTCCCGGGGGAGGGGTACGGGGGGGGGGGCAGGTCGGTCCTGGGCCAGAGGGCAAAGCCCTGGCAGCTGGTGGGGGCAGGCCGGCCTGGGGGAGGCTACAGGTCCCGGGGAGGGGGTGCGGGTCACTGGGAAGTTTGGGGCCTGGGCAGGCCTGGGGAGGGGGCGCAGATGACTGGGAGAGGGCGGGGGACAAGGCAGCTCTGGGGAGGGGGTCACAGGAGCCCTGGGGGGCAGGGTAATTCTGGGGAGGGGGTAAGGGTCACCGGAGGTCTGGGGGGACGGGTCAGCCCCGGGGGGAGTACGGGTGACTCGGGGGGTCAGGGGACGGGTCAGTCGGGGGGGGCTCCGAGGGCCGGGGCAGTCCGGGGGGCAGCGCAGGACGCCTCGGGGCTGGGGGGCAGCTCAGCCCCGGGCCGGGGTTCCAGGCCCCCCCGGCCTCCTCCCGCGGCGGCGCCAGGCCCCCCGGAGCGGGCCGCGCGCGGAGCTGGGGTTCGGGTCTCGGGATCCGGGGTTCCGGGCCCGCTCGCTCCCCCCACCCGGGCCGGGGCCAACTTCCCCGGCGCGGCCTCCGGCCCAGGCCTCCCGCGGCCGCCCCGCGCCCCGGCCCGCCGCCCCTTACCTGTGCCGGCGCCCACAGCGGCTCCAACGGCCCCGACGCCCCGACGCCCCGCGCCCCGCGCCCGCCCCGAGCTGAGCACTGAGCAGGCAGCCCGACGGCCGCGGGAGGGGCCGCCCAGGGGAGGGGGCAGGGGAGGAGGGAGGAGGGCGGGAGGAGGGCGGGAGCGGGGGAGGGGGAGCGGGGGGCAGGGCCGGTCGGGACCGCTGCGCCTGCGCGCAGCGCGCGCGTCACTGTGACGCCAGCACCGGGGCGGGGCCGAGAGCTGGAGCTGAGGGGGCAGGGGGAGGGGAGCGGGAGAGCCGCGGAGGGGGCGGGGCTCCCGGGAGGGGAGGGGCTTCCTGTCGAGGAGAGGGCGGGGCTGCTGGAGGGGAGAGGGGGGGAGGGGAAGGGAGCGAGATGGAGAGAATGGGAAGGAGAGAAGGAGGGGAAGGGAAAAGGAAAGGAGAAGGAAAAAGAAGGCAGAAAAAAGGGGGAAAGGAGAAAGGAAGAGTGGGCAAGCTATTGGGGGAGGGGATGCTGGAGGGAGAGGGGCGGGGCCGGGGAAGGGAGGAGGCCTCCCTGGGTGGGGGAGGGGAGGGGCTGATCTGGCTCACCTGCAGCCCCCAAGGAGTGGGGGGGGGGAGCGGGGACCCCGCCTCACTTAACACGTGCGCCTCATTTTGGAGGAGCTGTGTGGCCCCTGGAGGAAAGTCAGCCCCCGAGCCCCTCCCCCCGCCGCGGGCTCCTGCCCCGGATCCTCCCCGGACGGAACCGTTTAAGAAGGGAGCCGGGCCCTCTCTCCCGGTTCTTACACCGGAGCCGAGCGCCGGCAGCGTCACAGGCTGCGTGCGCCCCCGAGGGCAGCGGGGCGGCCCCGGCACCCGCCGCGCCTCCTTGGGAAAACTGGGGGGCGGAAGGGGGCGGGAGCCGCGGAGAGCGCTCCCGGAGATGGGGCCTGGAACAGCTGGGCCCGGCCCGGCCTGAGCGCGGGTCACTGGGTGCCGGGGCCTAGCGCGTGACGGACCGGCCGGAGCTGGCAGCGGGCCCACGGGGGGAGAGGTCAAACCGGCGGGGCGCCGGATCCCTCCCCGCCCCCCATGTCGGGGCCCCTGGGCCCGTTCCCAGCTCCTCGCTAAAAGTGAGGCTTGAGTGCCCGGAGCAGCCGCTTCCTCCCTTCCAGGGGCTGCTTGTCCCAGACGGAGATTTACCTGGGGGGAGGGGGGCTTTCATTTGGTGTCTTCGATGGGCAGCAGAGGGGAGAGGAGGAGGGAGGCTGCCACTTGGGAGCACTCCCGGATCTCGAGGCTCCCCAAGGCTCCCCAACTGTTGGAAACATCTCTGTGAGGCGGGACCCCCCAGGACCAAAACGGGGGTTAGTCTGCAGTGCCGCGTTTGGTGGGGGGCCCCTCCCAGGGGATCACCCGGTGTCCATGGCACAAAGACGTTCAGCTGGTGCTCCCGCTCCCCCTCAGGTTTTCAGTGATTGGTGCAAACGGATTAAGGCTCCTACTGCGTGCTGTGCTGTGCGGGAGGTTGGCTATTTTTACACAAGAAAGGAAGCAACCTGTGAACAGATGCCAGACAGGCACCGAGTGGCTAAGAGAGGCCCCTGGAGGAGCTGGTACCTGAGCCGGACTTAGAAAATGGGCCTAAGAGGCTCAGGTTGGGGAGGAGGGACAACACCCACCATAAAGTCACAGGAGGGCTCCTGGGGGAAACTCACCAGCGGCTCCAGGTGGAACCAGGGCTGACTTTGCATTAGTGTTTGTTCCGAGGTGGGGGGTGGGGTGAGGGAGGAATAATTATAACATTTTTTGACAGTACATATGCATAGGTGATTTTTTATAACATTATAAAAAATTATTTTTAAAAAATGCCGATCAGGGCCTATAGGATTGGGCGAGGAAGTGGTGTGGTCAGGAAGCCGCGAGGGACCACGAGGCAGGCTCTAGCTGTGTGGGGCAGGCCTGGGCTGCGGCACCAGAAGCCAGGAAACGTCAGAGACGGCGGGCCTGCCCCAGACGGCGAAAGGAACGGGAGCCTCAGAATTCTGGCCCTGAGAATGAGGCCTTGTTTCCCTGGGCCTCAGTTTCCCTGCCTGTAAAGGGAGGGCTTTGGGCCAGGAGGCCTCTGAGGCCCCGACCACTGAGGAACAGACTCTGGCCGGTCGCCAGTTAAGGTCAGGGGACATAATCTGCAGGCTTCTCAGGGCCCAGCTTGGGCGGGGCAGGGAGCAGGAGGACTTCAGAGGCTGACTGGGCCTCCGGGCCGAAGCAGCACCTTTGGATCTGGGGTTACAAGCCATGGCTTTCTATTACACCTGGGCCATGCTAGAAGCTCCGTCGGGACAGAGCCCGCCCTTGCCTGGCCCTCAGGCTGCAGTCTGGACTCCCGCCATGCCCCGATCTAGGCCCTCTCCCTGGTACCACTCCTAACCGGAGAAATTCGGAGGCCCAAGCCTCCGCTGAGAGCTCCCAGCTTTGCTCTGAGAGGCAGTCAGCTCTCCGGGGCTGGACAGTTTAAAAAGGCCACATCCTCCTCTGCCCCCTCCCCCCCACACAGCCACACAGTGGGGAACCAAGGAGGGGCGGGAAACAATGGTCCTGCTAATCTCCCAAGAGAATCCCCACCCTGCTCTCCCTTCGGCCAGGCTGGGGTCCTTGGAAGATAACTCCCCAGGAAGGAAACCTGGCCAAGGTACTCCATTATCCAAAGAAAGACCAAGCAAGCTCCGAATGTTTCCACAGTGAAATGAAAGGTCTTAATAAAGTAAACGGACCAAGGGTACGTGACTTTGGGAAAGCATAAAGAACCAGTTTAAGCTAAAACAAATGTTTCTACATTCCATCTTTCCTAACAAGAGGGGAAATAGTGCTCATGGGATAGCTCATTTATCCATTTCTAATGCTTATTAATGTAAAAGCCATTGGCTAGAATGGGCCCCATTTACCATAAATGTAGTTTTGTGCCGAGGTAATATTTAAAAATAGTTGGTAACAAAATGTATATGTTGTCATTCAAGTTTGATTCAACCCAACACATTAATTAATGAAGCTCTCTCCCATGGGATGGAGGTGAGGGGAAGGAGGAGAGGGCCAGAGCCTGCTCCAGGAACAAAATCAGTTCCTTTTATGGAACTTTAAGAAACTTTCATTAGCGATACATCATTAAAGCCACAAGATGAAACTCACAGACTTGTTTATTGAAAAGACATCAGGAGAGCTTCAAATGCAATCAAAACCCAAAATGCAACCAGGTCTGTGGAGGAATTATAATGGGCAGGAAGATTGGATTTGGAATATGGGAAACCTGAGTTCAAATCCTATCCCAGGCACTGATGCCAGAAGATATGACTCATATAGCACGGAATAAGCCTGTGCAAGGCAATTTTCCGTGTGTCTCAGTTTTCACAAAATGGAGATGATAATAGCACCCATTTTCCAGGATTGTTGGGAAGATCCAATTCAATAAATATATGTAAAGTGTACTGGGAAGCTATTATGGCTGTAACAGGCTTCAAGGAAATGGTGTGCTCAGAAACCGGATGGGAAATCATCTTGAGAAGCACCTGGCAATATTCTCTCAAGCTGATTTTTCTTTTACTCATTTAACCAATTAGAATCATGCTTCATTTCACCTATAGAGATGTAGGCTTTTTGAAAGTTCCTGTCTCATTTCAATAGGATAAAAGCAAAGCTTCAAAGAAACCATGACAATTGGAGCTATAAAATGGGTTTTCTGGAGAAAATACCTGAAAATACCTTTAACCAGCTCTTCAATTAGTGCCTAGCACACAGTAGGTGCTCAATAAATGCTTATTGACTTGACCAAACCCAACTTCACATTTAGGGACTAATTAGTACCACAATTCTTTAGCTAAAAAATTCCGTTGTGCCTACTTGAGTAATCTGAATTTCCTTGATTTCAATCTGATTACTAAACTGCTACAATATGCCAGGTCCTTTTCTTTCCTCTCATGTAGGAATCATAAATATAGAGCTCTGCCCCTGGTGCCCTTCCAAAATCTAGGACAGAAGCTTTTCATAGAGGGCACCTAAGTGTGTTTGCTTACTATTTTGATCACCGTATTTCTCTATAGTCTTTTCCCTTGTCAATACCATCATGTAGTTTTGCTTATGCATTTAAAAACATAATTTTGAGAAGGGGTGCATGGGCTTCAGCAGACTGGGCCAAAGGGTCCTGAACATAGGAAGGCTGAAGCCCCTCTACCCAACGTTGGAAGTGAATAAATGACAGACAGCTCTGACAGCTGTCAGTGGAGGAGAGCTGTCTGAGGAAGAAAAACCCAGCTCTGGAGAGACCATTGTTCCTTGCCTCTTCCAGCAGAGAATGGGAATTTCTTTTCCCTTTTCCTCACTTTCTTCTCCACCCCCTCACTGGCCAGAGCCACTTGTAGACAACTATTCACCAGGAGCTCCCCACTGGGAGCCGGCCAAGTGGCCGAGGACAGAAATATCTCCAAAAAGGACAAATTCTAGGAGAGGGGAGGGCCAGACTGGACCATGGAGCATTGAGCTGTGCAGAGGAAAGGAAGGAAGCCTGCTGAGTGGCTTGTCCAGCAGGGACCCTGGGCACCAGGAGAACAAGAGGAAGAAACAGTAGGGAGGAGAGAGAAAAGGCTCGGAGCTTGGAAGAAGGGAAAGAGAAGGCGGATACAGATAGGGATCTGTACAGCACCTACTATGTGCCAGGCACCGTGCTCAGCACTGATTCTCACAGTAACCCTATGAGGCGGGCGCTGCTATAAACCCTATTCTATAATTGAGGAAACCCAGATGAATGGCACTTCAACTTTGCAAAGACTTTTATGATTTCACTGCATCATAGAATAATAGGGGTAGATCTGGGGTGGGAGCAGATGTCCTCAGAGGTCTAAGCTGATCCAACCTCCTCATTTTATAGATGGAAAAGCCAAGAAATAGGCAAGTCGAGTGACTTCAAGGCCATACGGGTATTAAGAATTAAAGGTAGAGGGGCAGCTAGGTGATGCAGTGAATGGAGCTCCAGCCCTGAAGTCAGAAGGACCCAAGTTCAAATCTGGTCTCAGACACTTAACACTTCCTAGCTGTGTGACCCTGGGCAAGTCACTTAACCTCAAATTGCTTCAGGGGGAAAAAATAATTAAAGGTAGGATTTGAATCCAGGTCTTCTGACTCATGTATTTCATTCTCTCCAGCACCACTGATAGGGTGTGAACCTCAATCTATCCAAACCTATTTATCATGCATGATGGATCGCCCCAATGTGCTCTGGCATTTCTCTGCACTTCTGAAATTACGTAGGCGCCTGTGCAGCACTTGGGTGTCCATCTCTTCTCTGTCTCTATGTGACCAGCCCTCCTCCCTTTCTGATCACAAATTTCCTCAGTGTGATCTCCTATCACTGCTTGCTTCTAAATCATCCCTGGGAAAATACTAGACAATACACGTACAACCACATCTCCAGCTCCCTTTGTGCATCCGTAAGTAATTCTGCAGATATCCTGGCATTCTAATGCCCATGATGGTACTGTATCGTTGACAAACTATACTAAAAACTGGTTCTTTGTGCTGGAGACATGTTGGAACCACGGAAAACCCCGACTGTTCTCTTCCTCCTATGAAATTCTGAATCTAATGTGTTGTCCATCTGATGTGCCGTATCTCCTGGGCTATAGACCAATGGACCAGCTGCCTTACTGCATGCTATGATTTGGACAGCAGTCCTTTTTTTGGTCATTTAGTTTTTACTGTAAAGATTGAACTTGGGTTCAGATGCCATTTGGGACTGCCCTTTGACCTTAACACTTAATCAATTTATCTCTCCTCATCTGTAAAATGAAGGGATTGGACTAGGTCATCTAGATAATCGACCTCTAGGCCTAGGAGCCTCAAGTAAACCAAACACATTTGAATAATAATAACTATCCCAGTGGATATTCATTTCTTGAGAGTTGATCCAATCTGTCCATTATTGACTGTAAGCCAGATTACCAATGGAATTTAGACTTCCATGATAGTGACAAATACCTTGGGGGGAGTCTGTCTGTTTCCCAGCTTTATACTTCCTTTAAGGGCCACTGAACAGAAGACAGTGTCTATAGTTTCATTTATCAAGGAATATCATAGGAAATTTTGGAAATATGAAAGAAATTCCTTGTTGGAAGAGAGCTTTCAAGGCTGAATTTTTCTTCCACTGATTCAAATGTTTTTAATAAAAATAGTGAGATATTAATAAATGCTTTTTGGATTTAATTTGGCCCCAGAGGTGTAGAGGTGACAAATGGATTGAAGTAGGTACATTAATAGTGACTGAGATTGGAATCTGGAAATTTTAATTAAAATTCTGGAAATTGAGGCTCGTTTGAGCAGCACACAGGACTTTGAGAATACTTCAGATATTCAGGGTGGGCACTCCTTTCACAATGAACAACAGGTACTGAAAATTCTGCACCCTGTGGGCAACCTGGTGATGAACCTGTCCGAGGGGCTAGGCTGACTGTCCGATATAACCCATCCTCAACATCTCCTTTGCTCTGAAGAATCTGCCAGAGCCTCCTGACATACCTCTCCAAGAAGCCAAGGTTACCTCTGTACTGTGAAGAGAAATAAGACTTTTATCCATACAAAGAACTAATAAATAGAAATATGTATAGGATAATTTCACACATATATATCTATTTGTATCTAATGGTGAAGGGAAGTAAGAAAAAAAAGGAATAAGAAAAAATTAATTTACATGATTATTGTATCTTTAAAAGAAATAGCAAGTTGTACATAATAGATTTGCAATTTCATGTGCAATTATCTTTTTTATTATGCTGTTATGGAAATGCTTGTTTTATTCCACAGATTAAAAATGAAATAAATAAAAATTTAGAAAGACTTTTAAAGGATTCACACAAATAAAAAATATAAATATAAAGGGGGGGGGAGAAGAATCATATAATTCTATACCAAGCTCTTCTTAAAAATGCCAACTGGGCATCTGGGGTCCTAGTTGCCAGAGCATTATTACTTCCTAAAGATTATCCTGGGCAAAGTATATAGGTGTAAGCAGCTTGCCGCTTGAGTGACAGTATCCAACCTTTAAGTTTCTGGATGGTATTAAGAAGCTATCTAGTTCTACCAACTAGTCTGAAGGATATGAAATCTAGCATCTTTCACTCCCATAATCCAGGTGCTCATGTCAGAATCTTTTTTTCCCCAAAATACAATTAAAATGCATAATAGAAAATTAAAAGTATAATGGATAAATATATTCTAATAATATTGACATATAATAATATATAAAACATAAAATTTTAATAAATATATAATAAGTAATTAAATTGGAAAATGCATGGTCTGGTAGGCATTAAGTATTATGGAAATTCAGGTATTGGAGGAATGAGGCTCCGCTCCTCCTTTCTGCTGGACAGTTCTCTTTTCCATACTACCAGATGACCAAATAATCTGGGTGCTGAATGGCCTGCAGTTTCACGCAAAACCCAAGACCGGGTTTCTTCAGCCAATCCAAATACTCCTCTGATAGTATCCAAAGGCTTTCAGTGACCTCTCACATCTAATAGTTCCATGGGTTGGGTCTATTACTCAAAAGAGATGACTAGTTCTCTTTACCTCTTGGTCACACCTCCACCTGACCCAGGTAGTTACATTAAAATGGGATGGACCCTCTACCTTTCCACCCTTAAATAGTTTATAGTCTAAACAAGAGGTCCTGAGAACTAAATGCAGGTAGGTTTTAATTAGTGCAAATAATGAATTTCCTCCAAAGTGGTCACATGTATTCCGATTTGTGCTATTCAAAGTTATAATTATGTAAAATATGGTGATTAGTTCCAGTCCAATGGAAATATGTGGTGTGAATTCAAGAGATCCATTATTAATGCTAATGAAAGCCCAGTTGTAGAACATAGTCCCCATACACTAAAGTCAAAGGAATAGGAGTGGGTTAGGGGGAACTAGTTTCTGTGGGTAGAAAATATGGCCAGTAAGGAGGTGAGAGTGAAGGGGGGGGGGGGTAATGGTATTGTCAGAGGCAGGGGAAACAGGAGGACATGTCCACAGGAAGATAGTGTCAAACCTCCCCACCTCCCCCCATTGGTGACTGGGGAGAACCAGAGATTCTTAGGCAAGATTCAGGCTCACAGAGGGAAAACTGGTTTATGGAGCTTATGGGAGAAAAGTTTGGAAAAGGAGATTAGGGTCTCATTACAGGCCTTGAATGCCCAGTTATGCCATCTGAATTCTCCCAAAGGCAGCAAGGAGATTCTACAGATTTTGGATGAGGAAGGAGAGGAGAGCAGGTGGAGATGATGTGCCCTGTAAAGGGTGGGTGACTGTACCAGGGAGCCCTCCAGGAACCCTCCAGGACACATGGACCAGGGAAATGTCTGCAGGAAACATGGACCAGGGAAATGTCTGCAGGAAACATGGACCAGGGAAATGTCTGCAGGATTCATGGACCAGGGAAATGTCTGCAGGAAACATGGATCAGGGAAATATCTGGTTTGCAAATGGTCAGTGGCAAAGGGTTTCCCTTTCCCTTTCCCTTTCCCTTTCCCAAGGTTGTTATTTTTTAGTAACCAGTAAGTAACCTGGCCTCTGCTCCCAGCAGAAACATTTTCATATTAAGAATTTTCTTTGAAACTCAAAATCTTACAGAAATGAATGTTGCAAGCTACCTTTACATGTAAATGGAAAAGTAAACTACTGTTGAAGAAAAAAAAAGAATTTTCTTTATATTGTACATACACATTGACTATGTGCATTTATATGTGCATATATGGGCATGCGTGTTTTTCTACCTGTGTTTATAGGTGTATATGTGTGATCTGTATGTGTGATATATGTATTTATATTGCGAGATATATGTGTGTGGTGTGTGTATGTGGGGGGTATACACAAACCCCCACACAGAACAGACACAAATGTGGGGGAGTGTTAGTTGCAGCTCCGGCTCACACTCCTTAAGGAGCAGATAGCAGAGTTAAGAGGTGTTGATGTGTTAAAGTAGGCAAAAATGTGTTATCCTTTTTTACAAGTGTGAAAAGTTTCCCTCACTCAGCTGGAAGGGAGTTTGGCAGGAGCTCACCCAGGGCTGGTCAATGGCCTTTAAAAAGCTCCACTTGCTCCTGCCAAACCCAGGAGAAGCTTTGTGGAGAGGCGAGGAGAAGCAGCTGAGAGGAAGGGGATTTTCTCGGCTCCCCTTATCAGCCATGGGACCTGACAGCTTCTCACCAAGTGAGAGACTCAGAAGACAGCACTGAGCAAAGGGAGACCCAGACACAGACAGTGAGCCGCCGGCTGCAGAGAAAGGAGTCTCAGTGGTCTCCGGAAGAAGAGAAGAGAGTTAAGGGAGAGTTCCAGGGAGACTTTGTTCGGGAAGTGGGGAACTGAGTTGTAGAAAGGAACAGATGGGGTACTGCGCAAAGTAATCTAACCCTATAAGTCATTAAGGAGATTAGGAGAGACTTCATAAGAAATAATAAATGTTATTTCATTTTTTAAAAAAGTTAAATGATACTTGTGCTGTCCACTTCATAGAATTACAATCATATAGCATATGATCATATGATCATATGTGGTATATTGATAAAACTTAAAGCAATGGCATCAGACTCAAAAAGAAACAGATTCGTGTGGGCTGCATTTCTACTTAGAAAATCACAAGTGAATTCTATTGCATTTTTGTTTATTTTGTTAAATATTTCTCAATAACACTTTAATCTGATTGGGACCACACTTGCTGGTCTCGTGTTTGCTATCTCTGCCTTAAAACAATCTGTGCATATTGTTAATGGTTATTGTATCATTGGTGCAAGCACCTTAAGGATAGAAATAGTTTTAAAGAATCTTGTCTTTCTAGTCCCAGAATTCAGTACGGTGCCCTGAACAGATTGGTTCTTTTGGATGAAATTGAATAGTGTAGCCTGCCTCCCTCAATCGATTTTTCTTTGTATGTTTTAATATCACCGAATATTTATTTTTTTATTTTTTCTTCTTTTTTTTTTTTATTAATTTTTATAATTATAACATTTTCTTTGACAGTTCATATGTATAGGTAGTTTTTTTGTTTTGTTTTGTTTTGTTTTTTTTTTTACCAACATTAGCCCTTGTACTCCCTTCTGTTCCGAGTTTTTCCCCTCCTTCCCTCCACCCCCTCCCCTAGATGGCAGGCATATCACCAAATATTTAAACAGAAAACAGAATACATAGTTATCCTATGGACCATTTCAGAAATATTTGAAGTTGATAATGGTTGGACTGAAAACCATTTATTAAGCACTTATCTTAGATACTCTATTAGGCACAAGACAAAAGTGATGCAGTCCCTGCCTCCTCCTAACTTACCTTCGAAGTTTACATTCTAAGGAGGGAGACTACATGCATGTAAGTGGATATAAACAAAGTAAACACAAAAAGATATAAGATAATCATGGAGGAGAAAACCACAGCCTCCGGGGGGACCAGGAGAAGGCCCTTGCAGAAGAAGGCATTTCAAGTAAATTCTAAAGAGAAAGGAAAGTTCCCAGAGGGAGGAAGTGAGGATAAAGAATGCTTCAATATTGGGTGAAAATCATTACAAATGCATGGGGAATGGGACGTGGAAATCATGTATAAGAACAGCAAGAAAACCAGCTTGATTAAAGGAAAGTAATGTATGATAAGTCTGGAAAGGTGGAGAGGTTCAAAGTTGGAAAGAGCTTTAAAGACCAGAGGAACTTATTTTTGATCGTGGAGGTTCCAAGAAGCCACTGGAGATGAGAGACTAAGGGGCGAGGTGGTCAGACCCATGATGGAAGGGAATCACTTTGCTGGGGATGGATTGGATTGGGGAGAGACTAGTCAGACACCAATTAGGAAGCGAAATCGGTTCCTGGATGGCAATAGTCCTGGACTTTTGATCAGACAAGGGCCTGAGTTGAAATGGTAGTTGAAGGAGTGGAGAAAAGGGCAGATGCGAACGATGTCGGAGAGAGAAAAGAAAAGATCTGGCTGGAGATTGGCTAGGTAGGGCAGGGATGCTGAGTCTTTAAACCTGAACAACTTGAAGGACGATGGTTCCCTCAGCAGAAGAAAGGAAGTTCCGAGGAGAGGTGGGTTTTGGTGGAAAGATGAGAAGTCTGGATGGTGAGTTTGAGAAGCTGGACGACTGTGCAAAGAGAAACAAGCAAAGGACTGTTGGCAACGCAGGGCTAGAGTTCAGGAGAGAGACCAGAGCGGGTCTGGGAGAAGACGGGTCGAAGGTTTGGAATGGACTCAGATTCTCCCTGCTCTCATGATCAAATGAGAATAAGTGTTTGAAATGCTTAGCCCAGTGTCTAGCATGTGGTGGGCCCTTTTTGAATGTTAATTCCCTTCTCTCTGAAGTAGCTACCTTTTCAACTTTCATTTACATATTCTCAAAATAAATAATGAACTTCAGATTACCTTATCACTACAGCTATTATTGTTATTGAATAACAACATTATTTTAAAATTTTCACTAAATTTATTTGATATTGTTACAAATAACAATAATTAATAACAATAACTATAGAGATGACTATAGTCATGTCTATGGAGATGCTTAGTCCACCATTTCTTTTGAGATATATTTTGGCCTGAATTGCTCAGATAGTTATCTTAATTCTTCATTTCACTCTGCATGAATAAACAGAGTTTGGGGATAATTCCAGAATTTCTTAAAAGGAGCAATCCTAAATATAGCATAAAATACATAACACCTTCTTTCTAAAATATGAATGCATATAATTACTGAAAGATAACAGTCTCAGTCTTTAGCACCCAATGTTTCACATCATGACACCTGACTTTTCCTATCAACCTAATTAGAAGTCACATTTCTACAGCTCTCTTAGGTTTATAAAATGCTTCACTCCCGGGTAGATAGTGCAAATATTATTATCTTTATTATACAATGGAGTAAACTGAGACTCAGAGACCTTAAGGGGCCTGCCCGTGTCCTTATGATTAGGAAGTGTCAGAGGCAAGCGTCCTGAATCCAAATTGTGTGTATGTGTTTTAAAATTCAATTTATTTTTTTTTAGTTTTGAATTCTTTCCTTTACCTCCTCCTTTTTCCAACTCCCCATTACAAATATATATAGTCATGAAAAAAAATTTTCCACAAAAAGAAAGAAAGAGAAGAAAATATGCTCTGGTCTGCTTTTTGAGTCCATCAGCTCTCCCCCTGGAGGAGGATGGTATGTTTTGAGTCCTTTAGAATTGGGATGGATCATTGTGTTGAACTAAGTCCTCCATAACTAATTATCTTTGCAATATTTCTTTTTTTTATAATTTTTTTAAATTTTATAATTATGACTTTTTTTTTGACAGTACATATGCATGGGTAATTTTTTTACAACATTATCCCTTGCACTCACTTCTGTTCGATTTTTCCCTTCCTTCCCTCCACCCATTCCCCTATGGCAGGCAGTCTTATACATAGTAGATATATTATAATATATCCTAGATACAATATATATGTGCAGAACCAAATTTCTTGTTGCACAGGAAGAATTTGATTCAGAAGGTAAAAATAACCTGGGAAGAAAAACAAAAATGCAAACAGTTTACACTCATTTCCCAGTGTTCCTTCTCTGGGTGTAGCTGATTTTGTCCATCGTAATATTTCTTTTATTATATAAATTGTTCTCCTGATTCTGCTTACTTCACTTCACAGAAGTTCACAAGTTTTCTCCGGTTTTTCTGAAACCATCCCTCTCATCATTTCTTATAGCACAATAGTATTCTAACACAATCATATACTGTAATTTGTTCAGCTATTTCCTAAATGAGAAACATCTCAATTTCTAATTCTTTGCTACCCACAAAAAGAATCACTATAAATATTTTTGTATGGATTCTTTCCCATTTTCTTCTATCTCTTTAGGGATATAAACCTGGTGGTACATTATTGGGTCAAAAGATATGTAATAGTTTTTTGGACAGAGTTCCATATAGCTTTCCAGTATGGTTGGAGTAGTTTACAATCCCACCAACAATTCATCAATGTTCCTGTTTTTTGGATTGCTCTACCAGCATTTGTCTTTTTTTGGGGGGGTCATCTTAGCCAATCTGATGAATGTGAGGGAGTATTTTAGAGTTCTCTTAATTGCATTTCTTTATTAATTACTTAAAATATTTATTTTCATTTGACTATTGACAACTTGGGTTTCTTCTGAAAGCTGCCTAATCATATCCTTTGACCATTTATCAATTGGGTAATGGCTCTCATTTTTGAAAGTTTGACTCACTTCTCTACATATTTCTGAAATGAGACCTTTATCAGAGAAATTTGCTGTGAAGATCCTCTTTCCTCCAGTTTCCTGCTTTTCTTCTAATTTGTACAAAAGCTTAAATTTCATTTCATCAAAATTATCCTGTTTTGCTTTCTGTGAATCTCCTTGTTGGGTCATGAATTCTTCCCCTCTCCATAGATCTGACCTATAATTTCTTCCATGTTGCACTAATTTGCGCAGGATATCATCTTTTCTGTCTAGATCATGAGCCCATTTTTTAGCTTATCTAGGTATGTGGTGTGAGGGGTTGGTCTATAACCAGTTTCTGCCACCAATTCCAAATTGTGTCTTCCTTCCATTATGGCGCCCTAATTTTGTTAATACCTCCTATTTTGACCTTACTTATTTCCCAACATACTTCCCTCCTCTTTGTACTTCCAGAACTTCAAGGAAAACAGTTGAGCAAAACTGAATAGGGATCACATTTAGCATTATATGCAACATTCTGTATTTCCCTCTTCTCTGAAAAGAGCAAAGCCTGTTTCATCTTTCTATGGTCTTCAGGACCCTAATTGGTTGAGTCAAACAACTGCATTAGCTTCCTAGGAAAAAGATGAATTTGATCTTTTCCCTTGTGTTCATAAAGATGACATTGTTTGAAAAAAAAATTGGAGTAAAATATTGCCGCTTCTGGATATTATGGCACTCCATCTCAGTATCCCAGGTCTATATAGCAGAGGGGAAGTTCTACCAGGAAAAGCAGTGCTGGGAAAGCAAGCTGGTGAGAGCTGCCAGGCTCCTCTTCTGGGACAGTGAAGTGGACAGCACAGAATCCCTCACCGGACCCTGGCCTAAGAAATCACTTTCACCTATTAGTCACCTAAAAATATCGTTAAATCAGTGAATGAATAAGTGAGGCTCCTCCAAGTGGGAACAGCTCTGGACAATAACTTCGAGTGGTTCCCTGATGACTCTAGAATCCTTTTTAATCTCTATTTTATGAACATTTTATAATGCATATAATTATTGGTGCTATAACACATGTGAATAATTTCATATATTGTTTAATTTTTTTTCTGATGACATACAATAAAAAAAATTTGGAGAATAATATGCAGAAATAATTCACTGTTGCTGAAATAAAAGTCCTTTCTGAACATTGAATTTTTCAATGGTGGTCATGTAGCAAAACAGGAATGATGAATAAATAACTTGCTTTACAATAATTATCATAATTGTAATACTATATTTAGCTATAATACTATAATAGCATTTGTGAGTGTTTTTAGATTTACCGAGCACTTTATATATCTCTTTTTATCCTCACAATAATCCTGGGAGTTAGGTATTATTATTATCTCAATTTTCAAATGAGGAAATTGAGGCAAATAGAAATTGAGTTGTCCAGAAATACGCAGATGATCATTGTCTGTGAATATTAAAAATCTCAAGAAAGGTCTCTAGGATATTAGTTATTTCTTTATAAAGATGATGGGAACTCAGGGCCAGGAATGTGAGAAAGTCGTGGTTTGGGAACACGAAGGGGTCACCCACATCAAAGAGATTCCATGTCCATCATTCCATTTTATCTGCTGTTCTCAATCCCCTAACTTATCAGGAACCAGGCAGAAACCAGCAAAAAAGATAAAGACCATTCGGTGAGCAGGGATTACACGTGGAAATCTTCCATGCAGACTTTCCTGTAGTTTCCAGTTGTGTAAGTGGAATATAGAAACATCAACACATCCTGGCTCCCAGTCATGAAAGACAGCACGCCCGAGCCACTGCAAAAACTGAAACTTGCCCACAGGAAAACAGCAATGTACATGCTATATACTGAGGCTGGCTAGGCAGTTAGTGCACAAAATTCTGGACTTGGAGTCAGGGAGAACCAGATTCAAATCCAGCCTCAGACACAGATTAGCTGCATGACCCTGGGTTCCTTCTAACTTTTCTGTGCCTCAGTTTCCTCATCTGTAAAAATATTTTAAAAATCTGCTAAAAAATAATATCTATAACCCCTCTCTCCTAATTGTGAGGCTGAAATGAGGTAATATACACAGGGAGGCTTTGAATGGCATGTAATTGCTGGTGAATTTATTATTTCCAGATCATGACTCCATCCTCTTCCCCCCCAAAAAGCTTCAGTTAAGCTTCTTTTGTTAAAAGGAGCATCATTATTTAATCTCCATACTCACAAAGAAATGTTTGGGTTAAGGATCACCTGTTTTAATACACAGAGTCTAAACCCCCATGTTTGAATTCTTCCTTCCTTCCTTCCTTCCTTCCTTCCTTCCTTCCTTCCTTCCTTCCTTCCTTCCTTCCTTCCTTCCTTCCTTCCTTCCTTCCTTCCTTCCTTCCTTCCTTCCTTCCTTCCTTCCTTCCTTCCTTCCTTCCTTCCTTCCTTCCTTCCTTCCTTCCTTCCTTCCTTCCTAATGAAATGAGGTGAGATCTTTCAAGACAGTTGTGAAAATCAAGTAAGGCTTCATCTACTTCATAGTTTGAGTAGGCCTGAAGGACTGTGAACATAGTGTCAAGGCCATAATTGTATTCTCCTTTCATGATACCTCCTCCCTATTTCAACTAAATTTGGGCAACTATGTACTTATTGGTCAAGTTCAATTTCATGGGCAGATCTCGCGTTTAGAATGCAAGACTCTCAGCCAATGAGGATGAGGGTCAGTGGTGGGAGGGGGTGTTTTGCGTTAGGGATTAAAGGGGCTGTCCTACCCACCAGAATGTACAATGAACTTTGCTTTTCTCTAGAGCTCTCTCCAGCTTTTTTATTAAATGGTGACCCCTCACCATTTCCCTACCACACCCTTCCTTCCTTTCTTCCTCCCTCCCTCCCTCCCTTTCTTTCTCTCTCTCTCTCTCTCTCTCTCTCTCTCTCTCTCTCTCTCTCTCTCTCTCTCTCTCTCTCTCTCTCTCTCTCTCTCTCTCTCTCTCTCTTTCTTTCTTTCTTTCTTTCTTTCTTTCTTTCTTTCTTTTCTTCTTTATTTCCTGAGGCAATTGGGATTAAGTGACTTGCCCAGAGTCACACAGCTAGGAAGTGTTAAGTGTCTGAGGTCAAATTTGAACTCAAGTCCTCCTGACTTCAGGGCTGGTGTTCTATCCACTAACTGCCCCTGGATTTGTACTTAAAAAAAAAAAATCAAATTCAATTCAATAAGTATTTATTAAGGTTCTACTATGTGTTCAGATCAGAGAAAAATGAACCAGTCCCTGTCTTCAAGGAGCTTATATTCTATTGGAGGAGGGAAATCCCTTACATATATATAAATACAGCATGCACACATATTATTTATATTTATATTTGTTTGTCTATACATACATCCCTTACATATAGTACACACACATATATGATTGTTATGTGTGTCTGTACATACATATATATATATAAAATTTTAAAATGTATGCACACATACAAATACACACTCCAGACATGCCCTGTTCAGAGAGGCTGAGCTAGAAGGCACTTTCTGAATTGTGAAAGGCCATTTGAAGGAGGTGATGTTGAGCCAATCCTTGACAAGGGTTAGGAATTCTAAGAGGCAAAAGAAGGGGGGCTGGAGGGGGGGAGACAGCCTGTGCTGGAATGCTATGTCCAGGGAACAAGAAGTAGGCCAGATTAGCTTCAATGTGGAGTGTCTGAAGGGAGTCACGTCTGCTCTGGGAGGGGAGGTTGGGATCAGATTAGGAAAGGTTTTAAATGCCAAATAAAAGAGTTTGTATTTAATCCCAGAGACAATAGAGAACTCACAGAACTAACAGCAAGGGTGAAGCTTGCTTCCTTCATGCCTTGAATTCCTTGTGATTACAAAGATTTGGCCAAGAGAAGATGTAGCAGAAAAGCTCTGGACGTCCAGTCGGGAGCCATGCATTTGAATCCGGACTCTGGCCCCTAATTTGATTGAACAGATCATTTAAACCTCTCTGAGGCACATTAGACTCACCTACAAAATCTGTAATAACTCTCTGGTATCTTCCTCACAGGGTTGTTGAGAAGAGAGTGTTCTAATCATCTAAGTCATTCTTCTCCTCCTTCTCCTCCTCCTCCTCCTCCTCCTCCTCGTCCTCCTCGTCCTCCTCGTCCTCCTCGTCCTCCTCGTCCTCTTCCTCCTTTTTCTTTTTCTTCTTCTTCTTCTTCTTCTTCTTCTTCTTCTTCTTCTTCTTCTTCTTCTTCTTCTTCTTCTTCTTCTTCTTCTTCTTCTTCTTCTTCTTCTTCTTCTTCTTCTTCTTCTTCTTCTTCTTCTTCTTCTTCTTCTTCTTCTTCTTCTTCTTCTTCTTCTTCTTCTTCTTCTTCTTCTTCTTTTTCTTCTTCTTCTTCTTCTTCTTCTTCTTCTTCTTCTTCTTCTTCTTTTTCTTCTTCTTCTTCTTCTTCTTCTTCTTCTTCTTCTTCTTCTTCTTATTATTATTATTATTATTATTATTATTATTATTATTATTATTATTACACTCCATGGTCTTTCCTTCTAGACACTTTCCTTCTAGACACCATTGAAAGGCTAGATGACTGCTTTCTTTGAGGGGAATCACTCTTGTGACTAATGCCCAGTGAACAAAGAGAACATCCTGGGTATCAGCAGCCCTTGGAAAATGATTCCCAGCCAGCACGAGGAGCTGAACCTAACCCTGTGTTCCCCTGACCAGCCCCAACTACAGCCCAACTGGAATTCCATTTAACCAACATCATTAAGCACCCACCACCTGACGCACTGACTTAGGAATACAAGGTTTAAAAACAACCACCCAGTTAATAATATTCCTGGGTAAATTATCCTAGAGAAGCAAGTGAAGGAGAAAGCAGTGTGGTTAGATTCCCCTAGCAGAATGGCAGGGGAAAATAGAATGACTCTAGAAAGGCAGAAAGGAGGGAACGTGTTACAATGGGAGGCAGTTTCCCTCCTAGTACAGCCTTGAATTAGAGAATGAAGGGATTCATTATCCATCTTGTATAAAGAGATCTGTCTAGGGGTTAATAGATTTTGATGAAGCGGGATGTAAAAATGATATCCAAATTTGAGAGGTTAGCAAAGGATGTGGAAATCAAATTATTAAAAAGAAAAAAGGGGGAAATTATGAGAAATGGCTGGTTTCCACCGTTATGAAAGTCAAATTGGAGAAATGAAACTTAAATTAGAAAACAGAAATGCACCAGGACACAAAAGATAATCAAGAGTGGAGGGTATCTTCCCAAAGAATGGAAGCTCCTTGGGGGTAGGGACTGGCTGTGTAATGAGGGGTGGTGGCCAGAGATAGGAGAAGAATCTTTTGTTCTTTGTCCTCAGCCTCCTCAGTCACTCTTCCCCCAGTCAGAAGGGAAGCTCCTTGAGGGCAGGGACTGGCTATGTAATGAGGGGTGGGGATTCCTGTTGGGTAAGTTTTGCACCATCCAATTAATGTGGAATCCAGGAGGGACTTGTGCTTCAGGAGAGGAAATAAAACGCTGCCTTTGGAGCGTCAAAGGGGTGTCCACTCACCTGGGCACCCACTCTTGGGAGAATGTAAAATAAATCTTAATTGCATTCAAAAACAATAACAACAAAAATAACCACCCAGGCTCTCCCCTGGAGGAGTGTATGACTCCAAGTTCTGTCCCCTGTGGGCCCGAGTGCTCCTGTTCTGCTGAACTGGGAACTCTTCATGGAGCTGGCCCCTTCTAGTGGGGACACGGGGTCTTGGACACATAGCTCCCCTCACACCTCATCTCACACAACTGAGGCTGTCCTAGCAAACCTCCAGCGTTTCTACCTAACGAGCTTCCAGATCTAGACCTATGAACTTGGGAAACGGACCTCTGTGGCCCACAGACTCTTCCTCTGTTGATGTGAAGGTCAACAAGAAAGCAGTGGCTACAAGTCCACAACAATGAAAAGTAAGGAACAAACAGACAGAGAATTCAGGTGAGTGTAATGGCAAATCTGGATTCCATCAGACTGATGGAGAAAGGTATTTTCTTCCTTTGGACAAAGAAGTGGTTGTCTATGGATGAAGAGTAGTGTATATTATATATATATATAAAAGAGTTGATGTATTGTTTAATCTTGCTTGATTTTTTTCTTTTCCTTCCTCCCTCCCTTCCTCCCTCCCTCTCTCCCTCCCTTCTTCTCTTCCTTTCTTTCTTTCTTCCTTCCTTCCTTTCTTTCTTTTTCTTCCTTCCTCTTTCTTTTTCCCTTCTTCTCTCCCTCTCTCTTTCCCTCCCTCCCTTTCTCCTTTTCTCCCTCCCTCTATTTCTATGTCTCTCTTTTCTTTTTTTCTTAATTCTGGATTGAGATTGAGAAGAGGATTATTATCAGGAAAAGACAATGAAAAAAAGGGCATAGGATCCTACAGGGGGCCTAGAGCTAGAAATGGCCTCAGAGGCTTTTTAACCCAACCTTCTCATCCTACAGCTGAGGAAACTGAGCTCCAGGGAAGTTGAGTGATGTCTAAGGTCACACACACACTTGGAGACAGTGGGAGGATTTGGATCTGAACCAGCTGTGGAAGGGCCTGATCACTCAACCCCTTTTTAAATATGGTTTAATATTATCCTTTATATTTGAGATGATCCCATTGATGGCGAGTCTTCCCTGCATGAACGCCTCCCAAGGGAAGCCCTTTCCACGTCAGAAGCATGTCAAGATTGTCCTTTGGTTTGAGCCCACAGCTGCTCATACAGCCAGGCCTGTAGCTGCCTAGGACTCTGCCTCCCAGCTCCATGTTGGGGCCCTGGCCCTGGAGAACCCCTAATTGCTGAATGCTGCCTGCCAGGCTGGTTTGTTCACTAAGCTACTTCCTAGCAGTCCTCAGCTCCAGGGCATCATTATCAACTGTGTTTCATGAGGTATATAAGGTGGGGCTAAGTGCTGGGAAATGCTCTGTCCTGTGAGACCCTTTTCTATGCTGCCTTTTGTGAGCAAGTAGGGACAATCTACTTGTCTTCTTCCCTGCTCCCCTCCCCTTCTTCCTTTTCTTCCCTCCCTCCTTTTCTTCCTTCCTTCCTTCCTTCCTTCCTTCCTTCCTTCCTTCCTTCCTTCCTTCCTTCCTTCCTTCCTTCCTTCCTTCCTTCCTCCCTCCCTCCCTCTTCCTCCCTCCTTCCCTCCCTTCCTTCTTTCCTTCCTCCCTCCCTCCCTCCCTCCCTTCCTTCCTTCCTTCCTTCCTTCCTTCCTTCCTTCCTTCCTTCCTTCCTTCCTTCCTTCCTTCCTTCCTTCCTTCCTTCCTTCCTTCCTTCCTTCCTTCCTTCCTTCCTTCCTTCCTTCCTCCTTTTCTTTGTCTTTCTCCTTAACAACCCTACCTCCCTTCAGAAGAATCCAGTCTAGTAACAAAGTACATTTGTGCAAAACAAAACACACTGACCATGTCAGAAACCATGTGCCTAATTCCACTTCTAAGTTCCTCCCCACCAACCCCCATCTCTGCCAGGAGGGAAACACATTTTGCTATCAGTCCTCTGAACTTATGGTGGACCAGACCAGAGCTACAAAGCCTTTCATTGTTATTTTCTTTTACATCATTGTAACTCGAGCAGAAATTATTTCCCTGCTTCTGTTTGTTTTGTTCTTTAAGAGTTCACAAAATTTCCCTAAGTTTCTCTGAATTCTTTATATTTTTGGCAAACTCTTCACATCTAAAACCTGACTTCCCTCAGCATGCATGCATGTCACAGGAGCAATAGCACCCCCTTCCTATAAATATCATGGCCTGTGGGATTGGTCCTGGTTTCTTTTCTCACCTCTATCCTATTTCAGGGAGGTCAGCCCTGGTCCCCATGGAAAGTATTTTTGGTGTCTGCTCTGTACTGACCCCGCTGCTGGGCAGTTATCTCAGTAACCCCAGTCCTTTCAGCTAAGCTCAATGACCAGTGGATTATAAACTGCAGAAGACACTCCACAGCACCAGCCAAACAAGCCCAAGATTTGGAGTCTCCCTCCACTCGGGAGGTCCATGCCTCCGTCTGTAGTTTTCCCAAGGCAGGCTTGATGGAGAGGTGAACTCTTAGCTGCTGTCTAATGGAAAAGGGCATCCCCCGGCAGCTTGCTGGGATGTTTAGTCTCCAGACCTGGGAGAAAACCAGCCTGTCAGCTTTGGGGATGAAAGCTTTCTCAGCCTAGGAAAATTACTTAGCCTCCTAAGCAACAGACTCCCCAGAGGACTCACTTCGAGCAGAAGGTGGCTCCTGTGGGGGACGGAAGGAGGGTTGCTATTGTTACTAATTCTCTTGTGGTTTGTGCATTTTCTTGACAAATCTTCATCACATTTGCATCCAAAATCTTCTCTGTCACATCCTCCCATCCGCCATGTCTCATTATACACCTGTAGACGACCGCCTCTCATTAGAAGCCAAGAGGAGGAAGGGGTGTTGATATCAAATGTAGAAAGAGTTATTTTTTTTAAACTTTAAATGATTGGATAAACTCAATTGTTATCATCATCATCCATCCTCTGGGCCCTAGAATGGTCCTTTCACGAAATCAATGTTTGGCTGTTATTCAGGCTCATTTTTATTTCTATCCTTCCAGCTGCAGCTGTGGGAGATAAATGACTTCCTCTCTCACCTGTAAAACAGGAGCTTATTTACCTGAGTTTTTGTGAGAATCAAAAAACTTCATGCTCTGGCATTTGCATGATAATTATTGTGTATTTAATAGTGAGCTGCACATGATAGCCTTGCAGTTTCATATGAAATCATTTTTTTTATTTTGCTTTGTTATGAAAATACTTGTTTGATTTAAAAATAAAATGAATAAATTAAAAAAGAATGAATTCATGTAAAGTGTTAGTAGGACTTACCTACCTGGGTTGTATACACGCACATGTACGTACAGATTGTTACTTGTTTCCCAGAACTCTAATCTCTGGGTTTACTCACATGGCTCCCACCAGCTGCTCTTTACTTTGTGTCCCCACTGATGTATTTTGTTTTATCCACACTAGGCCAGATAAACCATGAATCCAAAGCAAAAGGCATTTAATGAACCAACAGACTGAGGCAGTAACAAGGAATTGAATCCTCTTAATGCTCTTAGCACCCATTCCCACAGGATTCCCACGCTGCAGGGCCTCTCAGAACCACTGGGCCCAGCTCTCTGGGAAGCACGATTTCTCCCCAATATAACAGGAGAAGGAGACAACAAAGCACCAGGAGAGAGGCTGGGAAATCTGATGATCTCTTTGGGGCACTCACTTCTCAGTATGAGTTGATTAGGGCATCTTTCCCTTCTGTCTGGCTGCAGCCCGGCTTTCCAACCTCGCAGCTCATTACCTCGGCCAGATTCCCATTCTCTTTCCAAACTGCACACAGGAAACCCTTCCCTTCCTCTCCTCTCCACCCAACAAGAAGAGAGCATCGGGAGCCCTGGCTCGGGCTTTCAGATCCCACCTCTGTCACCTTGGGTAAGTCGATCAGCTTCCCTGTGCCTCAGTTTCCTGACTTTTACAAAGAGAAGGTTGGACTCCATGGCTTTTGGGGTCCCTGCCACATGGAGATGTATGACTCTTAATCTCCCACTTTCGCAGGTAAAGAAACTTGAGGTTCGGAAGGGTAAGTGATTTCTTTGCTCCCGATCACCAGCTGGAAAGGACCAAAAGCAGGAAAGCAGGTCTCCTGCCTCCAAGTCCAGACTCTGTCCGAGATGACCACGCTGCACTCGTGTTCATGGTGGGCGAAAAGGAATATTTCTGAATTAATTCTAGGTTAATTATTACGTCATTCTGGCCGACACTTGTCCTTGGGTTGGGACACGGAGCTTGCTAGTGATTTTGGCCTCCTTTCTTCATGCAATAGCTCAATTCCCATCCTTCATTTTCAGTGGACCCCTTTCTCCTTGTCATTGCTTTAAAGCTTTATATTGACTTCCACCCAAGCCCACCTGTTGCTGGCTCTGTCTCCTATTGCCCATCAGCCCTTCTCTGGCCTTTTGGAGAACTCTGATTTGATAAGCCAGATTTACCTGCGGAGACTCAGCCTTTTGGGTGACCGTTAACAAGTCACAGAGACGTCATCTCTTGTCCTGTTGGGATACCAGGGAGCTTCTCTCCCGATGGCTTTGGTATTTGCTGAAAGGGCTGTCCTCAGTTCATCCTACTTGAAGTCTCCCGTGTTTACAGAACCCTGTGGGCCCTGGTTGGGATCATGATTGGATGCCCGGTGGAGTGGGCTCTGCGCCGGACTCAGGGAAGACCTACTTGAGCTTCCTGTCACCTTTGGCAGGCTGAGGAAATCATTAGATCTCACTGGAAAGTGAAGGAATCGGACAAAGTGACCTCTCGGGTCCCTTTCAGTGGTAGATTTATCATCCCATCCCACTCCTATGGGTGCAGGTTTGTGCGATGGTAGATAGAAGACCAGACTCAGAATCAGGAAGAGAAGTGAACCTGAAGCCAAATTTGGCCTCCGACACTCACCTGAATGACCACGGGTGATTCCCCTAACTTCAGGATCTGAGTTGTAAAGCAGGCACTGACCTGCTCTGGGAGAAGGAGTTTCCTTCTGGAGAGTTCTCTCTGTAAATTGAATTTAGGGTTCAAGAGGGGAAATCGTGCTTCTACAGCTAAACCCAAGCTCCTTAAAGAGCCTTTCAGACACAGGTTCAGAGCAGTTATAATCCAACTCCAATACTTACTGCTTCTCTCCACAATTTATTAGGATCATAGACTCTCACACTGACTACCCGAGAGTCACATCAGTAACTTCGGAGCCTCGGTTTCCCCATCTGTAAAAGGAGAGGTCTAAATGACCTCAGAAGTCTCCTCCAGCTCTGAACATGTGATGCTAATTTATCTGACTTATGAAATCTATTCCCTTCTCTCTCCTCGTTTTGAAATGTAGCAAGTACATTTTGTGTTGGTGACTCAGCAGTGCCTGAAAAAATATAAATAATCTTACAGGTATTTTAGTTTTCATGAGTGCTCCTTGCTCAGATCTGACTTCTCCGAGATGCCATCCAATTTTTTCCATTTCAAAGTGGAATCTGAATTGGGGAATTCTGCTTAACATCATGTGTCCTTGATCCCACTTTGGAATGGAAAAGGTGAGATTTTATTTTTCTAAATATATGTAAAAGTAGTTTTCAGCATTCATCTTCGGAAGACTATGGGTTCCAAATTTTTCTCCCTCCCTCCTTTATTTCCCCCTCCCCAAGAGAGCAAACAATCTGATATAAGTTAAATAAGGGCAATTCTTTTAAATATTGGCCCATAGAATCTTCAGGAGAGCAACAGGACCGTGGGGGCTGGTGGGGCCCCCCAAGGGCACTTGTGAATTACAAGGGGGTGACTGCAGACAAGGAGGATGGGGTGGAGTAAGGAGGAGAACTCATTCACCCCAATGTCTGCACCTCCAGGCAAAGCTTCATTTGCTTCCCACAAGTCATAGCTCTCCGCCTATTTATTGTGAAAATGTGGGGCAATGGAAAGAACAATAGGCCCGGAATCCCAGGGCCTGCTTCACAACCCCACTTCTGATGGTTACTACCTGTTGGCCATGTTGTGTAACCTCCATGGACCCCAGTTTACTCATCTGTAAAATAGAAAATGGACTCAATGGCTCCTGGAGTCCCTTTTATTTCTAAATCTGTGATCCTAGAACTACATTTCCTTTTTTTTCCCTTTTCTTTTCTTTTCTTTTTTTTTTTTTTTTTTTGCCTGAACAAACCAGCTCTCAGAAAATGTTCTGAAGCAGGACCCACAGCTCAGAACAGCATTCCTGGGCTTGAATTGGCCCCTTCTCTCTCGCTTGCTACACCCCCAGAATTCCATGCCCTGTGCTCCAGCAGGAGCCGGCCAAGTTGTGGTCTCCCTGCTCAGCCGCTCTCTCTGGCCTGGGTAATTGCTGACAGACTTTCTGTTCTCCTGCCCGATGGCTTCAGAAACCAGGCCAGGCGAGCCAGCTTCATGTGCAGGGGCATTTGCCTTCCATGGGGCCAGATCCGTTCTTGACCCTAATTATATCATCCATGCTTCAGTCATTTTGCAGCAGAGAAATCACGACAATCCCCAATTAGCTGCTCGACCTTCCCCCTGTTTCTTCCCTTGGCACAGTCTTGATTAGGAAGTATTCACGAATTCTAAAACAGATCCTATATCTCTTCTGTGCTATTGTATCCTCAGTGTCCCAAAGGGGAAGCCAAGACCTATTCCTAGGGCCAAAATCCTATTGAAATGGGTTGAGATGGATTGTGGTCTGAATTTTAAACTGTGTGTTTTCTACATTTGGCTAACTCTCCCTCAAAACTTTGGAGCTCTTTCTTGCTCGGACTTTTTCTCTCTTTATCTCTCTGCCTCTCCTCTGCCTCTCTCTCCTTCTCTTTCTCCATCCTTTTTTCTCTCTCCATTTGTCTTTTTGTTCTTTTCTCTTTCCCTTCTCCCTGTTTCGGTCTCCTCCTCTCTGTTTCTGTGTTCTATCTTTCTCTCCCTTGCTTCTCCCCTTTCTGCAGCTGCTCTCTGTGTTCCCTCTCCACCCCATCTTTTGTCTCAAAGACAAGATGGTTGTCTTTGTCTGTCTGTCTTGTCTGTCTCTGTCTCTGTCTCTCTTGTCTCTGTCTGTGTCTCTGTCTCTCTCTGTCTCTCTCTCACATACACACACACACACCATTCGTCTGTGGAGGAATTTTATTCCTTACCCTTGTTCTTTGACCACAACCTCCCTCCCTCCCACTCATCCTTTTCCACTTTTGAACCAGAAAAGTTTTGTTAAAGAGCCGTTCCCTCTCAAGAGACATTGGCACTTGAATCTTGCAGGCAGTGTTTTTTGGTTTGTTTTTTGACAATATTCCAGAGAGATGTTTCCTGACGAGTTGTTTATTGTAAGACATACAAGCCACAGCCTGCTTCCTTCCCCCCATTCTTCACCAAGCTTCCTCTCCTCCAAAATCCTGGAGGGGGATCTTGGCTATCACCATCATCACCCTCATCATCATCATCATCAATCATTTCATTATTAGTAATTGTGATTTTTTACTAAAATTCTACTTGCAACATATCACCAGAGAAGAGTTAGCTAAAAGGAGTGGGATCAGGGGTATAGAATCCAAAGGGATATAGCAGCCATAACCGATAGGGAACCTGCGTGTCCCATTGATACCCAGACAATATTGATGGTTTAGAAGAAGGCCCCAAGCATATTGGGTGGATCCTACAGGGCGATTTACAAGAGGCCATGGATGAGAGTTCCATGGTGTGGGCGACTTGCCAAGTGGAGAAAACTGCCCTGTGTTTGCAAAATTCCAGTCTGAATCCCACTGCCACAATCCTCCACAAACACCTGTCGAATGCGCCCAGGGAATGTGGTCAGTGAAGAAGCTCTCAACATTTTGCCCTGTTTCCTCAGACATGGCACTATCTTGCTTGGATTTTTAACTGACTTGAATCCAGTTACTGGCTCAAATACTGCAATCCTCAGACTACCACCAACTTCTCAGTGAAGCTTATGGCATCCTTTCATTTGCATTCAACAGGCATTTATTAAGCACCTTGTATGTGCAAAATTTTGAAAGGAAAATGATATCTATCCTCTTACTTCCAATATTTTAACCAGAGGTTCCAAACACAGGGTTTTATTTGGAAGACAAAGACTGAAATGTTGCCATAAAAGGTACACGTAGACTCTCCGAGCCCTGCGGGAAGCAGAAAGGGAATGCTGTAGACAAAGCTTGTTCCTGAGCCCTTTTCCAGAGTCCTTTAGGATACATTTTGTTTTTTAATGGATTTTTCTTCTAAAAGTAGAACACAACAGCTCTCCTTTCAAGAGATGTGTTGGTAGGCTTGCACGTCATGGGTTAGAACTATCACAAAAGGGAAGAAAGGAAGGAAGGAAGGAAAGGCAGCAAAAGAAAAGCCAATAAAAAATAAACATCCCCAGTTTGGAGACCAGCAGGAATTTGCAGCAGACAGAACAGAGACTAAAAGTAGCTACCTGAGGAACAAGGAAACCCTCAGCCTTTTTGGGCCAGCCATCTTATGGGTTTTTTTTTTTTCCTGGAACAAACTGAGGCTTTTATATTTTCCATAGAAAGATGGTATGTTCAGTATGCTGGGACAGTCTTGTGAAGGTTAAGAAATCAAGTGGTATGGCCAGGAATGGGAGGGGCAATCTGGAGTGGGGGCAAGATTCCCCAATGTGTGATTGGAAGACTTAGATTCAAATCTCAATTCCTTGGCTCACTAGTTGTGTGACTACGGGCAAGCCTCTTCCAGGCTCATCCAAGAAATATTATTAATACTTTCTATATGCTAGACATTAAGAATACAAAAACAAAGCAAAAATAATAATAATCTCTACCCTCAAGGATCTTCCACTTGGGAGGGTAAACAAGTGTTCTTAAAAATGGGTTGGTGGACTCTTCCCTGCAGACACAGCAGACACTGCCCATCCTGTGAGACCCTCTCCTTGTCTGCCCTTGTCTATACACCATGCGAGGGGTCCCTTATGACATCCAGAAGATACTAATGGAGCAAATAGCAAGTCCCCTCATTGTCCCCCTTACTGTCCCCCTCTTACTGCACAATTAGCTGTTTTCTGTTGTTGTGGGTCATTGATGATATCTTTTACTCTCTTCTTGTAATTCCCTTTTTTGGAAATATTTTTAAGTCTGTTTATATCCTCCTGGCCCCCAGTTTTAGGATCATTCTTCCACATTTTTATTCCGTCATGTCAGACTCTCTGTGACCCCATTTGAAGTTTTCTGGCAAAGATCCGGAATATTTTGACATTTCCTTCTTTAGCTCATTTTTATAGATGAAATAATTAGGGTTAAATGACTTGTCCATATAGCTAGTGAGTGTCTGAGGCTGGATTTGAACTCAGGACTTCCTGATTCCAGGCCTGGTGCTCTATCCACCTTGCTGTCCAATCTCCCATATTGCATCATCCTAGAAATATCAGAGTTAAAATGACAGGCTTCAAGGAAAAGTGTACAGACACAAAACGAATCTTGCGGTTTCCCCAAAGAAACATATCCTGCTCTTCTAGTACCCAGGAACTGAGCCTAATTAATTGTTCACTTGTAGAATTGTCCAATATAGATCCATCAATGGGCAAACTGATATGTTTTAAACAACAGGCATTCCTCATCCACTTTGTTTTCTCTGTGTGAATATTCTTCTGAGTGATTATGGAGCTTGGATCTCATCCAGGAGATTGAAAAATGATATATTTTTCTTTTTTATTATTAAAACTTTTTATTTTCAAAACATATGCATAGATAATTTTTAACATTCACTCTTACAAAACCTTTCTTTCCAAATTTTTTCTCTATCTTTCTCCCATCCCTTCCCATAGAAGGCAAGTAATCCAATATATGTTAATCATGTGCAATTCTTCTATATATATTTCCTCAATTATCATGCTGCATGAGAAAAATCAGATCAAAAAGGAAAAAAAAAACGAGAAAGAAAACAAAATGCAAGTAAACAAAAAGTAAAAATAAAAATATGATAATTTAAAAATATTTAACTGATGTTTTTGAAAACATTTTTGGCACTTGCCAATAGCCAGCTATCCTCCCTCTCTCCCCATCCCAAAGAACCCATCCTCATAACAGAACAGTAGAAGGAGCAAACCCAATCAGAACCGCCTGATGACTGGGTGGTGCGATAGATTCAAATCCCCTCTCAGATACCTCCTAGCTGTGTCAGTTAGCCTTGGCAAGTCTTGTAATCGCTGTTGCCCTCAGTTTCTGCAACCGCTAAAAATGGGGATAACACTAGCACCTCTCTCCCAGGGCTGGTGTGAGGATCGAACGAGACACTATTTGTAAGAAGAAGGAAAAGGCAAACACTCTAATATCTCTGCCAAGAAAACCCCAAGTGGGATTTTTCTTTTGGAGATTAATGCACACTCAAAGGCTTGGGCCTCTCCAGAGATTCCAGTTTCTTTCTCTGAACATTTAGTGACTCGGTAGATGGCCTCTAAAACTCCTCCCAGCCCTAAATCTATAATTCATCAACTATTCTGGACAATGAGAAGCTGTGAGACCGAGGCCCAAAACCCTGAAGGAAAAAGATGATGGTCTGGGTAGAGGAATTCTAAGTGCTTTAATCTTGTACAGGAAGCAGCAGAGATCATGAATGAGTAAGAGTAATTAAGCGATTGGCAAGAAGTCTTAGGCCCAAATGGCGATTGCACAACAGCCTTCAGAGAACAGAACTCAGGACAGAGCATGACTAGTCAGAATTAGTTCAAACAAGTCTATCTCAAGGGAGTAGGGGAGGGAACTCAAGGGAAGATTTCATGGGATTGGGGCCCAAATCCTGAATCAAACTGATTCAGGAACCAGAAGCCCATTTGGAGACGTCCCATTGGTTCTCCCACAGTGCAAGCTCCCTGAGGGCAGGGTCCGTCTCACTTTTGTACCTGCCCAGTGCTGTCCCCACATCCTAAAACAGTGTCTGACACATGATTATTGCTTTTTGATTGATTGCTTGATTCTACAAGGAGATAAGGAACAGCAAACGTTTCCACCTGAAAGATCAAAACCCAAGTTTCTCATGGATGAAGTCACAGATCAACAAGTCAAAAAGCATTAATGAAACGCTCACTGGGCCAAATACTGTCATAAGTGACAAGTCTTTCTTCCTATTAAAGGAAGAAGAAATACTAGAAAGGACTTCTGAGATCATTTTTAACTTATCTTATCTTCCACATGGAGAAACTGAGGCCCAGAGAAACGTGCCTTATTCAGAGCCACAAATCTAGCTCAGCCCAGAATCCAGATTGCCAATGGTCTGAGAGAACCTGAGCCAACACGACAGCTTTAGGGGACTTTTGGGAACGGTCTCACATGCTTGTAGAGGTTTAATAATAACCAGTACAGACAAGACCCGACCATACTTAGGATTCTTTCGTCAGAAGCGTCTCGGACTTGTGGAAAATGTCTCAGCATGAAAGCATCTCAGGAGGTTATTCCCAGCCCTGCTGGATGACGCACCAGCGTATCTCCAGCCAGGGCCGGCCTGCCATGTCCCTGGAGCAGGTATCTCCCTCCATGGTTGCATTTAAAAGGCTCTGAAAGGCGCCCACTGCCAAGGAGGGTCTGGTTCCAAGAGGGTACCCAAGAATCTCATCTTCTATTGGTTCTTACTGAAATCCACTGATAAAATAAAATTTACCTGCAGTGAATAAAACATGACGCATCCAATTAGCAAATGAGCTCAATCACGGAGTCTCTGTTGTTCAGTCATGTCTGACTCTGGGACGCCGTGGACCAAGCCATCTTTGGAGATTTCTTGGCAGAGACACAGGGAGCTTTGCCATTTCCTTCTCCAGCTCATCTTACAGATGAGGAAACTGAGGCAAACAAGAGTCACACAACTGGTATGTGTCTCGGGTCTTCCTGAAGCCATACCAGGCATGGCCTGGCTTAATTTCCCAGAATTTTTGGTATCAACTTGTGGATTCCCCCTAAAATGTCTTCCTTATTGGCAGGCTAGGCCTTTCAGTATTTTTCTCATGAATATTATAAAGTAAAATAGAAATACTTAGTAACAGAATTCTCTTTCCCATTCACAAATAGTGTTTTATTTTTTTTAATTGAAGTTTTTTATTTTCAAACCATATGCAAGGATAATTTTTCTTTTTCTCCTGAGGCTGGGGTTAAGTGACTTGCCCAGGGTCACACAGCTAGGAAGTGTTAAGTGTCTGATACCAGATTTGAACTCGGGTCCTCCTGAATTCAGGGCTAGTGCTCTATCCACTGTGGCAAGGATACTTTTTCAACATTGACCCTTGGAAAACCTTGTGTTCCAATCCCACCCCCCTTTCCCCATCCTCTCCCCTAGATGGCATGTAACCGAATATATGGTAAACATAGTAAAAACCACAAATAGTATTTTAAGCCAGAAAACAACAGTTTGTGGAAGAGTACAGAAAATTTTGTTAAGACAGTTCTCATATTTAGCAGTTGAACATTAGTTTGATCCAGCAGCTAGCTAAGCTAACATGCCCCACATTTATGCTGACTTAATTTTCACAATTAAAGAATTATGTGTTTATGGGTGACCCAAGCAAAAAGATAGGCAGCACTGCATAGAAATACTAACTAAAATTTTAGCAAATGTTCTGTTGATCTCTGATTTTATATATATATATAATTTACACACACATATATAAATATATACATACACATTCCATATATATAATATATATGTATAATGTCGATATAATAATATATTAATATATAATATATAACATATATATATATACATACACATACACAGCTCTTGATAAAGAGCATCTTATGCTAATCTCCCAAACTATGTATATAGAGAAATTTTTTCCAAGTATTTGATTGGAAGATGAGTGTTTATAAATATTTAGCAGATCTCATGATATACTTTAATAATATATTATGAAAAGCTAAATTACAAATATATATGCTACTGTAATTATGTAGAAAGAAGTTAGATTCATAAATAATAAAAATGGAAAATTTGTTAAGTTCTTGTATGAAGAAAGTTTGACAGATAATAAAGATATGTTTTCTACTAAAAAAAAAAAAGAATATTTAGATGTGGAAACAAACCCACCTGTAACTGAACACACTAGCCCCTTCTCTTCCCACTGAGCCATCCAGTTGCCTCAGAATCTTTCTATAAGCTTTATATTTACTTAGCACTTTCGGGTTTGCAAAGTTCTTTGCCTTCATTGTCTTATTTGACATCTATACATCAATGTGGTGAAGGAGGACTTTCGACCAAGATTAGTCCCGGATTACAGATGAGGAAACTGAGGCTCATACACTTGTCTACAGTCATAAATGAGGTCAAACCAGAATATTGCAAGTCCAAGTCCAATGACGCTCAAAGACGGTCAGAAGTAAAGGTTTTGATATCTTTGCACAATGCTCTTAGGTTTGCAGAGTACTCCATGTGTATTGAAGAGCTCTGATTCTAGAGTCAGTGGTTCTGGATTCAAATCCTTCTTTGGAAGTCGCTTAAATTCCATGGACTTTTAGTTGACTCATTAGTGAAATGGGATGCTGGGGCTGGAGCATTTCTGAGGGCCCATCCAGGTTCAGAGTTGAGTGATCCTGTGGATGACCGTGGGTGAGCTCGTTCTCTTCTGTAAAATGAGGGGGACGGTTGGTCTCTGAGGCTCTTTCCAGGCCTAAACCTCTAGTCTTTTCTGAAATCTCATCTGACATTCACTGCAGCCCCATGAGGTTGGGACTACTGGGGGCAATTTCTCTGCTTTCAAACAAGGAAAATGGTGCCCTGAGGGCTTCAAGGTCCACTACCTCAGAGCTCAAAAAACCCTTGTCAGATCTGACCCTGATTTTGCAGATGAGTAAGATAAGACCCCAAGGGATGAAGAAATTTGCCCAAGCACTCTCCTGGCTTCAAATGGAGCACTGTTATCCTCATTCCTTGCTGAGGCAGGAGGGAGGTCATAAAGATTCCTGAGCATGGGAAGACAGCCTTGGGGGATCCCCCATGGTAGAGGAACTTGGGGAGAATGATGTAAAAAGAGGAAAAAGCAGAGAGAGTGCCAAAGAAAGGGTGAGGAAGGACTAATGAATTTTTGCCCATCTTGAAATTTTGCCCAAAACTAGCTCTGTCTTTCAATTATTTCTTGGGGCATGAGAAAATCTCCTAAACAAAAAGCATTTTAATTTACTTTTTTTTTTTTTTTTTTAAGTAAAGTGGCGGAAACCAGAGTTTGCCCCTTTTTGGAGGGAGGGCTGGCCAGGCGTGATGCTACTCCCCAAAGCTGGGGATGGACATGGTAAGATGGGCAGGAGAACAAAGAGCTTAAAAATAAGGTACTTGGACACAGTCAACACGGGCTGGCACGGACCCATGCGCCGGCAGAACTCGTTGTCCATATGTTGTGTGGGTGGAGGCTTGGATGCCGCTACGGTCTCTTTATGCAATCCAAACAGCTTCCCAGGGATGGCCAAAACACTGAAACCTCTGGAGATGGCGAGACTCTGTTGTCCAATGATAATAATGGACTTGGCCGGGACGGCTGGATTGGGGCACCCAGGGAAGCGCAAGCCCAGGCGTGCCCACCCCGGCTCGTGGTACCGGAGGCAAGCTTGCCGTCCAAGCCGCGGGATTTACGGAGGTGTCTGTTGGCAGAAGGAGCTGGAACAGAGATGTGTCTCACTGCTTAGTGCACAATAACTCCAAATACAGTGGGCTCAGGTGTGAGGGCCGTGGCTCTCCCCGGCAGGGAAAACGGTTTCTGGTCCCTGGAAAGAAGAACGCACGCGCTCCAAACGATGATCTCTGAGCTGGCCTTTCTCCAGGACAATGCTGCCCGAAAGAGGCTCGTTGGGGTCTATTTGTGGACCCGAGCCCACCATTGCTCTGGAGCGTGAGGCCCAGACTTCTTCCGAGAGGCCGCTGGCGATCACGGGCAGAAAAACCCAGTGGGCAGCTCCGGTGCCAGATGCCACCTTCCAAGTGTTGCACAAACTGAAATCACAGTTTTATAATCATAGCTCACATGCATCCAGCACTTGAAGCTTTGGCAAGCTTGCAGTAGCTTCCTTTAGCCTCATGACGATCCCGCGAGGGAGGAACTATTCTTATCCCCATCTTACAAGTGGGGAGACTGAGGCCCAGCTATGTTTAAATGACTTGTCCAGGGTCAGGAGTGAGTCTGAAGCAGCTTTCAAACACAGATCTTGATTCTAACACTGGGATTGGATCTAATACAGACATAAAAAGCTGAAAAGTTAGGTCCACAGTCACTGAAGTGAGAAAGCAGAGAGGACAGAAGTAGAAAAGAAGGCGGAAGATAAAATATGGGAAATTGCTCCTCCGATTGGTGGTTTTTTCTCATTGATTGGTAGTTTGACAGCACCAAGCTGAGTGCCCGCCTCAGCTTCTGTCCCATCGGGACAGCTCCACGGGATGCTGAAAGATTTTTGTACCTGACAGAGGCCAGGAAAAAAATGAACCTGTCCATTTCAGGATTTCCTAGCTGAGTGAGTTCAGCAGAGGCCTCCATTCTAATCTGATACGAGCATCTTTCAAAGCTTGGATGGATCCATGACCTCTCTGGGGTGGGGGTGTTCGCCTCCACTGGTTCAGATCTCAACCAATCCATGCTTCCTTCTCTGGTCCTATTCTTGGGACTTTTTTTTCCTTCCATACTTATGATTTCCGCTGCGTAGGGAATCCCCAGAGTGGAAACTCTTCACTGATATAGATGAGCAATTTATCTAGAGAATATAGTCTTAGATCTAAATAGAGCTGGAAGGGACCTTGGAGTCAGCTAGTGGAGGTGCCTCATTTTGGAGAGGAGGAGTTCTGCAGCAGGAAAGGGATTTTTTCCAAAGTCACGCCGGCAGCCCCTATCCTTCCGATGGCCACGTTCTTTGTCTTTGACATCTTTTTCATGTGTCTCCTTATGTGACCAGTCAAGTAGCTTTAAATTTTTTCCCCTTATTTTAATTTTTCTTTTCTTTTTTCCCCTCAATGATATTTTATTTTTTCCAAATATATATATAGTTTTCAACATTCATTTTTGCAAAAGTGTATATTTCAAATTTTTCTTCCTTCCTCCCTTACATTCTCCACCCCCAAACAACAACAACAACAAAATCTGATACAGGTTAACTATGTGAAATCATTTTAAACATATTTCCATATTTGTTATGTGATATATGAAAAATAAGACCAAAAGGAAAAAAAGCCACGAGAAAGAAAAAACAAAAAAACAAACAAAATGGTGATAATAGTGTCCTTTGATCTGCATTCCGTCTCCATAGTTTGTTCTCTAGATGTGTTAATCTTTATTTTAAAAAAAAAATTATTTTTAATGTATGGAATAAAAATGATTTTATTTTTAATGTATGGAATAGCATTTTTATAATATGCTAAAACAAAAAGATGATTGCACATGAAATCTGTAAGCTTCTTTCTTTCCCTTATTCAGCCCATGGACAACCAGCTTTCCTAGCACCCAAGGATGAAATGGATGCAATCAAGGCTCCAATTTGACCTCGGTCCTGGGACTCCAGAGCTAGGGTGCTTCCCACGACACGGTGGTCATCATAGTCCCAAGATGGACCTGGCTTCCCACAGGACAATCCCCTGAAGCTCCAACCAAGCTGTAAGAGCAGTGAGTATAGGCGTGGAGCCATGATGGACTGTCTATGGGCATGAGTTGGAGGCTCATTGCCAGCTCAGTCATCGGGGGATGAATTTGGGGGCCACCACAATTGCTGAAAACGAGTTCCTTTTTTGGAGCTGGATCTAGCCTCTTCAGGTCCCTCCTCATCATACACATCTTTCAGCCAAACTGGCCCCACCTGCTGTTCTTGAACATTATGTTCTGCCTCTTATCTCCATGGCTTTGTTCAAGTTGTCCCGCAGGTCTCAGATGTTCTCCCTTCTCAGCTCTAATTATGGGAGTCCCTACCTCCCTTCAAAGCTGAGATCAAACACTTATCTTCATTCTTTTGGTGGTGAGCCTGCTCCTCCCCTGAAACACCTGGATATTTATTTTGCATTTATTTCCCCAGGAATAGATGGCCTTTCCCGGCCCCAGAGTAGGATATCAGCCCCCGGAGGGGAGGCCCTGTGTCAGTGCTGTCTCTTTTGGCATCCTGAGCCCCTCGGGCAGACTGGAGAGAGCCAGACTCTGGCTGGCTGGATCAAGGCTAATGTCTCCCTGTGGCGGGGATGACCGTTTATGGAACATTTCGCACCCGTGTTCTCATTGGATTCTTACCTCAAAGGAACACAGACCCAGAGCTGGGATGCTCTTGTCTGAAGTGTCCTGGGAAGAAGAGGTTGGATCTCTTGTCCACACTTTCACACACACACACACACACACACACACACACACACACACACACACAGCTTTCTGATGTGAGAAGGAACACAGAGGAGAGAGGAGGAGGGTTCGGAGGCTACCCAGTGCCCCACTCTTCATTTTATGGCGGCCCAGGAAGGGGTGATGGATTGCTCACAGTCACACCTGTGAGGAGCCTTTCTCCAAAGTATGGGGACAGCAAAGTGTGTCCGTGGAGAGGGTCCCCTGCTCGACCCCCCCCTCAATCCCCCAACCCTGCAGATGCGTCCTCCATGGGGGGGCCCTTGGAAACCAACATGGTCCAAGAGTCACATAGACTTACTTGTAGGTGACACAGAAATGAATTTGTGCTTAAAAAATTAAAAGGAAGATGAAAAGTGGGTGAAACACAGTAAAAAAAAAAAGAACTAAATTTGGAGTCTGAAGATTTAGGTTGGAGCCAGGTTGGCTCCTTGTGATTTTGAACCCACTCTGAGCATCATTTTCCATTTTGGGTGAAAGGAAGTGTTTGCACTGGATGGCAGCTGAGCTCCCTTCCAGGGTTAGGTTTATGGACTTAGGATGAACTCAGCTCGTGGCTCTGTGCCTCAGTTTCCCCCTCTGTAAAACTGCGGGTAAGGTCCTTTTCTAAGCTCTCACTATGTGATTGATGATCTTAAGCAGGTCCCTTGTGGAGTTGCCTGGAGGGAGTCAAAGCAAATAAAGAGGCTCCAGAGCCAGCCCCCGAAGCTACTAGAAACAGGAGCCTCCAAAAACACAAACAAGCCTGCCCTTAATTGCACTGGGGGCCCCTGGGGAAGTCAGACAGGAAACGGGAACTTCAGAGAGGACTTGTCTTTAAAAATTTCCCACGAGGTTCTGCTGAGAATTAAAAACAAAAAACAACAGAAAGAAAGGCCTCGACTGTCTCGATGGCTGCAGGTGGCAAGTCTTCCCTTTCTCCCCCCTTTCTGGGGCAGCTCAGAGACACAAAGGTGGGTCTCATCCTAAAGCCGGGTCTGGAGCACCTTCCTCCCAGGTGCTTGTGTGAGGCCAAATTTTCAAAGTGCCCGAGAAATGCTAGTTGTTGTTCTTGTTAAATCTGGAGTCAGGAAGGACTGAGTTCAAATCCTGCCTCCGATACTGCCCAGCTGGATGAGCTGGGCTAAGTCACTTAACTTCTCTCTGCCTCAGTTTCTTTAACTGTTAAAAATGGGTTTAATGATAGCATCCTCCTCATGGGGTTTATATGAGGATCAAATGAAATAATGTATGTAAAGCACGCAGCAAGATTTAAAGTTCTACACAAGCACAATTATTATCATCATTATTATCATTTTTAAAAATCTCTTCTTCATTTTCCTTTCAAACCACAAGTAATCCGGCAATTTTCAACAACTGATCCAGTGGCCCCCTGGGCCAAAAGGAGGGATCTCGGGGTCTCCCTTCAGTAAGCTGGGGTTTGTGCTGCTGGGCTGCAGATGGGATTAATCCGGTTGAGAACATGGGTCCCCATGGAACGCCACAGGTCATAGGGAACCTCAAAATGATGAGGTAACTTGAACCAAATCATGAGGTAAATACCTAATAATGAGGTATATACCTCAATAGGATTAAGTGAGGTCTAGTGGCAGGATTTGGGGTACAGGGAGTCACATGGAGCTCCCCTGCAACCCCTTTAGGATTCAGTGCAAGGATACAAAGTTAAATCAGGTCTGGTGGTGGCGAGAGTTCCCTAAATGATTTACAGGCCGAAAACCTAGATGGGTAAAAGATGTTTATTGCCAGGTTTGGAAGCAAGGTTCAGGTCTGGTTAGTTAAAGGCATTAGATAGAGGAAGATATACGCCGAAAGCGGCGGGGACAGAGAATCTCTGATGCAAGCATCTTGGCTGGCATCTTTCAAATCTCTGAACCCAACATGATTCTAGCTTTGCTCTTTTTATCTGCTTGAAGAAGTAATGGGCAGAGCTCAGGTTAATTCCTTGAAGGCCAGATTTTTGGCGGGCTTTATCCAAGCCAGCTCAGATCCGGTGGGGGGCTGGGTACAGCCCAAACTGGATCAGATACAGATCTTTTCCAACTTAGGAATATCTTGTCCCAAAGGCAGATCAGACAAGGAATCTTAAAGGGGCTACGCCCGCTACACCACGACTAAGGGATGGTAGTGGTGGTGATGATTCAGAATCTCCAGAAACACAAAGGTTTAATATAGAGATGTTGAGCATCCTCTCAATGGAGGCAGAAAAAGAGAGGACAGGCTTCTTAGGGTGTCACAGAAGGATCCCTACATCTGGAGCCCAAAGTCCTGGGTTCGAATCTCCACAGAATGTCACCTGATTTTTTTTTCTTCTTAGGTCTCATTTTCTTTACCTGTCTAATAACTTTGGATGAGATGAGCTCGGATACTTGGGAGAATTTTAATGGAGCCCAGCATTGCATCAGCCCAGTCCTGCTATTTTCCAGGGAGCCCGTAAATGTTGGGGGGCTGGCTCGCTTCTGGAGCTGACAGAAGCTGGGACAGGGTCTTCCTCATGCTCGCTGTTCCTGAGGCTCTCCTTGAGCTCACACTAAGTGTTTCAGAAGGGAATTAGGAGACACACAGAAAGGTCAGAAAGAAAATCATGTTCCAAATATAGCGGTTATGTTTTCCTTAAAAAACCGAACTGTTGGCTGTTAAGAGACAGCCTTCTCAATGGTGGAGGGACTTTTTTCCTCACTCAATTATCACTCGGTCGCTGAGAGGGCCAGCTAGAGCCTCCTTTCCTGTTTTCAAAGAGTCCTGACGAGTTGTGAGGAAGCTCGATGATTAAATCTCCAAGAAGGAGAAAGAGGCTGGGAGGCATTTCTTAACAGGGGCAGGTGACCCCGGTGCTGCTAATGGACAGGAAGAGATTGTCTCTAACCCCAGCAGGAGAGCCTGAGCATCTCCCCCCCAGGGTTGTTGTGAGATCTATTTGTAAAGTGCTAGTCATTATTACTATACCTGGAGCAGAGAACCTGGAATCCAAGCACTAGCTGGACAGCTTACCAAAGCAAAGACTCTCCTCTGGGACTCAGTTTCCCCAGTGGGTCAAATCAGATCCTTTCTAAGGCCTCTTCCAGCCCTGGGTCTGTGAATCAAAGGGAAAGAAACATTTGCATTATATTGTATTGTATTGTATTATATTTTTATATTGTATTGTATTGTTTTGTATATCTGCCATTCTTCTTTTTGGAAAGGACCTTTGATGTCATTAGAGTAAGGAGAACCTTCCTTCCCCCATATGGAGTATAGACTGGAATATATAGTTTGGAAAGAATCACAGATCTCAATATAGGAAGTCCTCTCTGTGGCCATCTGATGCAATTCATGCTTTAACAAGAGCCACCCCCCCCCCAAAAAAAAAGAAAGAAAAAAATTTTTTAAATAAAATAAAAACAAAAAACAAGAGCCTCCAGTATAATAGTCAACATTCAGCCTCCAACTTCCAGTGCTGAGGAACTTCCAAGGAAGTTCTCCCTTCTCCTTTGGAATAGTTCTGGGCTTTCCTTCGTACATGGTAGCGAAATCTGATTCTCTACATTTCCACGGACACGGCTCTCTCGAATCCAGGTCTGGTCCCTGAGCATCATTGCTGAATCACCGCCGCTTTCTGAGCATCACCAAGCAAACGTCTACCAAGCAAACTCACGCTCAACATGGTCAAAGTTGAATTTGGTTTTTTTGTCCATAAACATAAACTTCTGTTAGACTTTCTTCTTTCCACTGAGAACACGACAATCTCTCCAACCTCAGACACCTTGACTTAGCCCTCTCCATCACCCTGCCACCATCTTGTATCACCTTCCAATTCTGGTTAATTCTCCTTTTTCTCTCCACTCACCAATCTTAGGCCTTCAATATTTCTCACCTGGACTATAGGAAGAATCTGTAAACTTGCCTTCTGGCTTCCAGTTTTCAAGACTTTTAACCCAATCTCCACTAAATCTACCTAAAACAGTTCCTTTTTTATTCCCTGATTGCTAGCTCCCTCTGAATTGTCCACATGTTACAAGGCTTTAACAACAAACTCCTTATGGTTTCATTTTTAAGCATGTTCCCCCCCAAAAAAAAAATCCTCAAGAATCTGATTAGATGCAAGGTGAAAAATTTTTTTTTTAATTAGGAAAATTTTTGCCTACAAAACAAAAATTATTAGGAAAACCCAGATGTGACTATGCCACTCTCCTGAAAAATCTTCACTGACTCCCTATTTCCTCTATGATAAAATACAAAGGCCTCAGGCTGGCATTCAAAGCTCTCCACAATCTGACTTCCAACTCCCCATCCTGTATTTTTTCTCTTTTTAATGACCTTCATACACATTCTGTTTTGGTCAGATTGACTTTCTGACTTTTTCTTTACACTCAACTTTAAAAGGTTCCTCTTAAAACTCTGAGCAGAGAACGAGCTGCCTAATGTAGAGTGTGTTCACCCTATATTTTCTGCTCTTGTGGGGATGGAGCTCCCCTGTTCTTCCCTCCTCCAGCTCCAGCCACCTGCCTGAGAGTTTGCTTGCATACAAACACCTGTCTCTTGGCTTCTGACAAGACATGACATATCCCTCCCAATCCCTAGAGCTTAATAACTTGGGCTAAACCCATGTTTTTGGAAAGCTCTGCAGCTACTGTAGAATTCAGGAATTTGGGGGTAAAAATCTGCCTTTATAAACCTGCCCTGGACCAGAAGAAAGTTCCTTTTCTATATATGGTCCACAGAGACCATCAATAGAAAACCTCTTCATGCTAGTTCAGATGAAGGAAGGTCTAACATCAGAGCACTGGCTCATTTTCTGTCTGTCAGACGCATCAGGCAGAGACACTCTCAGTCTGTATTGACCTAGGCCAGATGCAACCCATGACCTAGATATGAAATGCTTTTTATCCCATTATCAATCCTCGGAGCCATCTGGTCCCTAGCTAAACAGGATACCCGCACAGTGGCAGCGTCCATCAGGCAACCAGCTTGGGATGACATTTTCCTCATTTAAAAAACAATTCCCCTTTGCATCTCAAACCTAATAAGACCCTTGAGGATTTTTTTTTTTTGCACTAAAAAATGAAATCCTAAGTTTTTCTTTTCTTTTCTTTTCTTTTTTTTTTTGAAAGCATTGGCACTCTATGAACTCTATTGTACCATGGGGGCAACTCAGAGAGAATCAGAAATAAGGGTTTATTTTTTCCATTTAATCTTATTTTATTTTGCATTCCAGATTCTCACCTCTGCCTCCCCTACTTCCCTACCTATTGAGAAGGCAAGAAACATAAAACATATACAAAGTCATGCAGAAGAGATTTCTATATTAATCATATCCTAGAGTAGGGAAAAAAAGGAAAGAGGGAAAAAAGTTATGTTTCAATCTACACTCTGAGATCTTCACTCTTCTATCTGGATGTGGATAGCATTTTCTATCATTGTGGAGCATCATACTGCTCAGGGTAGCTAGTCTTTCAATGTCAATTATCTTTACAATGTTGCTACTACTGTGTACAATGTTTCTGGTTCTGCTCACTTCACTTTGCATCAGCTCATATAAATCTCTTCAGGTTTCTCTGAAAGCATCCCCAGTATCATTCCTTAGAGCACAGTAGTATTCCATCAAATCATATACCATAAATTGTTCAGCAAATCCTTAACTAATGACATCCCTTCAATTTCTAATTTTTTGCCACCACAAAAAGAGCTGCTATATACATGAGTATACATATATGTGTCCTTTTCCTTTTCCTTTGATCTCTATGAAGTATAGACAGTTGCAATAACGTTGGCTAAAAGGGTATATACAGTTTTATATCTTTAAAAACTAATTTTTTAGAAATTGCTTTCCAGAAGGCTAGTCCACCAGGGCATTAGTGTGCCTATTTTCTCATACCCTTTCCTGCATCTGTTATTTTCATTTTCTGCCATCTTTGTCTATGGGTGAGAGATGGTAACTATTCTTTTGACTAGAATGAGTCGTTAGTTCTCCTTCCCCAACCCCTGCCTCCCACCTTGCATTCCTACCTCCCAAATTCCTAGAATTTAAAGTTTTTTCCTTCAGTCTTCTTCTTACTGACTATGATAATTGATGGCAGTGATTGTGTTATTGTTATTTTCATGAGAGACCTTGGCTTTTTTAAGCTAAGTCTCAAACAGGTTTCAGTTTGAATAAAAGATGAAAATAGGTTTACCACTAAATTCATTTAAGGCATGATTAATGCCAGAAAATCCTGGTTGAAATACAATATACCTTTAGACTATGAAATAAATATCAATAATAATAATCACATTATTATTCTATTATATTTCCTTAGGATTAAACTTCAAAAAACTACATAATTGCCATTATTTATTAATATTATTATTATTACATCAGAAGTAAACTTAAAATCACTACATAAATGTGAATTCCTTTTCTCAGTCTTACTGTAGAAGAAACCCATTCCCCATTAGAATCTAGGAACACTTTAGAAAGAATCAGTTTAAAGAAATGTGAAGGTAGTCTCTTCGGCGCTATGATATCTCCTAAGACAGGGTGGTTTTGAAGGAGTGAGAGCTAGGGAGGTCCAGAGCATGGAGGGGGCCAGCCATGGGGTACCACAAGGGATACAGTAGGGGCAAGGGCTGCACACAGAAACAAGAACTATGGAAGGAGGGCAAGAGAAAAGGCAATGTTTGTCGGTTTTACGATTTCTCCTATGGTCAGCCTTGTTCCATCACATAAAGAGAATAATTTACATTTATATATCACATTGTACTTTCCAAAGAGTTCTTCATGACCACCCTGTGAGATAGGTAATATCACATCCCCATTTCACAGATGAGGAAACTGTGACTTATTTAATAATAACTAGCAATTAGAGAGCTTTTTATAAACATGATCCCTCCTGATCCTCACAACTCTGGGAGGCAGGTGTTATTATCACTCCCATTTTATAGCTGAAGAGCCAAGTGAGAAAGGATAAATGGCTTATCCAAGGTCACATGGGTAGTAGGTGTCTGAGACAGGACTTGAATTCTGATCTTCCTGACTCCGAGGCCACCTAATATTGCCTTTATTAAAGGTTTTTCATGTGCCAGTCCCATGCAAAGACCCAGGAATGCAAAGAAGGTTTGAATCAAAGAAATCTGGAGTCATTGAAGTATTGATGGATTGAAGAAACATATGTGTCCAAACTATAACCACATATCGAGATTACAAGTCCACATAAAAAAAAAAAAAAAAGTAGCTTAGGATCTTGTTTCCATCATACCCAGCTTCATGGGGTTTGAGGTTTGCTTGGGACAGGCAGACACTTTTGTAAATACCCCTTTCTTCTTTTTTTTTATTTTTTAAATTATAGTTTTTATTTACAAGATATATGCATGGGTGATTTTACAGCATTGACAATCACCAAGCCTTTTGTTCCAAATTTTCTCCTCCTTCCTCCCCCACCCCAGATGGCAGGTTGACCAATACATGTTACATATGTTAAAGTATAAATTAAATACAATATATGTATACATGTCCAAACAGTTATTTTGCTGTACCAAAAAGAATCAGACTTTGAAATAAAAATACCCCTTTCTTTTGGCCAAATTGCCAAAGGCCTTTGAGTTCTGGGCTCTAATAAAACTTAAGTTATTATTATGTCTGTGGGCTGAGTAGGTCATTAGTCAGGCTCAAGGGCTTTGATGGAAACCTAAGACATTTTGCTCACCCCAGATAATGAGAATGAAGAAGGAAATTCAAGGGATTTAATAGAATTGAATCACACTGTGCTTTATGCAACCTCAGTTTCTCCAACTGTAAAACGAACATAATGCCAATGGATACCTTGTCCTATTTCACATGACTCTACAGAGAATCAAGATCATGATGTCCATGAAATATCTTTGGCTCTATGGGAGAAAGACTCAATAGGTTGCTTTGTTCTATTTTCTCAATGGGAGAGATTTTAATAGAGTTGGAGGAATTCAGACAATAGTAGTCTCTTGGCAGCTCCCATATTCCTTTTGTGTTGTTGTTCAGATCACCCTTCTGGGTGTAATGCCCTTGAGAGAGGAAGGATCTGAACGAGAAACAGCTGCAGGAAGTCAAGTATGTGACTGAACCCCGGTTCGACTATGAGAGCTGCTGGCGTCCCAGAAGCACACGGGAAAAATGATCTCTGTTAAACCCATTAGCTGTCTGGAAAGAGGTCGGCATTCTACCCAAGGGATGGAGCTCCCTCGTGGATCTCTTTTTTCAGTAACCTCTGTAAAGGATTTTTTTCCTTGTGTTCTGTTCTGGCAGTGGATTTGGTCCCATGTCCTGTGACGATTTAAGGATGCATTGGAAGCTAAAGAAAGAAAAAGCAGAATGCCCTGGACTGAGCTGTCATAGAGGAGACCCCTAAACTCAGGCTGTAGGAACCAGTGGGTTTTTGGGTTTGTGGAAACTAAAATATCATCCTCCCTCCTTAAAAAAGTTAATCAATTGAGCAACTGTAATTAGGACTTTCTAGCATATAGAGTTTCATAATTAATATCCCTCTTTATTACCAAGAGTTTTTTTCCTGGCCCTAAATGTGTTTCCTGAGCTTTGAGCTTGTTCCAAATGACCAGGGATGTTTCTCTCTGGATCTCCCCTGTAACATGTTATGTTCTCTTACTGAGGATATTCTCTGGCTGCCCAGAATGTGGAGAGGAAAGAGACAGAGGCATAGAGAGAGACAGAAAGACAGACACATAGGAAGAAAAGAGAGAGAGAAAGAAGAAGAAAGAAGAAGAAGAAAGAAGAAGAAGAAGAAGAAGAAGAAGAAGAAGAAGAAGAAGAAGAAGAAGAAGAAGAAGAAGAAGAAGAAGAAGAAGAGAAGAAGAAGAAGAAGAAGAAGAAGAAGGAGAAGAAGAAAGAAGAGAAAGCTCCACACATATACACATACAAAGAGAGAGGAAGAGAGACAGAGACAGACAGACAGATTCAGACAGGGAGAAAAGAGAGTGAAAGAGGGAAAAGGGATGAAAGAAAGAAAGACTAGAGGAGAGACAAAATAAATATAGATGTTTGGATGGATAGGTAGAAATGGATGGATGGATGGATGGATGGATGGAGATGGATGGATGAATTTATTTTCTCCAAGATCAAATATAAAATCCTCTGGTATTTAAAACATTGCACAGTCTGACCCATTTGGACCTTTCCAGATAACCCCTGACATCCCCCCCCCCCCAGACCTTTACTTCCCTCCATGAACTTTATATTCCAACTCTATTAGCTGACTCATTGTCCTTTGAACTTGACATTGCAGCTGCCCCCTCCATACTGCTCCATGTCTGGAATTCCCTCCCTCATAATGTCCCCAACGTCCTTCACACCCCACCTCAGACAGCACCTTGTGCGGTTCCTCCGGGCACGAGAAACTACTTCACCACAGTTTTTTTCCATTTTCTCTGTCATCCTTCTTGTAGTTTCTCTGTGTACATCATCCCTCACCTGGGCAGGGAAGCTTCAGCAGGGAATGGGATTCCTCCTGCTTCTTCTGGGACCTAGCAAACAGTTGGGGGTGATTGGATGGGCATGTGACAGACTTCAGCCTGAGATGTTGGTGCTGGGAAAGCTGGGATTGATAAAGAGGATGGGCCCCAGAGATCACCACAAAGTCATAAATGAATATGGGAAAGGGTCAGCCAACAAATATTGATTAAGCACCTATTAAGTGCCAGGCACTGTGCTCAGTGAAGGAAGGGTCTGTGACTGATGAACAGATGAGTGGATAGAGAAATGAGGGGACAGTTGGCTGGGTGGATGAAAAGTGATGACATTTCCCTCCTGAAGAAGCTTTCCCCAACTTAGCCCTGAAACCTCGTTTCTCCAAATCTGTTTCCTGAAATGAGCAGGACCAGGAGATCGCTGTATACTTCAACAATAATACTATATGATGATCAATTCTGATGGGCGTGGCCCTCTCCAACAATGAGATGAACCAAATCTGCTCCAATAGAGCAGTAATGAATTGAACCAGCTACACCCAGCGAAAGAACTCTGGGAGACGACTATGAACCACTACTTAGAATTCCCAATCCCTCTAATTTTGTCCGCCTGCATTTTGGATTTCCTTCACAGGCTAATTAGACACTGTTTTAAAGTCAGCAAAATAACTGTTTGGACATGTATACATATATTGTATTTAATTTATACTTTAACATATGTAACATGTATTGGTCAACCTGCCATGGGGGGGGGGGAGAAGGGGAGGAGGGGAAAAGTTGGAACAAAAGATTTTGCAATTGTCAATGCTGAAAAATCACCCATGAATATATCTTGTAAATAAAAAGCTAAAATAATAAAAAAATTTTTAAATAAAAAATAAAAAAATAAATGTTTCCTGAGACAAGAGATATAATGTCCTCAGTTTGCTCACCTGCAAAATTAGATCAATAATATCCTTATCAATGAGCACAGAGGGTAGTTATAAAGTTCAGATAAAATAACACTTGGAAAGCCCTTAGCAAACATTAAGGTGTTTTACAAAGCTGCTACAAGATCTGCTTTTCCCTGGGATCTCTGCAAGGGCAGGAGTCCATCTGTTTTCATTTCTTATCACTGTTTTAGGGGGAAAGGCAACACAGGTGAGTGGCAACAGAGTCAAGTGAAACTGGGCTCTAGTCATGCCTCTGACATCTTTTCCACCCAGTGACCCTGGGCAAGTCATTTAATTTGCTTGATTTCTGAGGCAGTTCTCTGAGACAGTTGGTCCTTGGTGGACAGTTTCTTTCTTCTTTTTTTAATTAATTAAATTTAAAAAATTTTTATTAAAGCTTTTTATTTTTCAAAACATATGCGTGGACAATTCTTCAGCATTGGCCCTTGCGAAACCCTGTGTTCCAATTTCCCCCTTTCCCCCACGTCCTCCCCTAGATGGCATTTAGTCTAACATATGTTAAACATGGTAGAAATAGGTTAAATCCAATATACGCATATATATTTATACACTTATTGTGACGCACAAGAAAAAAAGGGAAGCAAAACAAAATGCAAGTGAACAACAAGAAGAGTGAGAAAGCCATGTTTTGATCCACACTCAGTTCCCACAGTCCTCTCTGGGTGCAGATGGCTCTCTCCATCACTGAACAAGTGGCACTGGCCTGAATCTTCTCATTGTTGAAGAAAGCCATGGTGGACAGAGTTGTTTACACAGACTGAAATCACAGACTTTCTTTTAGGGGAACAGACTTTATTGCTGCCTTTGGATGCTTCTTTCCTATCAATTGCAGGTGCATCAGACCTGGAACTCAGGCTGAGGTTGTAGCGCTCTCTCTCTCTCTCTCCCTCTCTCTCTCTCTCTCTGTCTCTGTCTCTGTCTCTCTCTCTCTCTCTCTCTCTCTTCTCTCTCTCTCTCTCTCTCTCTCTCTCTCTCTCTCTCTCTCTCTCTCTCTCTCTCTCTCTCTCTCTCTCTCTCTGTCTCTTCTCTCTCTCTCTGTCTCTGTCTGTCTGCCTCTCTTTCTCTATCTCTCTTTGTGTCTCTATCTCTGTTTCTGTCTCTTTCTCTCCATGTCTCTCTCTTACTCTGTCTCTTTCTGTGTGTCTGTCTCTTTGTCTCTCTCTGTCTCTCTCCATCTCACTTTCTCTCTCTCTTTCTCTGTCTCTGTCTCCCTGTCATTCACATGTTCTCCTGCCTGGGATATTCTAAAAAATGAGTGGATTAGAAGGAGCTCATCAGGCCTGGCCTTTAGATTACCTTCAGATATATTAAACCTTTTAATCGGCATGGCAACCCAACCTGCTCCCAGAAACGTCAGCCTTTGAAGGACATGAAAGGCAGCCACGGGCCCCAGATCCAGCCATGGAGCCAAGGTTATCGCCTGGATGGTGCCCCCCCATCTCCCCCAGGTCCCAGGGGTGATGGATGACCTTTGCTCTTCTCTAGCACTCCCAGGACCCCACCCTGCTCCGCCTTTGCTTTGACCACACAGTTGGGGGGGGCATCCTGCTGTGCTGGAGGGCAGATCATTGTTGGGGTCCGGTTCCCCACTTCCTCCCATCGCACTTTGTGCCCGAATAGTCGTGGGTCAGGAGGAAGTCTCCCATGAGATCATCTCCCAGAAGGCCTCCTGTCAGCCACGCCAACAACGTCACCATTGCCATGACTAACTCTCTCTCCCTGGAAGAGCGTTAGTAATAACAATAATTAGCAGTCACCTCGTGTTTTTCAGCCTTGATTCAGCTGAAGAGACAATAGCCCCAGGAGGGAGGTGAGCCGGAATTATCGGGTCCATTTTTACAGGAACAGGATGAAGGCCCAACAAGGGGGTGACTCATGAGATGCTTGTCCAGCTGAGGATTGAACAGGAAGAGGGCCGAGATTCCTGGGCCCAAAAAGCTTTTGGATCAACTTAGGGTCACGGGATTGTGTCTTTAGATTTGGAAGGACTTTACAATTCATCTAGTGACCACATTCTAGATTGAGCTGAGTAGGTTCTGGCCCAGCATCCCTTACGTTCTAGGAAACAGAGAAAGGGCAAGAGGCTTACAAGTAGGAGACCTGAGATTTGGACCCACTGAGGGGAGACCTGGGTGACCCCATGGCGGAGAGAGCCCCATCCTGGAGCCCACAAAGACGGAGGTGGAATTCTGAGTGATTCTCCGTCATTCAGACATCAGAAGCGAAGGCCGGCATGGTTGGCGTGGCTCACACTGGGCCTGGCCACCCACAAAGGTCAATAAACTGCTCACCTGAGTTTATGGAGCCTAGCCGGGAACCCAGCGTGGAGTCAGCACCTAATAAATGCTTCTCAAATGAGAGATGATTGAGGCTTCAAAACCAGCAGGATGTGGTACGGGCCTTTCTGGGAGGTCTGAGAGCGTCCCCGGGTCTCCAGTGGGACTGAGGCCAGCCTCTAGCTAAGAACGGAGGGGAGAGGCAGCGCTGTGTTCCCATCTGTGGCCACTGCTGGGGGCTGGGGGAGAGGCTGTGCTGCTGGGCCGGCCTCCGAGACTCCAGCAGGAAGGCTCCCCTTCCTTCCCTGCTCCCTCTCAGTGGCCCCAGAATCTCATAGCCCATCTGCCCTCCACCCGGAGGGATCGACCATGACTGAGAGGGCGGAAAGCCCCCCTCCCACTAATTCACATGTGGAGGAACTCATTCAGACTGGATTCGTTTGGGGAGGGGGTAGACAGTAGGTAGAATGGAGAGACCCAAATGGGGTCCCAGAGAGTCAGACGCGAAGTGACTCCACATAATTGTTGATACGATGACTAGATTGTCGGCCCTGGAGTCAGGAAGACCCGCCTCAGACTAGCCAGGCAACCCTGGGCAACCTATATTTGCCCATTTCCTCATCTGTAACAAGGGGTTAATAATTTCCCTCCCGAGGCGGTGAAGATCTAATGAGAGAATATTTGTGAAGCTCTTTGCGAATCTTAAAGTGCTAAATAAAAGAAATTTGGGTTTTTTAACCAATACGCTTGAATGTGTATTTATCAATATATTTTGTAAGGGGCCTTTAAATGGGTGCCACAGCAAATCGGGAGATTGAGTGGTCCGGAAGTAATTTCTGTGGATATTAGGACTGCCCTTGGGCGGGATCCTGGCCATATTGAGATAGTTTTGTAATGGGTGACTCTCTCGCTGATTGGCTGTGTGTGTGACCTCACAGGCCCTATGTAAGCCCACTGCAGGCAGCAACCGCCCTCTTTAACCCGGCGTTCTTCACCCTGACTTCCCAGCCTGGGTGGCCAAGCCAAGATGGATAGCCAAAAGAGGTAAGGAGTTTGGTAGTGAACACGTGGGTCTTCTGACCAGGTGTTCACTCGGGAACCAACAAGTCAGGGCATCAGTCAGGGCATTATGGGAGTAGGTATAATAAAGGCTTTTAAGATTACATGTGGCTGTTCTTGAGTGCACTACCGGTTATTAAACTATAGATTCAAGAGATCGTGGCCAGAGACCTTAGAAGGCCTCAGAGGAGGAGAGCCGGGTAGAGTTCACACTGCAAAGGACAGTGGTCAAAGGTACTCTGGTGGGTCTAGGACAGACTAGTAATTGTAACTGCCAGGAGAGCACGTTACAATACTTGAATGTATTTACTCAGGTGAGTACTGCTTTTCAAAGTGATCTCCTTCAAAATCCTTTTAAAAAGGATTTATGCCCTTTGTTTTAATATCATTTTTATTTTCAGACATACCTAGCCTTTCTCTTTTGCAGAAATCATTTCTTGTCTTGGGACAAGGAATTTTAAAAGGGGGGGGGACATTTCAGTAAAAAAAATAGCCAACCATTAAATGAATTAACAGTATATTTAGTCATCCACACTCAGAGACTCCCACCTTAGCAAAGAATGGGGACAGGCAGCCTGGCGAAGTAGGTTTGGGTTCTGAGGAAGAGGACCTGGATTCAAATTGAGCCTTTGACCTCTTCTACCTGTGAAATGTCACTCATCTTCCCCAGGCCTCAGTTTCCCTATTTGTAAAGGGGAGAGGTTAGGCTACATGACCTCTGAGGTACCTTCTAGGTCTACAGTGCTCACTTGGAGGTAAATCTCCTGTTCTGTGGGCCATGTTTCCTCCCTGCTACCGGTGTCTTCCTAAGACCATTTCCATTATGCTTAGGGTTATCCCAAGGATGGTCCTCAGGACAGAGCTGGAAGGGAAGAAATGGGTCCTTACCTCCCATTTTACAAATGAGGAAGTAAAGGCGATGAAGTGGCAAGTTGCTCTAAAGGCTCCATGAGATGCATCCCTGTAAGTATCCTCCAACTCAAATATTTCAGTTTTCTGGGAAAAGACTGGATTTGGAGTCAGGTAGGGCCGGGATGCAAGGGCTGACCCTGTTATTTACTTACTGCCTGGCTGAACTTGGGAGAATCACAAGCTGCTGGGCTTCCATTTTGCATTTGTATGATGACGAGATTGGAGGAGACCCCTGAAGTCTCCCTCTCTAAAACATACTGCTGTCCTCATGACCCTTCCAAACTCCCTAAAAAGGCCTACAAAATCTTTCAGGGATTGGGGATTGTGAGGAACTCTTTGCTTACTCAAAAGATGAAATGGACCAGACAACTGAGGGGTACTAGAGCTTTCAGGTCAGCCAAGATGGCCACACTTGGGAATAACATTAGCTTGGGGATAACCATAGCTTAGGAAAGCTACCTGGGTCTGACTATAAAGATCTGGGAGCCGTCTGCATCAAGATGATAATTAAAGCCATGGAATGGATGAGGTCCCCGAGAGGAGGAGAGGGAAGAGAGGAAGAAGCCCAGAGGAAACAGAGCCTTGGAAAGAGTTATCAAGGAGATATGGAGAACCATCCAGCAGAGGAAAATGAGAAGACAGAGAACATAGACGGAGCGACGTCATGGAAACGCAGAGGAAAGAGCATCCAGGAAGGAAGTGTGGTCAGGGACAAATGCAGCAGAGCGGTCACCGAGGAGGAGGACCTAGGACAGGTGGCCAGAGAGCACTGCTTTTTCTGCTGCCCATGACCAACCCTTGTGTGGAGGGAAAAGGCAGCAATTAAGGCCAGGGACCTCAGGGCCGTGGACACCCAGTCCTGATGTTAAATTCTCATTCTTAGATCCCGTCTGAAAATTCTAACAGTGTGGTCCATGAGCACACAGTGGGTGTTTCAGCAATGTTTTCTGACTGATTATGGAAAGAAAAGTTGGAGCCCAAATCTGAGTTTTAAGCCGTAATCCTCAATAGGGACCCACATGTTATTTTTAAAATTTAGAGAGATACTGTTGCAGGCATTGGTTCTTTTTTCTTTCTTTCTTTCTTTTTCTTTCTTTCTTTCTTTCTTTCTTTCTTTCTTTCTTTCTTTCTTTCTTTCTTTCTTTCTTTCTTTCTTTCTTTCTTTCTTTCTTTCTTTCTCTCTTCCTTTCTCTCTTCCTTTCTCTCTTTCTCTTTCTTTCTTTCTTTCTTTCTTTCTTTCTTTCTTTCTTTCTTTCTTTCTTTCTTTCTTTCTTTCTTTCTTTCTTTCTTTCTTTTTATTTCTTTCTTCCCTTCTTTCTTTCTTTCTCTCTTCCTTTCTCTTTCTCTCTTCCTTTCTCTCTTTCTTTCTTTCTTTCTTTCTTTCTTTCTTTCTTTCTTTCTTTCTTTCTTTCTTTCTTTCTTTCTTTCTTTCTTTCTTTCTTTCTTTCTTTCTTTCTTTCTTTCTTTCTTTCTTTCTTTCTTTCTTTCTTTCTATTTACCAGATATATGCATGGATAATTTTTCAGCATTCACAATTGCAAAACCTTTTGTTCCAATTTTTCCTCTCCTTCCCCTACCCCCTCCCCCAGATGGCAGGTTGACCAATACATGTTAAATATGTTAAAGTATATGTTAAATACAATATACATATATCCAAACAGTTATTTTGCTGTACAAAAAGAATTGGACTTTGAAATAGTGTACCATTAGCCTGTGAAGGAAATCAAAAATAGAGGGATTGAGAATTCTATGTAGTGGTTCATAGACATCTCCCAGAGTTCTCCCGCTGGGTGTAGCTGGTTCAGTTCATTGCTGCTCTATTGGAGCTGATTTGGTTCATCTCATTTTTGGAGAGGGCCACGTCCATCAGAATTGATCATCATACAATATTGTTGTTTAAATGTATAATGCTCTTCTGGTCCTGCTCATTTCCCTCAGCATCAGTTCATGTAAGTCTCTCCAGGCCTCTCTGAAATCATGTATTGGTTCTCTTTTCAATGACCTTAAAGGCTCCCTATGGGGTTTTCCCATATTAACTAGCCCCATTACTGAGAAGCTGAAGAGAGATGCAGGTGGCGGGGAGAGAGCCGGGCCACTGGACCGGTTCTGGACAGACCCCCTTAGAGTCCCCTGAAGCCCGGGGCCGCCTCTCCCTCTGGCACTTGGGGACAGCCTCTCCGCTTGCTCCTGGGCCTCCTAGGTAGAGGTCAGGTTTCCTGGGTATCTTTAGAGAAAAGATGCCTGGCGGTCATCCTTCTCTCCCCCTCTGATTTTAAAGAACATTTTTGGCAGCCCATCCTGAGGCTGGAAAGAGCTTTGAGCAAACCTCAAAAGGTTATTTTAGTTAACTTCAGATAAATGGCCTGATTGGAGCAATCTGAACCTCCCAAGTGGCCAGAACTGGCTTGGGGAAGGAGTCTTCTGAGGATAGGTGGACTTTCATTTCTGCCCATGGCAGGGGATTAAAGAGGGCAGTCCTTCTCCAGAAGCCCTCGAGGGTCTGCTCTGGCCTTGGAAAAGCTCTTTCGAAGACAATGGCCCCTAGAACATAAAATTCCCAGGGGAGAGTGATCTTAGAGCTGGAAGGAGGTGGCCTGGACTTTTCCCTACCCCAATTTTCCCAAAAAAGGCTTAAAAATAATAAACTTATTCTCCAGTGCCTAGGAGTTGAAGACAATGAATGGGAATCTGGAAGAAGACTGGCAGCCATATTGAAACCGAGCCCACACTATGAATATATAACAGAGACACTTAGTAATGAGCAGATGCTAAAGCAAGCTTAAGTACCAGGCCCAGATGAACAGCTGAATGTTTTATGATTGATGTGAGTATTTGACTTTTAGATAAAGGGAATAAGAATCACCAACTGTTCCCTGAATGCAGACTGGGCCCCTTTGTCGGCATTTTTATTTCGGGATCACTAAACACCTCTTGTATTATTAATCCTTTCTTGTGCTCGTGTTGGGCTTCCTATCCTATCTATCTAAGGATATCTAAGTGCTTTACAACCTTTAAGTAACGCAGCTTCATAAACCTCTGAGAGGTTTATGTCTAACCCAAAGAGAGGAAAATGGATCCGGAGAGCCCGGGGCGGCACGCCGGAGTCCTGGTTATGGTGGAGACCAAGCTGTGGTCCAAGGTCCTGGACATTGAGAATGCAACCTTTACGTTCCTTAGCTTGACCCCTGAAGTTCCTGGCCCCCGGATCTAGAACCCTTGCTAGTGCACCCTGCTGCTTCCTAGATGGGGATCAAAACCCTAATCTCCTTCCTCTGCTTTGCTAAAGAAATGAATTGCCCAGAGGAGGGAGTCTCAGACAGCATGGCCAGTGAGACTTGTCCAGCGTCCTCCAGGGTGTGGCCCATTGACCACCAGAGTGTCTATGGACCTTTGTGATCCTGCCTTCTTTTGCTCTGCACTTTTGCTCAGCCCCTTCTTTCCCTGTCTTGTCCCACCAGCCTTCAAATGGCAGAGACCACAGTCAAAGACGATCGGTGAAGAGTCAAGACAAGACAGATAATGGAAGAACACCGGGGAGATCTTAACTTGAAAATTGCCTAAGAAAAGACTGCACGGTCCGTATCAATCTCTGATAATTGCATTACAGATTATACCATCTGGAGGCATCCTTATGCTCAGAATCCTTGAGGAAAACTTCTATAGTGTGGTACCTGGTCCAATATCCAACAGATGGTAGGAGATTAATAAATGTTGGTGACTGATTGGGGAAAAACATCTTAGACTTGTGATCAGAGCTAGAATCTGTACCTGCCGTCTCCTTATTATCTACCTCTATGACCTCGGAGGAGGAGTCCTGGCTCTGAGGTCACAGGACCTCATGGGTGACCTCAGTCTCAGTTCTCACAGCTAGAAAAGGAAGGAATTGCGTTAGATGATCTTAATGGGTTTTTCCCTAGAGAGTGGGTATTGACGGGGCACTTGCCAAGGGAAGCCTGAAGAATAGTCATTCCTAGACTGAAATGGCAGAGGGCTTCCACCCCTCAGTGAGGAAACGGGAGAAGATGGGAATATTCTTGTCTTCTCCCACCTTGGGCTTCCAGGCTCTTGACCCAGACCAAGGAGTTAGGCCGGCAGCCCGGACCCTTCAGTCTGAAGAATGGATCTTTGACTAAGCAGTGCTGGAAAGATTTTTGAAGAGTTTCTCTGAGAATTTCCTAGATCTTCTTTAGATTCTGCGACTTCTTCTACAAAGAGGGCAAAGAACAGGGGTTTAGAAAGGGAGTCCTTGAATGTAAAATAAAATGAAGGGCATTTATGAAGTTGTTGGATTGTATTTGGTTGGAATGGAAATGTTTGTATTTCAACCCATTCCATTCAACTCAACAAGGCACTCACCAAACCTGACTTTATCCCCATTCTAAGGAACCTGGGGGGAAGGAGATCAAGGAGACAGAGGGATGGATCAAGAGAAGTCCAGACAAAGGGAGGCAAGAGGGCTGAATGGTGGAAAGAACCTGGAGGGAGAGATTCAAATCTCCTCTGGGACCATCTTGGACAAATTCCTGTGCCTTTGGGCAAGTCCTTTTACCCAGTGTGGACCACCTTTACCTCAGCCTCTCTCAGGTTCTTTTCTAGCTTCAGAGCTAAGGGTTCTAGGGAAATTTGAGAAGAGAAGGAAGGAACTTATGGACTTATGGAACAAGGAGCAGCGTTTCTAAGCCTTGAAGGGAAGGGGAAAATATCGGAAAGGCAGAGGGGAGCAGAGAGAGTATTCCAGTGCGGGGTCCAGCCTTCCTGAGTCTCAGAGGATGAATGCTGAGGTCATAAGGCCCGGAGCCCAATTGTGCAAGAAAAGCAAGGAGAAGGAAGGGAACTGGACGAATAAGGCTGGGAAGGCAAGTTGGAGTCCCGCCATGGGGCCTTAAATGCCAAGATAAGGAGCTGGTATTTATGGTCCTTGTACAGGCTGGGTTGCTGCTGCTCTAACCTACTTCGGAGGGAAGCAGTCATTATTAACGTTGGTTTAACACTCGACTTTCTAAGGTATTTATAGATGACAAAGTCGTATATCTGCTTTTTATAGTCCGCCTTGCAGCAGAATGGAAGACCTCCCAGCTGACACCTCATAGATCATGAAAATTAAGACCTTTAGGAGAGAAAAGAGAAAAGAGAGAGAGAGAGGAAGTGTCCTTCAAGATGGACAGTTTTCATTAAGAATCGAATGAGCCTTGTCATCCTGCTTCTCCTGTTTCTGTGACAACAGACCACGTAGAAGGAATGGTCCTTGGTGCCCACCTGTGTGGCTTAGGACTCACAAACAGTGGGAGGAGTGAGCCTCCCGTAGCTGTTGTTGTTGGAGCCCTCTTCTTGCAGGGCCAAATGCTAAAGAAATCGGGGAAATCAACAAGTTGGAAACGAATTGAATTGTAGGACTTTTATAAACATAACGTTGCTCATCATTTTGAAGTAATTTGTGCCCCAGGTTTGTGGAAGAAGTATAAGGGAAAACCTGCTAATAAAGGAAGAAAAGCATTTCGTTTTCTACTTTAGTGTTTTTTAGTCAATCGACAAGCACTTACTAGGCTGTTATTCTGTGCCAGGCACTATTGGCACAGAGAAGAGACAAGGAGTTCCTGCCCTCAAGGAGGTTCTATTCTAAGGGGGGAGCCCATTCTCCCCAAATAAGTACATTAAAGTTGGGTGCTAGTAAAACTTTAACAACCGGCTCTAATAAACAATAAAAGGACATCCAACACACTTTTTCTTCACTTTTTTAAGTCTGAAAATCAACAAATAGGAAAAAATCAAACAACCCCTGTAGTGTTTGCCAGTCTCCAAACCTTCTCAGCTGGCTCCTGATTACCTGTGAGAACACACTGTGTGTAGAATGAGCAGAAGAGGGCTCGTTTCAGAGGCTAATCTCAGGTACAAGCGCCTGGCTGGAGCTGGTACAGGAGGACTTTGACCTGAGAAGGGAAAGAAGCCAGGGAAATGGAGATGAGCAGGGCAGCTTTGCCAGGGACTGGCAGCTCCTGTGAGGGGAGGGGACAAGAGATGGACGCTGGTGCAGTGGATGGAGCATCCGGCCTGGAGTCAGGAACAAATAAGTTCAAATCAGGCTCAGAAACTTACTTTGAGCAAGTCACTTAACTTGTGTTTGCCACTGGAGAAGGAAATGCAAACCACCCCAGCAGCGATTAGTTACCCCCTCTGAGATGCTTCCCTCCGAAGCAAGAATTCCTCATTTTTTTCTCATAATACTTTATTTTTCCAAATATATGTAAAGAAAGTTTTCAACATCCATTTCTGTAAGACTTTGTGTTCCAAATTTTCCTCCCTCCTTCTCCTATTTCCCTCCTCCCCAAGACAGCAAGCAATCTGATATAGGTTAAACGCGCAATCCTCTTAAAGTATTTCCATATTTGTCGTGTAAAACAAGAATGCTTTTTGGTTGCATGGACCCCCTGAGTAGTCAGTCTGCTGAAACCCATGGACCACTTCTCAGAATCTCAGAATTTAATGCAAAAAATAACATAGAGAGCCTGGTGAAAAACAATTATTTTGAAATTTTAAAAAATATTCTTTTCCTTCCAAGTTCCATGGAAAGAAAGTTTCCAATATCCATTTTTGTAAGACTTTGTGTTTGAAAGTTTCCTCCCTCCTTCCCCTATTTCCCTCTTCCTCAAGATGGCAAGCAATCTGATATAGGCTAAGCGTGCAATCCTCTTAACAATGTTTCCATATTTGTCATGTATAAAACAAGAATGCTTAACCTTTTAGGTAGCACGGACCCCTTGAGTAGTCAGTCTGCTGAAACCCATGGACCATTTCTCAGAATCTCAGAATTTAACGCAAAAAAAAATTATATAGAGAGCCCAGTGAAAAACAATTATTTTGAAATTTAAAAAATTAATTTTTCCCTTCCCAGTTCATAGATGCCTTGAAATATATCCATAGACCTCTCAAAGGATCATGGGTCCCAAGTTAGAAACTCCTTTCACTAAAATGAGGCTTTTAAGAACATAATCTCCAGCAGTTCCTACCAACTTAAGGAGGCTCTGTGGTATCCCTGCCATCACGGGATTGACTCAGCTGAGTTTCCTGAGGCTTACTTACCAGGTTGGCTAAAGGTAATAGAGAGGATGAACTCCAATATCCCTCCTAAAATCCTGAGAGGGGTCCTGGCCTTTTTGTGGAGTGGAGCCAATCCCATCTTTGTTATACCCTAAGTGGGAGCAAGTGGGAGCTGCACACAGTTGGCGCCTGTGGCACCGACACTGACCACATGGAATTCCTCTCTTAAAGGCACTAAATGTGGTCACTTCTTCCTGAATTAAGTGTTCATGGAAGCTGCTTTTAAAATTCTATCAAAAATCATCTGTACTGTGACCTCAATGCGTCAGTAAGCATTTAATAAGCCCTTAGTGTGTGTCAGCAACTATGCTAAGTACTGGAGATACAAGAAAATAAGTAAATAAATAAATAAAAACAAGAATGCTTAACCTTTTAGGTAGCACGGACCCCTTGAGTAGTCAGTCTGCTGAAACCCATGGACCATTTCTCAGAATCTCAATTCCCTGATTCCCTGATAATTCCCTGATGTCAAGGAGAGCTCGTTCGAATGGAAGAGACAGCAGGTAGATAACTAAGTACATACAGAGGTGGAAGGGAATTTCAGAGGGAAGCTGGTAAAATTAATCCGTTCCATTCAGTGTAACAACAAATATTTATTTAGCATCTACTATATCTCAGGCCTTTGGGAATAGGGTGGATCTGGGGGTGGAGTGAAGTGAAGGGGGGGCTCTTTCCCTGAGCCTGTTGCCATTCCTTGTTTCTGACAAACAGTCCATTTGCTTTCTGTACCCGTCGAGTATTCTCCAGATAAAATTGGTTTCTGTACCATATTGTCTTTGTGAATGTGTGCATGTATGTGTGTGTCTCCTTGTGGGAATTAAGAGAGCAAAGAGAGTGAGAGAATGGAGCTATAGTCACTAGGGAACAGACACACACAGAGAGAAAGAGAGACAGAGACAGAGAGAGGGAGAGAGGGAGAGAGGGAGAGAGACAGAGGAAACCTTGGGCCCAGGACGACAAAGCCAGTGCCTTTCCACCGGCAGACCTGGGACGCTTTTGAGTCACCCAGAGAATGGCAGTGGTGGGGGAGCAGGAAGAGGACAGTCAGTTTCTAAGAATGTGACCACACACACACGTTTGTGGAAGAACTGGATAGACCAAACAGGGGCTTAGTGAGTTGGGTCCAAGCTTCCTGCCGCTGACTCCCAGAGTCCTCCCACTGCTCCTCCCTGGTGCTCAGTGCCAGCAGCCCCCTCCCTCTTCCCTTGTCTCTGACTGTCTTGACTCCAAATATCCCAGAAAGAGACTTTTCCTCCCCCTGCCTATTTATCCTCGACCAGAGCCGGGACCCCATTAACATGGTTGGCTCTAGTCTGTGTGGTACCCATGAGGCTCTGGGCTGGTGCTGGATGGTGTTAAATTTTTAAAGAAACACAGTTCTGAACTTAATATTTTACAGAAAAGACCCAGCAATACTGGGAGTGTTCCAGTTATTATACTGTAAGAAAAAGAGGGAAAAGGGGAGATGTGTGTGCTTTCACAATTCGGATTTTTGTGCCATTCTCTTTCATACATGAGCCCCCAAAACCTACCTGGGCTCAAGGCATTCTGTAGGTCAACACATTCAAAACTGTAGTGCTTGAGCCCCCACGGGTAATGGTGACATTTTTCAGTCAGGTGGAGGATTAGTTCAAATAGAAGACATTTAATCAAATAGCTCAGCAAATAAGGTGTAAGAGATTTCACCGAGGGCTTTATCTGCCACTGATTGACACGGCAAAAGTGGGGAAGGGTACATAGGCAGAGAATAAAAATAACAAGAGAACATGTGGGGGGGGGGGAAGCCCATGCTTGGGGGCACATATATAGGGCAAATGTGTATCCAGGGCACATGGGTGGAGAGACATGCCAGGAATCTGTGTGCAGAGCAGCTCATACGTCCCGTCTCAGGGGGCTACTGATACATTTAGCTGTTCCCTCTGGCCCCCTCCTTCCTCCTCTCACTGGGTATCTTTGGTGGTCTTAGAGTCATCGAGCTTTTTTCTTCTGTTTATTTCTGTCTTCAGAGACTCTCTCGGCTTTTCTGCGCTGAGTTACTAAAAAGTTACTAGAAAGACTCTCCTGGATAAAGGCAGACTGAGAGCTCCTTAGCTGGAAGCTTAAGGTCTATCCTTTGGACCACGGCCTCCGCTCCTGAGCCAGATTTTGTTATCCCAGGCAGCTCTCTGACATGGAGTTAGAAATTCCTCATCCCTTTCTTATTAATCATAGGCCTCCAAGTCTCATTACTAATGGTCTCACCAAGAGACCCCAGAGGAATCCTTTTTGTTCTCAAGATCCTTTCTGGACTGGCAAGCCAACGAATCCAAGAAATAAGAACAGGAGACTCTGAGTGCCCCCAGATGACCCTAAACCAGGTGGATCCCATTTGGGTGGGTCATAAGGAGAGAAAACCAGTGGGATTGTCCTTCTCCACCCCCATCCCCCCCTTTACTCAACCTGTAACCTAAATTCCTCATTTCCCTACTTTTACTCTTATCTATAACCTAAATCCCTCACTTTTTCTCCCTTTACTCTATCTGTAACCAAAATCCCATCAAGGACAAATGTCGGAAAGATGGGTAAAATTAGGAATGACATCAGGAAAAACTCCTAAAATTAAATCTATCCTAAAGTCGAATGGGCTACTCCAGGAGGGAGTGGGTGCCCTCTCACTGGGGAGCTTTAAGAACAGACTGAACTACTTTCCTTTTAAGGCGTGACTTGGACGAGATGGACACCGAGGTGTTTGTTAACGCCGAAATTCTGTGATTCTGTACTAATAATAACAGCTGACATCAGATAGTGATCGAAGGTCTACACAACACATCCCATCTCCTTGAATCCCATCTCACAGGAGGAGAGGGCTTTGAAGACCTTACAGAACAGACCTTACCTTTTGTCATTTGGGGAAGACCTTACAGAACAGGGGCCTGACTCAGAGGCAGGGGTCCCTCCACTACATTTCATCACTCACTTCCACAATCAGGCTCATCAAAGCCCAAAATGGGCAGGCAGCAGGTAGAGACTATTGTGTGTATACCCAGGACTGGGCTCTCATGGCACCATGTAAATGTGAATTATTGTTATTAGTTTGATCAATAAATCAGTCAGTAAGCATTTACTGAGCACCTACTGTATGCCAAGCATTGTGCTAAGAATTGGGGATACAAAAAGAGAAGATGGAGCCTGCCCTCACAGAGCTTATGATCTAATTGCAGGTATCCCTATTACCACTTTCCAAAACTCCATCTTGGAGAAGCTCAGGCACTTGCCCAGAGTCGATGAATTATATTAGTCAGAGGGGGATGGAAAGCCAGGTGACCCCCACGGGATGACCACTATCTCTTCCTCTCTTCCAGGGCTGTGATGGCTGCTCACAAAAATGAATTCACCAGAACATTGGCTTGCAAGCACACGCAGGAAAGGAAGGATGCTCTCACGCTGCCTGCCTTCTCTGGGCTGGGGGTCAAATGCTCCCTCCCCGAGAACGTGGCCAGTCTGAGAACGGCCTTCCCACCCGTCTGGGAGCCTCTTTTGCCTTTTGTTTTGATCCTGGAATGGAAGAGATGTCATTCTCC